>NW_006399828.1:3169654-3171190 GCF_000299155.1 Elephantulus edwardii
GAGGGTCAGCGAAAGAAGAGAAAAACTTCCCACAAGATGGACTTACATGGTGACTTCAGCATTGGGCTCCAGTGCACCAGAGATGAGGATGACACAGGATAGGAAAAGGATTCACAGCTATTATTCGTAAGGTTGCTATGAATCATATGCAATTTGACAGCATCTAATAACAACAACAGCAGCATTATCTTTATAAGTCATTAAAACTCTTTTTTTAATCTTTATGTTCTACAGATTAAGTCAGTGCTCCTTAAATTTTTCTACTGAAGTAGTTGTTCATTCTCATAGCAACCAATGTTGTTGTTGCTGTGTGTCAATGCAGTGAAAGCGCACACAGAGTATCCCAAGCTGTACTCTTTACAGGAGCAGAATGTGAGGTGTTTATTTCCTGCAGAGCAGTTGGTAAGTTTGGATCACTGATTTTGGCTGAATTGCAGCCAAGTACTTAACCTTTATGCTACTACTAGGTCTATGAGCTGGAATCAACACAGAAATTCTCAGCAGCAAGAGACAATTATAAAGAAGAATGACCACATAGCACCTGTGTGGCACAAAGTACTAGTTAGATCTCTGTAGATAGATTCTATGTTCTAAGTTGAGCCTGAAAACAGTGTAACATGAGGATGATTAGGTATCATTTTATGAGCTGAGATATTTTTATTATCTAGCCAATGCCTACCTATACACAGCTACTGCTATTGTTGTTCTGTATTACAGAGTCAGAAATGACCCATAGGTGATCCTCTGTTAGGTTTTCAGAAGCAGTTAATTGCATAGGAGACTGATCATCCTTCTCACACAGAATAGCTGGTGGCCTTGAACCACAGGCCTTTGAAATTGTGGCGCACTAGGCCACCAAACTTCCCTAGCTGTTATTAGTAGATACTGTCAGTTATTAGATGCTTTCAATTTGACTCTATTAGCAGCTCTAAGTATGACAGAGTGAAATCTTGTCTGATATTGTGCCCTCTTCATAACCTATGATGTGCTGAAGCCCTCTGTTACAGTCACTGTTGTCGATCCATCTTCTTTGGATCTTCACTTCCTTTGCTAGCTTTCTACTTTTCCAAAGATGATGTCTTTCTCTGGGGACTGACCCCTCCTGATAACATGCTCCAAGTATGTAAAATGAAGTCACACCATCCTTGCTTCTAAGGAACATTTTGGCTACACTTTTTCCATGACAGATTTGTTTGCTCTTTGGGCAGTAGACGGTATACCCAATATTCTTGACCAATACCACAATTTAAAGGTATCAGTTATTCTTTGGTACTTTTTATTTATTATCCTTCATACACATGCATATGAAGCAACAGAAATTCCTATGGGTACATCAGTCAGAGTGCTCCTTGAGACAAGGATGGTGAAGTGAAGCTTTGTCTCACACACTTTAGGCATGTTGTTATGAGGGGTTGATCCTTTGAAAAGGACACGGTGTTTGAAAAGGTAGAGGATTAGCATTTGAGAAGAAAACCCTCAATGATATAGACTGATTTGCTCTATACCTTGCCAATCTGATTGTCTCCAACACACTTG
>NW_006399828.1:3172584-3173721 GCF_000299155.1 Elephantulus edwardii
TGTTCCATGTGAAAGATGGACCTTCTCCTTTCATGACATTTACTGCCTCTGAAAACCGGCTGGAGGTCAGCTACAGGTGATGTGACAACAGATATAAAGAGAGTGTCCTAGTGGATAATGAATTGTGTTGTCAATCCAAAGGCATGCTGTTCAAATGCATCAGCTGTTCTATAGGAGAAAGATAGGCAATCTCCTCTCATAAGATTTATGGCCTCTAAAACCCTGCTACAGGGTCATTTATGAGCTGGTTTGGACTTAGTGGCACTTAACAAATACATATATACATAGGATTCAAAATTTTTTTTATGTAAGCATCTTTACTAAAATGCTTATTTAGAAAAATATGTAACAATGTACATTTAATATTTCTAATTTATAACATAAAATTATAAGTTATGATTGCGTTAGTTCTAAAAAGTAATTAAAATGTGATTTGCTCCATTATTATTTTGACTATAGGCTAATAAGTTTTCATACAGCTGAGCATTATAAGCTTAAATTAGTTTGCGGCTTTTGGAAATGCTGAATTTAAAGACAGTATCTTACCTTCTGAGCTCCCCTAGAATCCTTTAAAGTACTTATTAGCTCTTCTAGGCCCTTTAACTTTAATTCCATCTCCAGTGATTTGTTCTCCATATTTCTGCGTTCATTTTGACAATTTTTCATTTCTTGCATTATCTTAAGTTTATCATTTTGCAGCTGAATCATTGTTTTAGAGAACTTTTCCTGTTGTGCCAAAGGTAAAGCGCCACTAAATTGTCTTCTTAGAGACTGAATTGTTTGGCGCAGATGTTTTGCTCGGTTTCTGCCCTCCAAGCGAGCATAATAGAGAGCCTGTTCTTTCTCATCAAGTTTTTGCTCTAAGCGTAAATTAAAAGCCTCCATCTTCTGCAGTTTAGATGTAATTGATTCCAATTTACCAAGCGAAGCAGCCTCACTAATTTGAAGAGAGACAATATGTTGATGTAACTTGGCAATTAGTGCCTTTTCATCAGATTGTGCCTAATTAAAAAAAAAAAAAACATTTGAAGTAAGCTCTAAATTTTTCCTATTTATCACCAGGTTAAAATCAGTTTCCTAAATATAATTTTAAAGCAAATGTATATTATGAAAGGTTAACCTTTGCTTTAAAACAAA
>NW_006399828.1:3179629-3185813 GCF_000299155.1 Elephantulus edwardii
TCTCCAGACTGACATCATTGCTCCTCAGTACCTTGGAGAGATCTCTGAGAGCAGACTTTCCCAGTGCAATCTGTTTTTAAATTTCCTGGCTGCTGGTACCATGAGTGTTGACTGTAAAACCAAGCAAATTTTAGCTGTCTACAGTCTAAATCTCTTGGGTTCAAGTATATCAGATATGATGAGTATGCCACAAGATAGGGCAAAGTTCATATTCATTGTTCATAGGGTCACTATGACCAACAGTTGACTTGATGGCATCTACCAACAATAATAGGCTGGATCATGTATTTTAAATCTCAAAGTGACACCCTTATTCTTGAGTATTTTAAAGAGACAGCAGATTTGCCCAATGCAATAAATATTTTGACATCCTGACCAGTGCTTCCATGAGCATTGGCAGTACATGGTCAAGAAGAATTCAAACTCACTGGAATTGAGTTGAACTGACTTATAGCTAATCCTTCATTGAGTTTTTGAGGCTGGAAATCTTGTGGGAGTGAATGACCATCTCTCTCCCTTAGAACAGCTGGTGGACCTGAACTGCCACTTCTACGCTGGTAATGCAACTCACTACTGATTAGATCACCACAACAGATCCTCCATAAAATATAAATTTAACTAAATATTGAAATTTTATTATGCTTTATAATAACTTTATAAAATAGGTACAAGAGGCACTCTTAATCTCTTCCCCAAAATTTTATTTCAACCATAGAAACGTTGTCAAACTCAAATTTGTTGCCACTAAGTCAGAAGTGACTCTTATCTGACCTTTCAGTGGGCTGAAAATCACATGGAAGGAGTGCTCATCTCGTAGCAGCTAGTGGATTCAAACTTCCCACCCTTGAGCTGGCAACACAACTCAATACCCAATAGGTCACCAGAGCTTCATAGTAAGATAAAGTAAAACTGTCTTAACATGTTTTCAAAGGTATAATATTTATGGGGGCTGGTAGACACACATCTTTCTCCCACTAGCCAGCTGCTAGGTATAATAGACAACTTTTTGGTTAAATGCTAAGCCACTTGAGATTGAAGCACTATTATTTCCTTACTAAAAAGAAGAAACAGAAATTTAACTAAATCAAATGATTGTTGCAAACACACACATAATCAGTATACGAAGGAATTAAGCCTCCTAAGGTCTTGATTTCAAATTCATGGTCTTTCATAATACTATTCAACTTCTGCAAAAAATGTAAATCTTGAGAGTTCATAATAATTCCACATTTTATAATTTGTTAAATAACAGCGTATTCGTATTCAAATAAATAATACTAAGACTAAGACTATTGTACTTATGATTTATAATTAGGTTTCTTAAAAGTAAATATGAGCAAATACATACATATATACACATACATATATAAATCAGCTATATACTTAGCATATGCACTTACTTAGACACTTCAACTTTTAGTTCCATTTCATTCTTCTCTAATTCTAGAATACGCTGCCTATCAGCATCACTTACTGCTTTGCTCACACTATCAGCTAATTCATCTCTTAGCATCTGTTCCACCTTCTGTGCATCCATATTGATTTTAGTAAGCTATGGAAAAGTAACATAAAGGAAAAGTTCAGATGCATAACAGTGATGACATTTTTCTTGTAATTTAACACACAGAATACAGTAGCTATATTTTGTGGTTCAGTTAGTGACTAAGGTGGGAAAAGAGGCAGGAACCAATTTTAGAAACTCTAATTACATCTCAAGCCACCAACCGTAATTTCCACTATGCTATTCATTATTTAGTAATATCTGAAACTCTGATGTTCTCAACTTGGTTAGAATGCAGTATATTCATTATATTTTGCTGCAATTATATTATACTATCTCCAAATAATTTCAAATGAAATAAAACCTTATTAATATAAATTTAAAATAAATAAAGATTATATATGGTTCATAAAATATATTATTTCTCCAGGAAGAAAATAGTGTCATAAATGAGCTACTTTGCTGTAAGTTGCTGAATATTTACAAATAATATTTATTAGAAAGAAGTTTAATGATTCTGATCATATTCATAAAGTCTAGAACTTTCAATTATACTATAAAATATCTGAGGGCAGGTTATCTATTTTGTTTTTGCTATTGTCCCATTCCCCATATATTGCCTAATATATAAGAATCAAAACCAGAATGATTATAATTAAGTCTGTTCTGACTTAAAGCAACTTTGTAGGAAAAGGCAGAACTGTCCACTGGGTTCGTAAAGTGCTAAGTATTTATACAAGCAGATTTCTTCATTTGTCTTACACAGAATGACTGATGAGTTCAAACTGCCAGCATTTGTATTAGTAATCATATACTTTGACACTGCATTACCAGAACTCAATGAATTAATGGTGGTAATGGAAGGCAATTCTATTATCAAAGAAATAATACCTTTTTCACATTAAATAGAATGGTTTAAAGTAGGTGAAACCAAGAACTCACTCACAGGAATGTTTGTTAATAAATATTTCATATTTAACAAAAACATAATTCATTTCTTTTTTTACATAAACTGTAGGCACTATGTGAGTATGCAATTTCAGAGATAAAATCAACTTTTTAAACAATGTATTGTCTAAACAACATGCCTCCAGAAACTATGAACTTTGATAAGTATCAATAGTTGTAGAGGAGTTTCAGGTCTTTTGTTCATAGGGTTGCTGAGTTGCACTTGACTCGAAGGCAATCAACAACAATAACAATATTGTCTACTAAGACAAATTCTTTACTCACTAATTGGATGAATATTATAATATCAAACCTCAGCAAATTTGGTTTCCAATTCAAAATTACGTTCTTCTATTTGTTTTAATGAAGTCCTTAAGTGTTCATACATTTTCTGAGAATGTTCAGCTCGCTGTCTTTCATTCAATTCCTTCATTTCCAGCATAGTAATTTTTTTTGAAATTGAAAGAATTTCACTGTTGGTTATTGATTTCTTGGTCTTGTCCATGTTAGATTCATTACCTGTATGCAAAAATACTAAAGTCAAACTCATGTTACAATTATCAAACTTTTACCCTGGACATTTCAGATATTCTATGTAAGAAAGCAGTAAACTTCCTAAAATATGACAGAGCAAGATTCTAGACTCAAACCCTTGCCTGATCACACACAATCCAAATAATCGCAATCATTCTTATACTCATTTGAAGTCATGTTGCCAATTCATCTCCTTGAGGGTCTGGTTTCTTATCACTGGTCTTCTACCTTTCCAAGCCTGATGTCTTTTTCTAAAGACTGGTATCTCGTGAAAATAGATCCAAAGTATGTGATATGAAGTCTCACCATCCTCAACTATAAGGAGCACCCTCACTACATTTTCTAAAGTAAGATTTGTTTGTTCACTTGGCAGTCCATGAGACTCAAAACTGTTAACTCCTGCCTCGGTGGTGTTAAACAACTCTTTTAATCTCTCTAGAGTTTACATTTTTCATTCATCTCAGTTTAAGAAATTATTCATAAAATTATTTTAGAAGAAATAACATATAAAAGATTTAGTAATAGGATTATCATATACTGAGAACTAAAAAGCATTTACACATACATATTCTTCCAACTGAAAAGAAACAAGTTGTATTAGAATTTGTTGTTTTAATAGCTGTCAAGTCACCTGCAACTCATAGTTACTGTATGTACAACAGCTCTTAACCATGCTCTATACGAGCCAACTTTACTGTCTCCGATACACCTACCCTGATTACCCCAGTCACAGAGCCAATCCATCTCATCAATGGTCTTCTGCTCTTGTGCTGATCCTCCACCCACTCAAGCATGTCTTTCTCTATGGGCTGATACCTCCTTGGAACATGCCCAAAGTATGTCAGACAGAGCTTCAAAATCCCTGCCTTCAAGGTGTAGCCTGTTTTCACCCTCTCTAGCACAAACCTGTTTGTTCTCTTAGCAGTCCACAGTATATTCAATACTATTCTCCAACACCACAGCTCAATGGTATAAATTCTCTTTCTATCATCCCTAGCCATTTTCCAATTATCTGATGCACAGTACATAATTGCAAAGACCATGGCCTGCATCAGGTGCACCTTAGACTCCACAGTGACACGGTTGCTCTTCAGTACTCTGTAGATGTCCCTGACAGCATACTTTCCCAATGCAACTTGTCGTTTGCTTTCCTGGCTGCTGGTACCAAGAGTGTTGACTGTAAAGTCAAGTAAACTAAAGTTGTTAACAATTTCAATCTCTTCATTGTCTACCATGATGCTGCTAATAGGCCCAGTGGTGAGAATCTTTATTTTCTTCATGTTGAGTTTCAATCTATACTGTGGCCGTAGTCTTTGACTTTCTGCAGCAAGTGCTTCAGATTCTCTTCAGTTTCAGCAAGCAGGGTTGAGTCATCTGCATAAAACAGGTTGTTGATGAGTCTTCCTCCAATCCTGATGCCACATTCCTCCTCATAGAGCCCAATCTCCTGATTCTGCATATAGATTGAAAAGGTATGGAGATAGGACACATCCCTGGCATATACCCTTCCCAATTTTAAAACATATAGCATTTCCTTGCTCTGACAACTGCCTCCAGGTATAGGTATAAGTTTTGCATAACATAATCAAGTATTCTGGGATTCCCACTCTTCTCAGATCCAATACACTCAAATGCCTTTGCACAGCCAATGAAACACAGATAGATATTCTTCTGGTACACTCTACTTTCAGCCAAGATCCATCTAACACTAGCTATAATTACTCTAGTACCACAACCTCTTCTAAGCCCCACCTGAAGATCAGGCAGTTCTCTATTGATGTGCTGCTCCAGTCATTTCCAGATAATTTTCAGCAGAACTTTGCTTCCATGTGATACTAATGATATTATTTGATAATTTCCACACTCTTTATTAGAAGGGATGAGTAAATAATATTACTTTTTTTAAAAAAGGCTCAGATATTCAAGATATAAAAATGTGAAAATCTGAAGCCATGTGTCTTGAGTAGTATCTCCAAATAAGATCTTCTGTAACCATGAGTATTATTTAGACTTTGTAAAAATAGATCATTTGGGAGGCTGGACTTTGAGGAGGAATGTGGCATCAGGATTGGGCAAAGACTCATCATCAATCTGCGTTATGCAGATGACACAATCTCGCTTGTGAGGAGAACCTGAATGCTTGCTACAGAAGGTCAAGGACTATAGTTTTCAATATGGATTGAAGCTCAACTCCAAGAAGACAAAGATTCTCACCACTGGGCCATTTGGCATCACCATGACAGATAAAGAAGAGATTGAGGTTGTTAACCTCAATTGAGGTTGTTACAGCTTGCTCAGCTCCACAGTCAACACTCTTGGCACAAGCAGTCAGGAAATCAAAACACAATCTGCACTGGGAAAATCTGTCAGGGACCTCTCCAGAGTATTGAGAAGCAATAATGTCACTCTGGATATAAAGGTACTCTTGATCCAGGCCATGGTCTTCGCAATTACTTGCTATGCATCAGAGAGCTGGACAATGACTAAGGATGGCAAAGGAATTGATGCCTTTCAATTATTTTGTTGGAGAAGAGTCTTCAACATACTGTGGACTGCCAATAACAAAAACAGGTCTGTCTTAGAGAGGATGAAACCAAGTTTTTCCTCGGAGGCTAGTATTTTGAAGCTTCATTTCACATACTTTGGGTACATGGTTAGGAAGGATGGGTCATTGTAGAAGGACATCATGCTCAGAAGGGTAGAGGGACAGTGGAGCAGAAGAAGACCCCAGATGAGATGGATTGATACAGTAACTGAAGCAATGGGAATAGAGGTGTCAGAGTCAATGAGACTGGCTCACGGCAGGGCAGGCTTTAGAGATGTTGTATATAGGGTCACTATGAGTAGCTGGTGACTCAACAGCATATAACAACAACAACAACATATCTAATATCAACCAAACGAGTTTTCATTGTTGAACACTGGTGGCTCAGACATAAGGAGTCATTCACTACTTGCTTGCAGGGAGAAAGACAGGCAATGGGAGTTACTCTCGGAAAACACACTGAAATGATAGCTATGAGTTGGTTTCAAATCAACAGCACATAATGATGAAAATAAGCATAATCCATATGTAGTTGTGTGGCTTTTAATCGGATAGAAAAGTCTGTGTTTAGGTAAAGAGAGTAAAAATTCTGCAATTTACCATGAAAACAAATCACAGAGAAGTGTCATTTGTTACTTGATATTTTGGGGATGGAA
>NW_006399828.1:3187008-3195238 GCF_000299155.1 Elephantulus edwardii
AAGTAAGATGAAATAACTGACAATGTCAATCGTTTCTCAGTTATCATGATGTTACTTGCTGGCCCTGTGTGGAGGATTTTTCTTCTTGACGCTGAGATGTAATCCACACTAAGGTCCTTAATCTTTTGCAGCAAGCTTTTCAGGTCTTCCTCACTTTTTACCAAGCTAGTCTGTGTCATCTGTATAATACAGATTGTTGAGGAGTCTTCCTCTGATCCTGAGGCCACATTATTCTTCATAAAGTCCAACTTCTGAAATTATTTGTTTTCAATTTTTTTTTAAATTGAATAGTGTAAAGTAGGTGAAAAAAAGAGTTTCTATTTCTCCAATGGATATGATTTTTCAGATAGGACAGTTTCTGAAGTATGTTTGCCAATCATTTAGCCTCAGACTTTAGATGGTGTTAAAACTTCAGAAAGGGTTATTCCTAAGAAAAATACATCATACTGGGAAAGGTGAAGGGTCAGGGAAAGAGATGAAGGTCCACAACAAGAGAGATTAACACAGTGATTGTAACAATGAGCTCAAGCACGTCAGAGATCATGAGGATGTTGCAGAATAAGATGAGGTCCAGTCTGTAAATCACAGGGCTGCTGTGAGTAGTAGTCAACTAGATGGCAATTAACAGTAAGAAGAAAGATTTAGTCATAAAAACACCGTATGATACTGCATGAGTATGTACTTTTATATGTGCGACAAATAAAACATGAAATTTAATTCTGATACCAACTAAATGAATAACAGGTAAGAAAACGTAATATATTTACCATAGTAAAATTTGAAAAAAATATGTGAAACATGGAAACAAAAGTGATAGAAGACACATAGTGTATTGGATACTGTACAGAAGACACTGTATTGGAACCATGAGCAACATAAGTACTTTCTAAATTTCCTTTAATGTTTAATGTTGAACTTCTAATTTAAAAATATAAAATGGTATCGATATTTTAATACACAAAGTGTATCTTAATATGCAAAGAGAAAGAACAAATAATGTTATATGTTATTGCTAACATTCATTAAATTGTTCAAAATAGCCAATGCTTAGTAAAAAATTTTATACATGATTTCATCAAATCTAATTTAAGGTCAAAAGAAAAACTGAGTAGGGTTTATATTAAGATATTATTAATTAATTGTTACATTGTTGCAATCACTGTGTCAATTCATGTGTTTGAGGGTCTTCTCTTTCGCTGAACCTCGGTCTTTCCAAGTATGATGTCCCTCTCCAAGGAACAGCTTCTCCTAGCAATGTCCCAAAAGTATGTGAGAAAAAGCTTTGTCCTCCTTGTCTTCAGGGACCATCCTGGCTGCATTTTCTCAAGACGTATTTGTTCGTTCTTTTGGCAGTCCATGGAATATTCAGTACTCTTCTCCAACACCATAGCTCAAACGCATATATTGTCATTCTTATTCAATGTCAAGTTTTCAAATGTGTAACAAGTGATTGAAAAGACCTAAATCAGGTACACCACAGTCTTTAAAATCACTGCTCTTTAGTAATTTGGTGAGATTCCTAAAAGTAGATTTTCCTAATGCAAGAGTTCTCTTGATCTCCTAACTGCTAGTACATAGGGTATTATTAAAGATGCAAGTAAGCTGAAGTTGTCTACAGTTTTAATTAGTCATAGCTAAAAAGGTAAATAAAGTAGCAAGTCTTCTGTGCAACAGCATTATATGAAAAGAACTGTTATTTCAGATTGACCTGTAGTCCATAGTTTGCCAATCCCTGGAATAAAGTTATACTTAATATATTTCATTTCTGGGGGGACGTGATAGTGTTAGATTTATTAATCTGAATTTTTCTTTTTAAAAAAATCGTGTTTGAAATGAAAGTTTACAAACAAATTGGTTTTGCTTTCACTCATTCTTACAAATTTTCCCCTTCTTTCTCCCAATTCATTACATAATGCATATCCCGTTCCACACTGGTAATTGTTGAGTCAAGTACAATTCATAAAGTCTATGAACAACAGATCTGAACCCAGTCCTATCCTGTGCCATCTTCATCATCTCTGACACTCCTGAGCCCTCTGATACAGTACCTATGTCAATCTATCTCATTGAAGATCTTCTCTTTCGCTGACTCTCCACCTTTTCCAAGCATATTTTCCCTCTCCAAGGAACAGCTTTCCCTAATGACTAAAGTAAATGTGATTAAGCTTTGTCAGCTAAGGAGCACTGTGGCTGTACTTTTCCTAATATGTATCTGTTTATTCTTTTGGTAGCCAGTGGAATACCAGTATTCTTCTCCAACACCATAGCTCAAAAGTATCAATTTATTTTCTGTCATCCTTATTCACTGTCAGTTTTCAAATGTATAGTAAGTGATTAAAAAGACCATTGTCCGAATCAGGTGCACCTTAGCCTTCAAACTGTTATCACTGCTCCTCATTAATTTAGAGAGGTCTCTGATAGTGGACTTGCCCAATGCTGGTAACAAGAGCTATGGTAAAACCAAGTAAGAGGAAACTGTTGATAACTTCAATCTTCTCCAATTATCATGATGTTGATTCTTGGTCCAGTGATGAGAATTTCTATTTTCTTGATGTTGAGATGTTATCCATATTAAAGCCTATAGCCTTGGATCTTCTGTAGAAAGTTTCAAGTTCTCTTCACTTTGAGCAAGCAAAGTTGCATGATATACAATACATAGGTTGTTGATAAGTCTTTCTCTAATACTGAGCCCACATTCTTCTACATGGTCAGATTTCTTGAATGATTTGCTCAGTAAATAAGTATAGAGAAAGGATACAACCCTGACATACACCCTTACTGATTTTAAGCAAAGCAGTGCTCCCTTGTTCTGTTCAGATAACAGCTGCATGGTTCAGTTCTAGGTTTCAGATGAGAACAATTGAGTGCTCATTAATTCCCATTCTTCTCATTGTTAGCTATAATTTGTTATGATCCACACAGTCAAATACCTTTGCATAGTTAATAAAACACAAACTGTTGTTGTTGTTCTTAGGTAACATTAAGTCACAGATGACTCAGAGAGACTTTATGAACGGAAGACCTGAACGCTTGTATAACTTTCATCGTTTCTCCAAGTTCATAGAGTTTCCGGAGGCAAGCTATTTTGGAAGTGGATGCCATTCCGGCTTTGAAGCTTGTTTTAATCGGGGAGCTCAACCAAACACTGTTCACCATGGGTAACCATTATCACATTTGACACATCAGTGTCACAGTGTACAGCATCACAGCAACCACAAGTTAACTCTGTATGGCAAATAGACAGACCAGGGCTGTACCACTTAATAGAATGTTTAACCAAAAAACACAAGTAGACATTTTTCTATAATTTTTCACTTTCAGCTAGAATCCATCTGACAGAATCAAAGCATCCTCAAATTTGCAGTCTGTTGGCATGGAACATAATAAGAAGCACTACTATGCTACTCTGAGGGTTGAAAACCAGTCAAGGTAAAAGGGAGAAAGATGGACAATTTCCTCCTGTGCAATTTACAACTTTGGAAATCCAGTGAAGAGTCAACTCTGAGTTGGTTACCACTCAATGGGAATGATAATATTTATTAAAGTACTTCCTTTTCAAAGTACTTCCTTGACAAAGAAAAGAACTTTAAATGGAAAATTTTAATGAGTTTACATTACATTATTTAAAATCTTAATGGTTAATACATGAGTAACATCACTTACCTAATTTAGTGTCTTGTTCCCAGGCTTGTTCAATAGTGTACAGTTTTTCCTTGGTGATCTCAAGTTCTTTACTTATATAACCCATTTGTTCTTTTAGGGATGCATTTTCACACTGAATGAGATTTTAAAAAAATTACTGAGAAACTAACTTGTAATTAAGACAAACACCACTGAAATGACATTGTGTTAAGTTTACATAATAGCTCCTAAAACTTAGCTGGGAAAAAAAACCCTCAACTAGTTAGCAGTTCTTGTAAGAAAACTAGTATCATAAACTCACACTGTGGTTATCAGTATTTTCGTCTTCATAGAGTCTAGCTTCACAAATTATTTGCTCAGTACACAGACATAATAAGTACGGAGATAAGATAATAGCCCTTCCTGGTTTTAAACCATGCATTATGTTTCCTCACTTCATCTGGACAACAGCTTCTTGGTCTAAGTACAGATTCACATAAGCACAGTTAAATGTTTTGGAATTCTCATTCTTCTAAATATAAGCCATAGTTTGTTATGATCCCCAGAGACAAATGCCTTTGCTTAGTCAATAAAACACAGACATTCTTCTGGTATTCTCTGCTTTCAGCAAGGATTCACCCGACTGACCACAGCAATATTCTTGTCCCAGAGCCTGTTCTAAACTCCAGTGGAACTTCTGTCAGTTTGCTTTTCAATGTACTGTTGTGGAGTTTATGTTTCAATATTACTTTTTTTTTAATTAAATTTCATTAACTTTAATGAACATTTACAGAGATTTGGGGTTTTCATTCATTCACTGTTGCACTATTTTCTCTACCCTCCTCCCCAGTTCATTCTTCTTTTTTTTCCCCCCTTGAAAGTCTGCTTTAATTGTCCAATTGCCACAGTGCTTGTCAAAGCCAGTTCTGATTAATCTCCTTTGTCAGTATGTCCTTTGCCATTCCCTATCACTCCTCCCTGAGAGAGACTTCACCCTGATTCATAGGGAAAAGGGGACGGTGTATTCTCTTAGCTACTTCCTGCTGTTAAGGGACGCTGTGGGTTTCAGGGTGAAGATCTTCTCTCACTACTCTAAAGGGCCCCTTTGGCAGTAGGAAACACATAGACTATTATGGAGATTGATTTTGGAATTTAGATGCCCTGTTATCAATTGTGCTTAGCCATGCATGTTCATATCCTTGAAGATGTAACATGGAAGTGTTGCAGCCTAGAAGACACAAATTTAACTAACAAGTTAAAAGTACATGAGTCAAAAATTGAAAAGCAGTAATATTCCATGTAGAGGCTTTAATAATGGCACTGATCAAGTTACAGAGGGAAGCTAGTTCTTACAATAAAAGGCCTATTGATTAGCATTTGGTCTATTATAGTATAAAGGTTAGGGATCACAAGATGTAGAGGTTCAACTATGTTATCCACTGTTCTTAAGTCAATATTACTTTTCCTAGCCATCATTTGACTTTGTAGATGAGGGAATATGTCAATAGGGCAAGTTAGCTTATCAACAAAGGGATTGGCCAGTCTCAACAATCTACAAATAAATTGGCTATCTTATCAATAAATAAAACTGCTCTAGCCACACACTGATATTTTAATGTCATTTAAGAAGAAGCAAGAGAATGTGGGATCCCCTTCTTTCTCCAGCTATACCTATGTCAGAAACACCTATGGTCAAATCTGGAAAGGATGTGAGATGGGACCTTATGAAAGGAGAGCCAATATTGGCAGGACTGTGAACTTTGTTGGACAAGTAGAGGTGGGAAGCCAATACTGGCAGGATTGAGAACTTGGCAATACTGACCTAGAGCCATGATGCTTGAGGCTGAGGTACCTGTGTGCACATTTTGTCTTGACTGTATTCTGTGATTAATCTGGAGTGCAAACTTTTGACTTCCCCGAAATGGTTCTGTGTAGTCTGTGAACTATCCTATCAAATTTTGGACCCAGTAAAGCAGTAAGATTGGTCTTGAGAGGAGTAGAAGAGATATGGGAGTATGGGGGACATTTCTGATCTCATGGGAATTGGTTTAGTTTTTGATGGGGTTGACAGGGACAGCGCCCCTTTGTGAAACTGACATAGGTCAGACATGGCCTTGCCCATGTAGCCCTTGCTCTTTCTGAAACTATACCTTCAGCAATATTTTGCTTGTATTTGACATTTTTAATAACTTCCACTATCTGTGGGATCACCTTTCTTGGGATTGGGGACAAAGACATCTCTCTTTCAGTCAGCCAGCCAGGAAGCTGTCCTCTAAATTTCCTGGTATAGGCTGGTGAGTACATCCAGAATTGAAACATGTTAAATGGTATTTCACCAATTCCTGGGGTCTCATTTTTGTCAATACTTCAAAACAGCTTGAACTTCTTCATTTATTATCATTAGCTCTTGTTCATAAAGTACTTTCTGAAATATTTCTTTTTATATAGTCCTTCCTTCCATCCCTCCTTCCCTCCCTTTCTCCCTCCCTTTCTTTCCTCCTCCCTCTCCTTCCTTCCTTCCTCTGTCCCTCCTTTCCTTCCTTCCCTCCCCCCTCCCTCCTTCCCTTTTCTTTTGATACTTTCTAGATCATTCAAGGTTTTGCCCATGGCCTCTCTCAGTATTGCAACTCAGAGCTTGAATTTTCAGTTCTTTCAACTTTAGAAGATTAAGTTCAACCCTTTTTATTTTTGTACTCCACCTTTTTTGCACAGTTCATTATAAAATTCTATTCTATCACTTCAAGCACCAAGAAAAGGATCATTAAAATTCTGTGTTTATAAAACTAAGACCACAACATATGATTTTTGGTAGTAAAACAATATGTTCATTTTCACAACAATCGCAACCTAATGTTTGCTTCCTCCATTCATGCACATATTTACTGGTTATCCTTAGCATTCCAACACGGACATGTGCTGGATATTCATGATAAAAAGAAATAGATAAAATTATGGTTTTTACATGTCTTGTCATTTGGACTTTGTATATATGTATGATCATACTGGGGTTGAAGAATTAGGGAAGGCAACAAACCATAAGCAGGTAAACAAAAATTCATTTAAGAAGATCTAGAAAGAAACAAACACGGTATTGATTCAAAGATGCATATATAGAGGGATAGGAGAAGATAGTTTTCAGAATAAATCAGTCAAGGAAAAAGCTAATATATTGTCAAACCCAATAGTCTAAAGGTCAAAAGAATTTGGAGAATTAAAAAGAGAAGTTTGGGTCTAAAGCAGAACAGAGCTTGGTGTACTAGAAAATAAGCATAGTAAGAAAGAATAAGGAGACTGGCTTAAGCTAAAGTGGTAGATAACAGTGGAGAGATAATCAGGCAAAAAAGGATATGTTAGTATAAGAAGATGGAATTTTATTTAACAAATATAAGAACTCATTTTAAGCAGAGAACTTTTAAATAAACATTTTTATTGGAAAACAGAATAAAGTGGTAAATATAGAAATCCAATTATTGAAGAAGTTACTGTCAAAGTTCAAATAAATGATAACATGGGCTTTGATAAGAGTCATAATAGTGAAGATGGAGAAAATAGGACACAAAGAAATTACATTGTTGTTGCTGTTGTTATGGGCCATCGAGTCACCTGTGACTCACAGCAATCCTATGTACATTAGCTCTGAACCCTACCCTATCCTGATTCTGTCTCATTGTCTCCAAAAGACATAATCCCATTTCTCCAGTTACTGAGTCAATCCATCTCATCGTGGGTTGGGTCTTCCTCTCCTGCACTGTCCCTCTACCCTTCCAAGCAGTCTTCTCCAAGGACTGGTCCCTCCTCTATCTTTCTCATAATATTATGACATGCTAATTTGCATCACAAACCTGAGTATCAGAAAGCTTACTGTATTTTCATTTTTAGTGCTTATGGAGGATTGCTGTTGTTGTTATGTACCATAGAGTCCAATCTTCTGGTGGGTTTTCAGAGTCAGTAATTTGCAC
The DNA here is from genome assembly GCF_000299155.1 of Elephantulus edwardii. NCBI lineage: Eukaryota > Metazoa > Chordata > Mammalia > Macroscelidea > Macroscelididae > Elephantulus > Elephantulus edwardii. The sequence continues at coordinate 3,194,589 of NW_006399828.1, forward strand.
AGGAAGAGACTGCCCACCTTTCACCTATGGAGTGGCTGGTGGCCTCGAACCACATGCCTTAATATTGAAGCACAACTTCTTGCCACTAAACTACTAGAGCTCTCTATGAAAATGAGGTAGCTTTAAAATATGTCTTAAAAAATAAAAGTCTTATATTTATAAGACATGATAATAGATACAATTAAAAAACTCTCATGTATGTGTTATGTTAAAAAAAATCCCCTTCTTATCTAGGATTATTTACTACTATGTGAGGGGAGTAAAAAAAGACCAAAATGGATGTCAGAAGAAACTCTGGAGTGCAGAGAAACCAAAGCAGAAGGAAGAATTCAAGATACTAAAGATCTGAATAGAAGATTCCAAAAGGCAGCGCGGGAAGACAAAGTAAAATATTATAATGAAATGTGCAAGGAGCTGGAGTCAGAAAATCAAAAGGACCGAACTCATTCAACGTGTTTTAAGATGAAGGAACTGAAGACCAAACTGAAACCTCGAGTTGCTATAATCAAGGATGCTTTAGGCAGAATAGTAAATGATCCAGGAAGTATTAAAAGAAGATAGAAATAATACACTGAGTCACTGTATCGAAAGGAATTGGCAGACACAGAAGAATTTAACGAAACAACATACGAGCAAGAGCCTATGGTGAT
>NW_006399828.1:3196625-3208183 GCF_000299155.1 Elephantulus edwardii
GGCTGTTGTACATAGGGTCACCATGAGTCGCAAGCAACTCGACGGCATATAACAACATATGAGGGAAAGGGAAAATTACAAAGGAAATAAAAATAGTAAGTTATTACCACATCTAAATATTCATGATTTTTAGGAAAATTAGCATAACCATCTTTTTGTCAAATGTAGTAAGAAGTAAATTAACCAAGATTAATCTTGTTGTTATGTGTTGTCAAGTAGCCTGTGACTACATAGTAACCCTATGTACAACAGCTCTGAACCCTGCCCTATCTTGAGCCAATTTCACTGTCTCTGACACACCTACCTCCATTACACCAGTCACTGAGTCAATCCGTCTCATCCAGGGTCTTCCTCTCTTGTGCTGTCCCTCCATCCTCCCAAACATGATTTCCCTCTCTAAGGGAACATTCCAACATTCCCAAATTATATCAGATGAAGCTTCATAATCCTTGCCCCCAAGGAGTAGCCTGGTTTCACCCTTTCCAAGATAAATCTGGTTGTTCTCCTAGCAGTCCATGGTATATTCTTCTACGCCACTACAGCTCAAAGGTATCAATTCTATCATTTCTAGTCACTGTCCAGGACTCTTGTTAATACCTGGATCAGGCACACCTTAGTCTCTAGATTGACACTGTTGCTCTTCAGTGCTCTGGGGTAGTCTCTAACATCAGATTTCCCAATACAATTAATCCTTTATTTCCTGGCTGCTGACTGTTGATTACGAAGCCAAGCATACTGAAGCTGTTAATCTCAATCTCTTCACAATTGGCCCAGTGGTAAGAATTTTTGTTTTCTTCATGTTGAGCTTCCATCCATATTGAAGGCTGCAGTCTTTAACCTTCTGTAGCAAATGCCTCACGTCCTCTTCAGTTTCAGCAAGCAAGGCTGTGTCATCTGCTTAACACAGATTGTTGATGAGTCTTCCTCCAATTGCGATGTCACATTCCTACTCATGGAGCCCTGCCTCTCAAATGATCTAGTCTCCATATAGATTGAAAAGGTATGGAGATAGGATGCATCCTTGGCATACACCTTTCCTGAATGTAAACCATGCTCTGTTCCCTTGTTCTTTCTCCTGGTCCAAGTATAGGTTTCACATAAGCACAATAAAGTGTTCTGGGATTCCCATTCTTCTCAGAGCCACCCACAGTTTGTTATGAACCACACAGTCAAATGCCTAGTCAATTAAACATGCATAGTCAATGAAACAGAGAGAGACCTTCCTCGGGGACTCTGTGTTTTCAGCTAAGATCTATCTAACATTGGCTACTATGCCCTAATTGCCATGACCTCTTCCAAACCCAGGCTACACATCTGGTAGTTCACTGGTACTCTGCTGTTTCAGTCATTTTTTGGCATTTTTCAGCTGGATCTTGCCTGCATGTGAAATTAATGATTTATTCAATTATTTCCACACTGTCTGGTCAATTTTCTTTGGAATGGGAATAAATATGGATTTTTTTTTTTCCAGTCAACTGGCCAGATAGTTGTCCTCCAAATTTCTTGGGACAACCTCGTGAATGTGCCCAGAGCAGCACCTGTGTGTGGAAATATGTCAGTAGGTATGCCATCAATTCCTGGACCCTTGGTTTTTGCCAGTTCCTTCAGAGCAGCCTGAATTTCCTCCTTCATCACCACAGGCTCTTGATCCTATGTTGTCTCATTAAATTCTTGTGTGTCAACCCATTCTTTTTGGCACAGCGACTCTGTAAACTCCTTCCATCTTCTTTCTGATGCTTCTTGGGTCATCCAACTTTGTGCCCACAGCATCCTTAATTACTGCAACTCAAGGTCTGAATTTGTTCTTCTGTTCCTTCAGCTTAAGAAATATTGAGCCGTGTTCATACCTTTCAATTACTCAGCTCTTTGCACATTTCATTAGAATACTTTGCTTTGTCTTCCAATGTTGCCTTTTGAAATCTTCTGTTCAGTTCCTTAATATCGTGACTTATTCCATTTGCTTTGGTTTCTTGGTGCTCTAGTACAATATTCAGTCTCTTCTGACATTCACCTTGGTCTTGTCTTCTTTCTCGGTCTTTGTAATACCTTCTACATTCTTCATGGATGATATTCTTGATATCCTCCCACAGTTCATATGGTCTTTGTTCATTAATATTCAAGGCCGCAAACCTATTCTTGAGATGGTCTTTAAATTCAGGAGAGAGAGACTCAAGGACATACTTTGGTTTTTATTTTCTTTAGCTTCAATTTGAACTTGGATAAGTAGCTGATGATTTGCTCCACAATCTGCACTTGACCTAGTTTTCACAGCTGATATTGAGCTTCTCCAATGATTTTACCCAAAGATGTCATTAATTTGATTCCTATGTAAGCCATCAAGTAAAGTCCATGTATATGATCACCATGTTTGTTTCTTATTATAAGGCATTGGCAATGAATAAATCATTGATCTAGCATTCTGTCTCCAGCCTCACTTCCGTTACTAAGTCCATGTTTCTCTTACTATTGATCATTCTTCTCCATTCTCAACTTCTGCATTCCAGTCACCCATTATTATTAGTGCATCATGGATACATGTTTGATTGATTTCTGATTACAACGGCTGATAAAAGTAATCAATCTATTTCCTAATCTTTGACTCTAGTTGTTGGTGCATAAATTTGAATGAGAGTATATACAGGACTTTCCTGTAAGATAATGGATATTATCCTGTCATTCACAACATTGTATTTCATGATGGATCTACAAATTGTCAATTTAGCTATGAATGAGACCCCATTTTTTCTCACCTTTTCATTTCCAGCATAGTAAATCATATGACTGTCTGCTTCAACAGTCCCATGACAATCCATTTCATTTTCCAAGTATCTAGTATGTCCTGATTTATGCATTCCATTTTTTCCTTAATAATATCTAATTTTCCTACATTCAAATTTCTCACATTCCATGTTCCAAGCACTAGTGTCTGTTTGCAATTGTTCCTTCTCCTTTGTGATCCTCAATACAAAAGCTAAGCCTCAGGTACCATAACTGCTAATCTAATCTCAATGTGCTCTGTTTTACATATGGTACTCAAAGGGCTGTTATTTCAGAAGAGGATGGCCAATCCTTCTCCATGTTGTTGTTGTTATGTTTCACTGAGTGGCCTGCGACCAACAGTGACCCTATGTACACTATCTCTTGATGTAATCCCATTTGTCACTGGTCACAGAGTCAATCAAACTCATCCTGGGTCTTCCTTTCCTGCATTATTCCTCCATCCATGCAAGCATGATGTTCCTCTCGAAGAACTGGTCCCTCTATAGGAACACACCCAAAGTATGTGAAATGGAGCCTCAAAATTCTTCTAGGGAGCAGGCCACGGTCTTTGCAATCACTTGCTATGCATCAGAGAGCTAGACAACGACTAGGTAAGGATGAGAGAAGAATTGATGCCTTTGAGTTGTGGTGCTGGAGAAAAGTACTGATTACACCATGAACTGCTAAGAGAGCAAGCATACAGGTTCATTCTGGAGAGGGTGAAGCCAGGCTGCTCCTTGGAGACAAGGATTCTGAAGCTTTGCCTGACATACTTTGGACATGCTGCGAGGAGGGGCTAGTTCCTAGAGAGGGGTATCATGCTTGGGAGGGTGGAGGGACAGTGCAGAAGAGCAAGACTCTGTATGGGATGGACTGATTTCGTGACTGGAGTAATAGGGGTAGGTGTGTCGGAGACAGTAAGACTGGCACAGGACAGAGCAGGGTTTAGGGCTGTTGTACATAGGGTTACAATGGTCACTGGTGACTCAACAACACATAACAACAACAACAGGAAGCAACCTATCTTTACTCTCTCCAGGACACACTTTTTTGTTCTCTTAGCAGTCCACAGTATATTCAATGCTCTTCTCCAACACTACGACTCAATGACATAGATTCTTCTAGTATCATCCTTCAGCTCTCAAATGCACAACAAGTAATTATGAAGACCATGGCCTGGATCAGGAACATGTTACGTCTCCAGAATGACACTGTTGTTCTGCAATACTCTAAAGAAATCCCTGAGAGCAGAATTCCCTAATCCAATTAGTCTTTTGATTTCCTGACTGCTGGTGCCAAGTGTTGTGAAACCAAGCAAGCAGAAGTTATCAAGAGCCTCAATTTCTTCTCTGTTAATCATGATACTGCTGGTTGATCCAGTGGTGAGAATCTTTGTTTTCCTTGATGTTGAGCTTCAATCCATATTGAAGACTGCAGGCCTTAACCTTCTGCAGCAAATGCCTCATGTCTTCTTCATTTTCAAAAAGCATGGATTTGTCATCTGTATAACACAGGTTGTTGAGGATTCTTCCTCCAACTCTAATGCCACATTCCTCTTCATGAAGCCTACCCTCCCAAATGATCTGTTCTCCATATGAATTTAAAAGGTATGAAAATATGATGCATCCTTGACGCACACCTTTCCTGATACTAAGCCATGCAGTGTTTCCCTGTTCTGTTCTAACTACTGCTTCTTTGTCCAAGTATAGGTTTTGCAGGTGCAAAATTAGGTGTTCGAGGAATCCCATTCTTCTCAACATAGTCAAATGTCTTTGCATGGTCAATGAAACACAGATAGACATTGCTCTGGTACCCTCTGCTTTCAGCCAAGAGCCATCTAATGTTGGCTATGATGACCCTAGTGCCATGGCCTTTTCTCAACCCAGCCTGCACATGTGGCAGTTCTCTGCTGATGTAATCTTTCAGTTGCTTCTGGATAATGTTCAGCAGGATCTTGCTTACATGTGATACTGAGTAATATTATTAGATAATTTCCACACTCTGTTAGGTAACGTTGCTTTGAAATTGGAATAAATATAGATCTCTTCCAGTCAGTTGGCCAAGCAGTTGTCCTCAGATTTTTTGGCATAATCTGGTGATTGAGTCCAGAGCAGCATCTGTTTGCCGAAGTATGTCAATTGGTATTCTATCAATTCCTGGGCCTTTTTTTTTTTTGTAAATTCCTTCAGAGCAGCTTGAACGTCCTCCTTTGTCATTGTAGGCTCTTAATCATATCTTGTTTCATGACTTTCTTGTGTCAGCTACTTCTGTTTGGTATAGTGTCTTTTCCCTAGTTTGTCTTAATTTGAGTGCTTGAGTGTTAGAGCAGTATTTGACAAGCATTTTACCCAAAAGAGTTGATAAGAGTATGTAACAACTAAGAGTATGTTACAGATCAGGATTTGACTGCAGGGACTCACCTTTCCTGCCAGACCAAAGTTTGTGCAGGAACACAAGACTGTGTAGCTGTGTGGAGACTATGTGGTGACCACTGCCCACGTGGTCACCCTCTCCAGCACTGCCCCTGCACAAGGAGCACAAATATCACAGGGGCATGGAAAGGAATGGGAGTACAGAGGTGGTAGAAAGCTTGAGCTATCAAATCAGAGTTGGCTGGTGGCAGGGATCAGAGATGTGGGAGGGGCAAAGAGAGAGAACTGATCTGGATGGTGGCAGATTGGGGTGAGGGTTGGAAGACAACACAACACATAACTAATCTTGTTGTGTTGTTTTTATGTGCTTTTGTGCCACCTGCAACTTGTAGTGACCCCATGTACAACAACTCTGAAGCCTGCCCTGTCCTGAGCCAGTCTCACTGACTCTGACAAACCTACGCCCATTGCCCCAGTTACTGTATCAATCCATCTCATCCAGGGTCCTTCTCTCCTGTGCTGTCCCTCCAACCTTCTGAGCATGACAGCCTTCTCCAAGGATCGGTTCCTCCTGTCCACATGCCCAGAGTAAGTGAGATGGAGCTTCAAAATCCTATCCTCCATGAAGAAACGCAATTTTACCGAAGACAGATATACTTGTTTTCTTGAAAAGGAATTTTTTTTTATCCAACATATTAGATTTCATCTCACTCTTATTAGGGGATTTAGAACAGAATAAGACACATGTTGTTTATAAGCAAGCCATAACTAAATAATGTTAACGAGCAAGATGAATGAACCAGGAACTTACTTTTTCTAATATGAAAGATTTGGATAGTAAGCTGTAAGACACCACAAGGGATTCTTGGCCTACTTGTAGACTATTTAAATAAAACCTTGACATATGAGTTAAAGTATGATCCAGTAACCATTGTCAGCTTTATCCATCTCAAAGAACAGAATTCAAAGGTCCAAAAAATAATTTATTATGGGAACAGGAACAAGAAGGGATAGATTACTTAATGATATGCCCTTTTTTGATGACAATAATTTATTCTGATTTTATTTTAAAAATGGACTGTTGGAAGAAAAAAGGCTTGTGTGCTTCAGTTAAATTGTGGTAGTGGAGTAATAAGGAAGATGGCCTACAAGAAATTTTTCAGAAGTTACTCTGCAAATAGAAAAACATACTATACTCTGTGTGAGAAAAACACCTAAAACCATAGAGACTTAAGGGTCATATGAACTTACCTCTATGTGTTCCAAGTTTGTTGTTCTCTGAACAAGCATATTATCTTTTTGTAAAATGTCCCTGTACTTAGCTGTCAGTTCATTGTATTGCTTATTGGCCAAATCAAGTTCAGATAGAGACACACTATTATCTAAAACTTTCTGGAGAGCTGCAATCTTGAACATGGCCATTTCCTATGTAAAAGAGGACACAATAAGTTATTTTTGATGTATTTTCTGGTTAAGCTTTAGCCACTTCTGGAAAGATAATATCTGCTTTCACAGATTTAAAACCACTTAAAAAATTCTCATACAAGACAAAATTTTAAAAACTGTAGCAATAAAATAAATTTCTTTCCTGAGAGAAATGATGACAGTTTTAAGTCATGAACCATAATAAAAGTAAAAAGTAAATTAATCATATCTTTTAACTCTCTCCATTATGTACTGAAATTCAATTCATTGGGGAAAGTATAATAAACAAAATTTATTAAAATTTTCCAAAGATACTGTCTAAATGAAATGTCTTATTGATATTTATTATCTTTAGAAAATTTTAATAAATTTTGTAAGGTTAAAAATAACTTGCCTTTTGAGATGCTAATGCAAAATTAGTGTTAGTAAAAAATTATAAGAAATTTATGGTTAGAATCTATTTTTAAATAAAATAATAAACTCTACAAAGTAAATGTAAGATACATAGTTGTCAGAAAACAACAAAGGATTGCTCAAAGACTAATGAATTCTTATTTTAAGGACAAACTAGTCAGTTTTGAAGGACTCCTTTAGGAAATGGTTCAAGTCTGGTGTAGTGTCACTGTGAGTCGCAGTCGATCGACATCACCTAATAATACTAACAACTGATCAAAGTTGAAAATGACAAATGACTCCAGGAAACTGAAACATAATAACTATAACCAGTTTATGAATCTGTAACATGATAGTTAAAAATAAGAATGCTGGAAAAATTCCAAAAACAGGAGCAAAGTACCTCACCTCTACTCTGATTGTGCCTTTCTAACAGGAATTATATTTCAAGATAAGCAAACAGATTGAACAAATAAACAAAAGCTCCCTGTTAGAAAACAATGCCTGTTAATATAGGTAGTAAGAATGATATAATTAGAAAATCTCTGGTGGTCCATAGTGTGTTGTGTTGTTAATCTAAGGGTACATATCCCTGGCAGTCTGAATCCATTACTGACTAAAAAAAAGGAAAGATAGACCACCTCTGGCCCAATTTAACCCTTGGAAATCCAATGGATAGGTACTATCTGTTGACTCATGAATGATGGAACTGACTCAATGGCAGTGAAATAACTGAGTGAGGCAACAAACATCATTAAATATCACTGAATGCAAAAACTATTACAAGAATTGACAAAGAACTGTTCAACTACACGTTGTTGTTGTTGACTGCCATCGAATGACGCAATTCACTCTGAACAAAAGCCCTGAGGCCTTTTTATAACTATTGTTTCCCCAAGTTCACCAAGTTTCCAGAAGCATGTGGTATAGGAAGTGGATGCCACTCCTGCTTCGAAACCTGTCTTAGAACTGGGAGCCCCACCAAACACTGTTCACCATGGACAACCATTATGGCATTTGAGACCCCAATGGTACAAGGTTCAGTGTCACAGCAAACCCAGATTACCTCAGCAACCTGACAGAAGAGTACTGTATGACTTAGAAGAACGTTCCTCTAAAACGTCACAACAGGGGATTAAAATATAATCCCTCGGGCCCAACTTTTAAATATAAGGGCCCTCCAGGAGGTTTTGTCAACTCTAAACAAGAGGCTTAAATGAAAAAAAAAAAAAAAAACGGTCAAACATTCCACAATGACCCTCAATCAAAACAAGAGAGCTCATCTTATAGAGTCTAGTTGCTTCACCCAGTCTCCCAAATGGAGACAAGAGCTTGGCACTAAATGTTAAGGGTCCTCTTGGAGGTCCTGTTGCCTCTAAACAAACAAACATTCCACACAGATCCTAAGCCAAAACAAGAGCAGCATCCTACAGACTCCAGCCACTTCATCCAAGTCTAAAATTAAAGACAAGGGCTTGGCGTTATATGTTGTTGTTGTCTGTCATTAAGTGCCATCTAGTATTGACCCTATAAACAAAAGACTTTAACCTTGTTCTATAACTATTGTCCTTTCTCAAAATCCATAGTTTCCACAGGCATGCTTATGAAGTGGATGCCACTGTCTTAACCTGTGAGCTCTACCAAACATTGTCAACCGTATGTAACCATTACGGCACTTGACAGATAAATGGCACAACATTCAGTATCACAACAATCCAAAGTTACCGCAATACACAGAAATGACAGAATAGTACTGGACCACTTAGGAGTTTTCATTTCAAAAACAATTAAAACCACGCCCTGAAATATCACCAGTAAACTAATCTCTGAATGGAGATATTTAACTGTCTTCCTTTTTACACAGCCTCCAATTATGAAACATTCATTGAAAAAGAAAACATTATGTCTCATTAAGTAATTAAATACAAAATACAGAGTAACATTTATGAAGAATTCTTCCAAAAAATGTTTAAACTGAATCTAATGAAGGTTCAACATTAAATTCTATAAAAAAGAGAGAAAGAAAAGTTAAATAACACAAGGAGAGAATTAAATGAGCATATGGTGTATGATTATGCTAGCTGATATAAATTTATTAAGGGTAAAATATTTAAAAAAGGTACAGAAATTTATACAACAATACTCAGAGAGAAATGTTAGTAACTAAATTACTCTTACAAAAAATAGATGATGCAATTTTAAAGAAATAGTAGTTAATAAACATTAACTATTATTAGTCCAGATGATAAATAATCAAGATTCTACCTTCTCTTGTATGTATTTGAAAATTTTTATAATTAAAACCAAAACAAAATCAAGTATACCTTAAATCTTTGCAAGCATCCAATTTTTTCACAAACTTCTGCCTCCATTGATAACAATTCACTCTTTTGTTTCCCATTTTCCTTTCTAAGTTGTCGCTCCATTTCTACTAACGTTGTATATTGTCTTATGAGTGACTTTTCATTCACTTGCAAGACAGTGATTTTTCTACTATTTTCTGAAAGTAATTTTTTTATTTCATCTGAATCCATCTGAAGAACACTAAGCAAATTCTGGCAAAGAAATATTTACAATATTTATTTATCTTAAATTTCTTAGTTTGTACAGTAGTATATACTGACTTTAAAAATGTTTCACTTACATTATATTCTTTCACTTTTATAGCATCTTGTTGGATTTGATCTTCTAGTTTTCTCTTTTCCTCTTTTATCATTACAGACTCTGTTCTCCAGGTCTCCTTTTCACTTTAAAACAAACACCAAAACAAAACCCAAAAATAACAATATAGTAAAACTAATAAAGTGTCTTTATTATAGAGATAACATTTCATCATGAAAATATAAAAAGACTTGTAAAAAGAGTGATCTTAAATGGAATAGAAAAATAATTAGTATTTCCAACTAATTCTGAAAATCAAGTCTCAACAAACTGATTCTACTCTTAAATTTGAGTCTCAAATATTTGTAAAATATTTAGGATGCAAATAAAGGAGAAATAATTAGATTAAAAGAGTTAGTGGAGATATGCCTGACTACTAATGAGATTTTTTACACTGCCTCCAAGTGTTGGGCATAAACCAATTACATGCCATAATTCTCCTTATCACAGTGCAGACATGAACATAACACTCAAGTCTGCTAAAGAGACCTAAGTCAAAATTGACACTCATGTCTGCTAAAGAGATCTAAGTCAAAATTGACACTCATGTCTGCTAAAGAGATCTAAGTCAAAATTGACACTCAAGTCTGCTAAAGAGATCTAAGTCAAAGTTGACTGTAAACTTTTGGAAAGAATGTTAACCTATAAATAAAAAGATCTTCACCACTGACTAGGAATCAACTCATAGCTGACTTCCCAGTGGACATTGGAGAATTTTAAATTGGAGGAGACTATCTTTATCTCTAGGAGAGACTGATAGATTTGAATTGCCATAGAGAGAGGCAGGGCCTTTGAGTTAAGAGTGTAACTCCTTAAGGACTCTACCACCAGTGGTTCCTAACAAGATAAGTAGGAGAAAAGTGTCCTTTTTCTTTAATAGGTATGGTTCCATTTACTTCGAATTCTAGTAGCTATTTAACAACCACAGTAGGAATAATGACAAGCCTGGTTCTGACACTTATGGATATGATTCTATGCCAAGAGGAACTACAGGGCAAAGATGTTTTAAGCACTTGGTAATTATCACTTTTAATGTTATTCACCTTTGGTTAGGTATTCTGATACACACTAAGGAAATAACTCTATTATTATATACAGTTTTTACCTCCTAAGGATTAACGAAATAAAGATAATTATGTTAGTTAGCTATGATGATATATTAAAAAATTATAATGCTGGGTAATGCTAAGAATAAGAGATGATATTATAAGCTGCTTATTATAAGCTATATGTTAAGTCGGGCATTTTCATGTAATTTAGTTATGTTTCATAATAATCCTATGAAGAAAGTATTAACATCATGGAATTTTAGAGTATAAGAACTGAGACACAGATAAGAAAAATGACTTCACAGAAGAAGAAATTCAGATGGCTAACAAGCACATGAAGAAATGTTCAAAATCCCTAGCTCTAAGAAAGATGCAAATCAAAACAGCTATGAGATATCACCTTACCCCAGTCAGAATTGCAAAATTTAACAGAAGAGCAAGCAACAAATGCTGGTGAGGTTGTGGAAGTGTAAAATGGTGCAACCACTGTGGAAGGCAGTATGGCGCTTTCTCAGAAAGTTGCAAATAGAGATACCATTTGACCCAGAAATTCCCCTACTTGGAATATACCCTAAAGAGACCATAAACATCCAAGCAGATATATGCACACCCATGTTTATTGTGGCTTTGTTCACAATAGCAAGGAGCTGGAAACAACCTAAGGGCCCATCAACAAACGAATGGATAGAGAAGCTGTGGTATATTCACACAATGGAATACTAGCTGCATTGAAAAACAAGGAGCTCATTCAATATTATTCAAAATGGGTGACCCTGGAGGACATTTTGCTGAGTGAAGTATCTCAGTCACAAAGAGACAAATACTACATGGTGCCACTGTGGTAAAGCAGGACTGACCTCAGGGTTGGGAGGAGACTGAGTAGGATGGGTTCAATAAT
>NW_006399828.1:3208413-3224345 GCF_000299155.1 Elephantulus edwardii
AAAAAATGAGTTTCCAGGGGAGGGGGTGGGCAGGGAGAAAAGTATAACAATGAATGACTGAAACCCTAAGTCTCTGTAAACTTTCATTAAAATGAATAAAAAAAAATTACTTCCTAAAGTCTCATGGCTATCCAGTGACAATGGGTGAATTCACACCACCCAGAACAATTACAGAAAACTGGTAAGTTCTTCCTAAATATATTAGACAATTTTTTTAAAAAAACATAGAGGGCTGAGATACAATGGAAAAAGTAAAAATACCTACAACTTTGCAACATTTAATCATGAATATAAATATTTATAATTATAATCCTAAAAGTTTTTAGTTGTGTTTTGTTCGTGCTTTTTGGTTTTGTTGTTGTTTTTATTTAATTTAAGCCAGTCAAATTCAGCAGTGGGGGTTGTATACCAACTTTAGTTGCACTAATGTTAATAATTTCTCATAACCCACTACCATCAGACCAACCACAACCATAAAGTTTGGTCAATATCTATACCTTAAATATTCTTTATATAATATGCTTTGCTGGTGACGAATTACTGCAAATTTTCTGTTATACTCTTCAAGAACATCTTCTAAATTCTTTAACTTCTTTTCTTTATTTTCTATTTCCTAAAAATTGAAGTAAATAAAAATGAAAAGTTACCAACATACATTTTAAATTCAAAGATAAGTATTTTTACTATGATAGGTTTAAACTTTTTCTAAAAATTCACTAAACTGTTAAATAACTGTATTTTTTAAAATGTAGATTAAGACATACAGAATTAAGTAATACACATAAAAGAGAAGAACTACACAATCCCTTACTCATTGTTGTTATGCAGGAACCAACTCATAGGTGACAGTTTCATCCTATTCTATCATCTATCAAGAAGGAGCACCTGACCTTTTGTTAGCACTCAAGTTCTCCAGTACTGGCCACTGTTGTTGGTAGTTGACATCAGGATGAGGACGACAAATAGCGACCTTATGAACAACAGATCTGAACCCTTTCCTATACTGTGCCATCCTCACACTTTATAACACATTAGAGCCTATCCCAGCAATGTCAAACTGACATAATTGCTCTCCAATAATTTGGAGAAATCACTGACAGCAGACTTTCCCAGTGCAGTAAGTCTCCTAATTTATTGCTGGTAGCAAGAATGTTGACTGTGGATCGAAGTAACATGAAATTGTTGACAACTTCAATATTTTCTCCATCTATCATGATGTCACCTATGAATCCAAGGGTAAAAATCTTTGTTTTCTTGACATTGAGATGCAATCCATATTGAAGGCTGCATACTTCGATCTTCTGTAACAGTGCTTCAAGTCCTCTTCCGGTTCAGCAAGCAAGCTTGTTTATAGCAGGTTACTGATGAGTCTTCCCCTGATCTTGTTGCCACATTCTTCTTCATAGAATTCAGCTTCTCAAATGATTTGCTCAGCATACGGATTAAATAGGTTTGGTAGGATGATACAATTCTGACAGAGTCTTCCTTTTAAACCACGTCATATTCCCTTGTTCTGCTCATGCTGGCCACCAGGCTGCTGCTTTTCTTGTGATTAACAAACAGAAAAGATTAAATCTATTTATGACTCTAAAAAGATCTGCCACACTTCATACTTTTGAATTGCTTTCCTGTAGTCGACAATAAATAAAAATGATTACTTTATTTACAAGCCACTCACCATTTATAGCATAGGAGCTCTGGTGGTACACTGACTAAATGCTGGCTGACTACTAATTAAAAAGTGACAGTTCAAATTATAACCTGCATAACAGAAAAAGAGATCTGGTCATCAGCTTCTGCAGAGTTTCTGGTGTAGAAATTTATAGGGGAGTTCTATTGCCTCACAGGTCACTTTGAATTAGAACTTACACAGCACACAAAAGCAACAACTTGACAGTAATACACTATACTGCAGAGTCACTGTCCCAAAAAGTATTTGCTTACAATGAAATCTTTCAGGAAGCAGCATATGATAAAAGGCTAATAGAGACAAAGGAAGTTCAAGCTGAACTGAAGGCACTGGCAAAAAAATCAGGCCCTAGAAACATTAGTTGACAGTTTCAACTAACAAATGCAGCCTTGGATGTGCTCACCAGTCTAGAGTGTGAGAAAATGTGGAGGATAGTTACCTGGCCAACTGACAGGAAGAGATGCGTATTTGTTCCCGATGACGAGAAATGTGAACCAACAGAATATGGATTATTATTGAAAAATGTACCATGTAATCAAAATACTGCTCAATATCATCCAAAAAAAGACAGAAAAGTACATTAATAAAGAACTGTTAGAAGTTCAAGCTGGGTATAAAAGAGGCGATGGCCCCAGACATATCATTGCTGATGTCAGATGGACTTGGGGGAAAGCTGAGAATACCAGAACATCTATTTATGCTTTTGTGTTTTATTGACTGTGCAAAGGTATTTAACTGTGTTTATTACAATAAACAATGAGAAAACTGGGAATCTCAGATTAATTATGCTGCCATGAAACCTATACCCACACCAAGAAGATGTAGTCTGAACAGAGCAAGAGAACACTATATGGTTTAAAATCAAAAAGTGTGTGAGGGCAGTACTCTTTCTTCATATATCTATTCAATCTGTATGTTGGGCAAATAATGAGAAGCTTGACTTCATAAGGAATAATGTGGTATCAAGATCAGAGGAAGACTCATCAACAATCTGAGTTATACTGATGATACAACTTTATCTTGCTAGATAGAAAAAAGATTGAAATTATCAATAATTTCATTTTACTTAATCCACAAAAAAATTTTGGTAGTAGCAATCAAGAAACAAAAAATGCAGTGTGGGAAAGTCTGCTCTCAAGGACCTCTTCAAAGTACTAAGGAGCAATAATATCAATAGAAAGAGTAAGGTGTGTCTGAATCAGGCCATAATCTTTTCAAGCACTTGCTATGCATCTGAGAGCTGGACTATAATAAGGATCACAAAAGGAGAATCAATGCTTTTCAGTTATGGTGCTAAATTAGATAAGTGACTATGCCATTTTATTATTGTCATTATGGGCCATCGAGTCACCTGCAATGGCACTTAATAACATAAACATAGAGAGAGATCAGTTGGCCCAGTAGACAGAAAGCAATGCTACCAAGCCAAAGGTAGGTGACTTTTAATCCGTGGCCCTTGGGCCTGTCCTTCATTGTTTTTGTTCAAACATTCCTCTAGGTAGTATAGCCCTGGTGTGTCCACTTGCCGTACAGCTACAGCAGTAACTTGTAGTTGCTGTGAAGCTGAACACTGTGACACTGATGTGTCAAATGCGATAATGGTTGGTTACCCAATGCAGACAGTGTGGGGTGGAGCTTCCTTATTAAAACAAGCTTGGAAGCAGGAGTGGCATCCACTTCCGTAATAGCTTGCCTCCAGAAACCCTATGAACCTGGAGAGAGGATGAAAGACACATAACTGTTGAGGACTCTCCTTCACAGGGTCACTATGAGTCACCTGCAACTCGACAGAACTTAACAAAAACAATAACAATCATCCTTACCTAGTCATTGTGCAGCTCTCTGATGTACAACAAGTGATTACAAAGACCACGGTCTGTATCACAGACTGACAAAAACCCCAAACATTTATGTCTTGGAGAAAGTTTAGTAAGTGTGATCCTTAGAGACAAGGATGGCAAAGATCCATCTCACATACTTTGGGCATGTTACAAGGGAAGACCATCAGTAAGATGGATTGACACAGTGATTGTGGCAATTGGTTCACGTATGTTACAGAAGATAAGGATGGCACAAGATTGGTCAAATTTCAGGTCTGTTATGCATAGAGTTGCTGTGAATCATACTTGGCTGTATGACAAGTAACAACACAACACAATGGCCAAGTGGAAGAAGCTGTGCTGTCAACCCAAAGGCAAGTGGTTCAAATCCACCAGCTGCTCTTCAAGGGGGAAAGTTGGGCAGTCTCTTCCTATGTGATTTACAGACACTGAAATCCACTCAAAGGTCAGCTATGAGAAATCATCAATTATATATTTCACATGACTGTCAAATACCATTAACAAATGTGTGTGAGCATGCCTCTCATGCAATCAAGTGGAATACATGGATTTATTTGTAGGGTTCCTTCTAACTTCAAAATTCAGTAGAAATATCTCTTACTATTGTGCAAGCGCAAATAAAAACTAAATTCTGAAACATATCAGTGGGTCTTTTCTATTTAAATTTAGAGTACCTGTAAGAGATGTATTAAATATTCATTCTGAGAATTAATGATATTCGCACTAGATGGTGCTATCCCTTCAGGTAAGTCCATCCCTTTGAAAACAACATTTGATCCTTCTGACTGTCGTAAAAGATTAGTCTCTTTATCAAGATGATCTATCTGTAACAATACAGGGAAGACAATTATCACATTTTTGCAACCAGAGACAAATTTAAAAGCAGTACATTTGTTTCATGTCTTGATTTTTTTTCTCTCCTCTCTACTGACTATTTTTAAAAGAAGATGGCTCTAATGGCTGAATAATAAGAAGTTGCGCTGCCAACCCAAACAGAGTTCAAGTCCACCAGCTGCTCCACGGGACAAAGATGAGCAATCTCACATGTAATTCACAGCCTCTGAAAATCCAATAGAGTGTTTACTATCAGTACATAGGTATGTACTGAATGCCCTGCAAAGAATTCACTAAACAATATTTGAATTTCTAAGAAATAATATCTAAAGATCTAAAATTTCTGTATTCTTTTTTAGTAAGGAATTAGGGTTTTTTTCCTGTTTAACTGCATTAACAATATATAGGTATTTTCGTAAAGCTAAAAGAATTAGTCCAATGAACATTTTCTCATAAATTTACCAGTTTTTAAGTTTGATACTGAACTTAAATTCTTA
The DNA here is from genome assembly GCF_000299155.1 of Elephantulus edwardii. Lineage (NCBI taxonomy): Eukaryota > Metazoa > Chordata > Mammalia > Macroscelidea > Macroscelididae > Elephantulus > Elephantulus edwardii. Next base: position 3,213,276 of record NW_006399828.1, read on the forward strand.
CGTGTAATATTTCCTTTTTAGTAGTAAAATTTTCCATTTCTTCCTCTTTTTCTTTTGTGATTTTTTAATTTTATTTTATTCAGGTTTACTCACAAAATTTGTAAACATTGTTTTTCACACTGGTCTTTCCTATTTCCTTTACCCACACAGCCCTCTACTCATCAAATTGTGTAACCCTATGATTTTTATATTAATTAAAGTTTACAGAAAAGTTGGATTTTCATTCATTCATTATTGCACATTTTCCTCCCTATCCACCCTACTTCATTTAAAAAAAAAATCACTTATTATTGCATAATTTCCTCCCTTCTTCACTCCCCCAGTCTACTTTGCTATGCCCCTCTTAATCTGGATTGTTGTCATACAAATAATGCCTAATCATATATTCCTTTTAAATAGTCCATTCCTCCATCTATTCCAATGCAGTATTCCTTATTTATCCCCTCTTTTATTACTTTTCCCCCACCCCCACGTCAGTCCAGTTTTATAACAGTGGTGTTATATAGTATTTGTACTTTTGTGACTGAGATATTTCATTTCCCATAATGTCCTCCAGGGTCACCCATATTGTGTATATTCTATGAGTTCCTTATGTTTCAGAGGAGCAAACAAAAATGCTGACAAGGCTGTGGTGAGAGTAGAACCCTTATTCACAGTTGGTGAGTGTGTAAAATGGTGCAACCACTATGGAAGGCAGTACAGTGTTTTCTTGAAAGTTGGAAATTGATGACTAAAATTTTCACCTTTAAATTTGCTTTAGCCAGCTGCTGTGAATAGTTTATAGCCTCCTTCCTTGCTTCCCTGAGTTCTTGTCTTAATTCTTCATTTCTTCCAGTAAGTTGATCAACTTGGGCTTTCAAATGAAGATTTGCATCAAAGATTCCTTCTGTATTCTTTGATTCTATAGCCTAATGCATTCAGATTATAGGAAAGAGACATGAGAGGAAAATAAGATCGACCTTTAAATAAAACCAACATTTAAGCATTTATTACTCTAAGTGCTATATATAATAACAAAATAAACTAATTTAATTTCTTATTAAATTAAACTTCTAAAAATTAATTTCCTTTATAAAATGCCATCCATTCATGTATAGGGAGTTCTGGTGGCCTACTGGCAAGAAGCTACGCTGTAATCCTGAAGGCGTGTAGTTCAAATGCACTGTCTGCTCAACTGGAGAAGGATGGGCAATCTCCTCCTGTGCAATTAACTGCTTCTGAAAACTTGCCAGGTCAGCTAAGGGTCAGATCCAACTTGACAGTATACAACAGCGAGCTACACAGATCAATAATCAAGGTCTATGACTGAATCTTTTTAAAAAACAACCAAAAGAACAATCAAGTGATGCTCTGCAACAGGAAAATCTATTTTAAAAGAATTGTCAAAATTGTATAAATGCAAATGTCATTTTGAGTCTAAGGTGTATGGGCCAAGCTAGAATGGTTATTCTAATTAAGTCACATGAATACAAAGTTGTACAGTGCAAACAAAGAAAAGAACTGATGCATTAAAATTGTGTTACTGGTGAAGAATACAAAGTGTCAACCTGCAAATTAGTATCAGAATAAATACAATCTAAGTGTTGCTTCAAAGTAAAGACTCACCTACTTAAAAATCTCATCTGAAAAGGTACATTGCTAGAAAAGAACATCATGTTTGGCAAAATAGTGGGGCAATAAAAACATACCAAAAATCAGAAAGACGAACATTATTGGTTTTTGTTTTGTTATTCAAAAGGTTGCCATGAATCACAGTTAAGGGTGGCAATTTACAAGACCATAACAATTTCATTATTAACTATTAAACATTAAACAATCTCTGTTGTTATTGTCTGCTTTGAGTAGGAAAGAACCCATTATTGATTCTCTAGCAGGTTATCAGAGGCAATAAAGTACAAGAGAAGAGGCTGACCATCCCTCTCCCACAGAGCAGCAGGTGGATTTGGATCAGACTGTGAGGAGGACCAGACACCATTATTGGAAGTCCAGCCTACACGCAGGTGGGTTTTGGGGTTATTGAAAGTTCAGCCTGCAAACAGGTAACTTTCTAGTTTAATAATGAAAGCGAAACTTTTGTCCTTTGTCCCAAATGCGGGCTGGAAACTTGGAGGTCTCTCTTCCTGTAATGAATACATCTTAGTCATCTCGGTCCCCTAACTCCTTTGATGTGAAAAGCCACATCTATCATAAGGAACAGTGTGTGCACTCTCCCATACTCAATTGTTTCTGTACCCACCTTTTATGATTCTATGAGAAATGAGATCACTGTTTAGACCCCTATAAAATTAAAGCAATACAGACCCATGGGGCTTCAGTTTTTTGTCTCATCTGTGTGTTGTGTCTTTTTTGCTGCAGTCCTGTTTTGTCTTCTGTGTGTGTTTGTCTTTTTATGTTCATTTCTTCCAGGCATTGTGTAAAGGGTTGTGGTTTGCAACAGATTGTGTGTCTTTGGGATTGCAGTGCAGCTTCTTACCTTTAGACCACTAGAAGACTGGTAAATTATAAAAACAACTACATAGAAATAAGATAACTAAGTTTAAATCTAAATACTAGCTAAGCAATTAGCTTATGTTCATCATCTCTTAGTTTCCTTATCTTTAAAGAAGGGCTAACTGACATAAGAATAAGGTCAGTAAAGGGTGGAAAATGAAGTTGAATGTAGAAGATTATTTAAAGGTTTGTGTGTTAAGGTTTTTACTGGTTTAACTTTATGAATATTGTTTCTACTTCTCCCATACAGTAGCAGTTAAGTTATACTACAGAAATTAAGGTTTTTGTTGATTTAACTTAAGAAATATTGCTGCCTCTTATGCTTCTTCTATGTAATAATGTTAATATATGTTGCAAAAGTGAATTCTGGACATTATATTAGGATATACTAAAGATTATAGAAAGCCTATAAGCCATCTTTGGCCAGTTATTCAACTGGATATGCTAAAAGGGAAAATCTGCCCTGAAAAATGCTTGCTTAAAATAGTAGAATTTGGTAGAGTGTGTGAGGCTTAGTTTAGAGGAAATATTAAGTTCCACCCAATACTCTCATGGAGATTTGCTTTTGAATGGATTTGTACACTCACTTTGGACTCTTGACTCACTTCGGGATTTACATTTGAAAGAAAGATAAGCAGGATAAAAGAAAAACAAAGACTTTTAAAAACGGAAAACAGTCTTTTGACTTCCAATGAACTGAAAGAATGAAAAGCTGGTGCTCATCAGTGTTTTTCTTGGACTTGAATTAAAAGGGAGTTGGCAAGTATGCTCTCTTATGATGGTGACCTGAATCCAACAGAGTGGCAGACATGCAGCAATGAAGAGACAGGCCAAGTTTGGGTGTGTTCCATCATCACTATCTACCTAGCAAACACAGATATATGGATAAACAAAGAAGGGTCGCTGGCCTGAGGAGTCAAGAGCACCCCTGAATTGTTTACCTGGCCCCATATGGGGGCTAAGGCTGAGTGAAAGGACAAGGCTATCTGGAACACAGGATGAAGGGCAGACCCTGAGTTTGAGGATGATAATCATTTGAACCTAGCCATGAGTGGCAGGGGATAAGTTAGCTGACTAAACCCAAAGAGATGAAGAGAAGTTCCATGCTGTGAGCTAGTGTTTACTTTTGCAACCTTATGGCTTGCTCTTGACTAGACTTTAATTATGGATGCACATGCTGTAAGTTCTAATTGGAACAAAAAATTCTTCAAAGAAAGGAGCATGCTTGTTTTTATAGTAAATATAATGGTTTGATGTGGTGGTGTTTTTCCATGCTGTCAGTCAAATAAGGCTCAAAGAGAATAACAGATCTGAAGCCTATCTTATCTTGTATTATCTTTATAATCTTTGACACCCTCAAGCCCATTGCTGAAGTCACTGTGTCAATCTATCTGGTTAAGGGTTTTCTTCTCCATCATTCCTCCACCTTTCCAAGCAAGATGTTCCTTTTAAAGAAAAGCGGCTCCTGACAACATGCCCAAAGTATGTTAGATGAAGCTTTGCTACTCTTGCCTCCAAGGAGTACTCTGGCTGATGGACAAATCAGAAACTAGCTATCTAAAATGGAGATTAAAACATGAAGTGACTAGATTATATACTTTCATAAATACAGATATTAGTAAAAATTTGAAGGTTAATGACTAGAAAGGCCAGGAGGTAGTTTGTGGTGTCAAAGTTTTATTGTTCAAAATGTTTTTTTCCTAGCCAATGGCTTTGACTTTGCCAGTAGATGGGCGGGAATATATGAATAGGGTGTGTTATTCTTGCCATTAAATTGAGCCAATTCAGCTGCAGATTTTTAGAATCTGAATGCCAGCAGAGAATGCACTAAAGGTGCATCCTTTTGGTGGCTGAGATTCTTATGCCAATCAGACCTACAGGAGAGCAGCAGCAGCCACTGCAGAGAACCAGAGATCTGAAGTGGACGGGAGCTGATCTTGGGACTGCTATACAAAAGAATCAAAGCTAGAGGCCTTCACCCAAGTTTGCTGAAGGAATAGGGTTAGGCTGAGAGAAGATGTCAGAATCGGCAGTACTAAGAACTCTGTGACACTGGCCCAAAGCCATGAGGCTGAAGGGCATGTGAGCACACTTTATAAACTGTCCTGAGAAATTATATCTTATTGCCAACTGAAATTTTATCCTGTTAATTTACTAAACACTATAAGGGGGGGACAGGGGGCAAATTTTAACTGTTCATTTCATAGTGTTGTTCTAAAGTCCAAATGAAAAAGTTTATATATAAATCAACTGAAACCATGAAGCATTAATGTAAAATAAAGAAATAGATGTTACTACACTTAATTAAGTGAATTTTTCAGTGCCTCTTCTCTTACACAGCTTGTTAATATCTAATAACAAAGGTAAAATATATTGTTTTTCCAAGTCTAAATAAGAAAATATTTTAAGTCAAATACTAAAATACTGTCCAGCAATGTTATACATAGTACACATATTCTCATGTATACTTTTACAAAATACATATAAATAGGAGTAATTAGACTTCAGAAAAATTATGGAACAAATCTGTTAAATGCAAAGTAAATTTCAGAAATGTAAAACTAGACAAAGAAGATAAAATGTGATAATTAATTATAATCTTTCACTCAGTCATGGTTTTATAAAAAAAATAAGCCTTTACCCTCAGAAGATTAATGTAAACCCTGAGAAATAATATTTTAATTCAAAGCAGGTATCAGGAAGGAAGGTAAAAAAATGGGAAATATATAATGAATATGGTAGTCTAGTTGATTGTCTTGCTAAGAAATAGAACTATATTGCTTATAGTATCTCTTGATAATATGAAAGCTAGCAATTCAATTAGGTGGTGACTGAAGGCATGAGGAAATGTCACAGCATTAAATAGTAAGTGTAGGTGCATAATTCAGAATTATTTAAAGTGCAATGAATTTTAAAGATTTATTAAAGGAGGTACTGCTGTGTCATTCATTAGTTTCCACAGATAACAATGGAATAAGAATGAAAACTCAGGGTAAAAGCAGATGAAACTCAAAAGAAGCAGGTTCCAGGCAAGGTCAGAGGCTGCTAAGAGAAACAGAAGCTTATGTTTCTGGGGCTCATTATTTTGTTTTTATTAGGTCACTTGAGGAACACAGTATCAGTAGCAGGTAGCATCTCAGCTAAAGATATTCACACAGAAAGGCATGACATACTTTTTGGTATTCCAAATAAAGACTAAAATGAATAACTAACCAGAGGAGAAGAAAGTCAAAAGAAGAGATATAAAGGGCCATCGAACATTTGATATATTTTGACAGATTTCTTTTGCATTGTGATGTTTTAAACATACTAGTATCACTTTCCTGGGCTAAATAATTATGATATCATTAAAGAAATACTTAACTATAAATTATCTAATCATAATAACTTTTTAAAACTCCAATGCCTAAAAACATAAGAATATTTTTAAAGTGCTTAAAAAATAAAAATACTCATTAAAAACAAACAATACTTACATTAACCAGCCGTTCAAGACTAGGGATAATTAAAGATGTTTCTCCTCCTTTAACATCAAGATCTTTCTGCATTTCTTTGATAGCCTGTAAAATTTCTTTCATACCTTCTTCAAGTTGTTTGTTTTCTTCAGCTAATTCTCTTACTGTAATCACATATTTATTTATCATTTATGGAACAGAACTTTTATTAATTTACACTACTCTATATAAAGAATATTTCAAATATGGAGGTTGCTAAATAGCCATTTGGAAATTCTAAATATTTTTTAAAGTTTTAAAAATTAAAATGTAAATATATTTTGTTCAGTGTCAAATTAAGTGATACAGTTAGTTAATTTACATGCTATTAAGTAACATACTATTTTATACCTGAGGAAAAAAAATCATAACCATACTTTTGCTTTACCTTAAAGTAGACATTATGGAAAAACATTTTGAATTCTGTTTTCTAACTTTATTTCATTAAGTAATTGTCTTATACATTCTGTATAAAAATTTAGTTTCAAAAATTGCATGACAATGAAAACTGTCAGGTAAACAAATCAACAAAAGAAAATTAATATTATATCTGATGATGGTAAAAAAGTATGAAACAGAATAGTGAATGCAAGTCTTTTCAGAACTATAATTTCAAGCAAATGAGAATATTTTCTTCACTGTACAAAGAAATAATAAAAATAGCAACTCACTTTTATTCTGAAATTTGGTGATAACAGTTTTACTTTTTTCCAAATCTCTTTCCTTTTCAATTAGTTCTCTTGAAAGAATTTCATTCTGAACAAAAAACAAAACACAAATTGATCGTCTTTCTCCAAAATAGTGCAACAGTGTATGAATTTCAAGTTAAGAAAAGATCAATTGAGGCAAAACAAAAGGAAAGGATAGAGAAATGGTAGCAGTAAAAAAAGTAAAATAAAAGTTAAGAACAAAATTGACGGTGCTCTTCTTCTCACTATCTTCCCACCCCTGGCAAAAGGCAAACAAATATAATGAAGCCTTGTTTGTTTTGTTAGGTGTTTTATACTACAAAAATCTTTCAATTGTCTAGCTTTATACTACCTGTTCTGCCTGGCTGCTATGTCGTTCAATTTCTATTTCTGCACTTCTATTCTGTGCTTCTTTGATCAATAAATCTTGTGCTATGATTTCATTCTAAAAAAATATTTAACAAAATTTGTCAAGTTAATAACTTTATATCAAATGTGTTAAATTTATAGATTTATAGAAATAGAATGTCTATATAGAAATTAGTGCTAATATACAAAAATTTCTTACTATAATTGTTAAAGAACATTGCTAGAGATCTTATAAAAAGCAACAAGAGGAATGTAAGGTGGAGGAAAGCTCACCTGAAACCTAAGACACACTAGTTCCCTCTTCAGCCGTTCTATAAGGTTGTCAAGGGGATCTATCTGAGAGAGTTCTGATTGTGCAGGAGCAGTCACAGGGTCTGGGAGATTAATTCTGGGTTACTTTTTAAACTCTTTGTGTGTATGTTTGTTTTTTCCTTACATCTTCTTTCAAACTGTTATCTGCATCTTCTATTTGGGTGTGAATCTGCTCATCATCTTCTGATGCTGCCACCTATGATTTACCAGTGTCAGGGCTAATATCGTGAATTTGTTGACAAAAGACTGCAGATTTTTGCTTAAGTGATAACCTCTGCATCAAGTCCGAAGCTTGAGTTAAAGCTTGAACAAAATCTCTGTTTTGTATGATTAGTCCTCTCTAGTGCCTGCTGACCTCTGGACACATTTTTCAGACCATCATCAGAAAATGAGCACAAAAAGTCATTCATCTCTTCATATAACTATATAACCTTTTTACTAAGGTTACTGACTGGTGATTCTAAATCGCTTAAAGATTACAGACATACTGATTTTAAGATCTCCATTACTGTAATAATTTCTGAAGTTGAATTATTAGCATCTTTTACTTGCATGGAAGAGGACTGTCTACTTAAAGATGCAAAACCATCCACTCCACTTTCTACACTATGATGAATTTCAGGTAAAATTCTGGATAACGATCCTATGACCATGTTCTCTTCGATCTCCTTCTGATCTGCATATGGAATATTGAATGGTGACCTTTCATGTAGCAGGTTTTTTATAATCTGAACTTCTAATCTCTATTTAGAATAAATAATGTCTCATTAATCCTTAGGCTATTGAAAATAGCATTTTTTTTACCATTTACATAACAACTATTTAAAATAAACAAACAAAAAAAAACCCCAATACCCTAGATGTTCAAAATGAGGCAATGAAGGGGAAAAGGAAAGCACTAGTAACACTTTATCATCCTCACAAGAGCAATACTTTACTACTTACCTTAGATTGAGTTTCACTGATATTTTTGAGGCTCATAAAATCCAATTTTCTTTCTTCCACGTTCTCTTGATAAAAATTTTCCGTTTGATTCAGGGCCTCCACTGTTAATCCTGCAGATAAAAGAAACAACAAATTGAAAACTGTAAAAACAGAATCTTCCATTGTACGAGCACTTTAATTCTTAAAAACTTGAGTTAGGTTATAGCACAAACAAAAGTAAAATTTGTTTCAAAGACCCTGAACCACATAATAGCCTATTATTAGAATCTTCTCATCTTTATCAGTTTTATTAATATTGAAATATCATTTTTCCATCACTGTTTGCCCATTCTAGATTAAGAATATTGTGTTTTTGTGTTTCACTGAGTGAGAACTGACTCATAACTGACCCTCCAGTAGGTTTTCAGAGGCAATGCATTGCACAGAAGGAGACTGCCCATCCTTCTCCCATGGAGCCGCTAGTGGATTTGAACTACATTCCTTTAGGACTGCAGTGCCTCTTCTCAATGCTATTAAGTAAATTCAGAGTCATAATGCTTTCCATGGAATTTCTGAGGCTGTAAATCTTTAAAGGTAAGAATGACCATCCTCTCCCATGAAGAATTTGGTAGACTCAAACACTGACCTTTAGCAGAATGTCAGGTAACAAACCAGAAATGCCCCATAAAAGCAAAAATGGTGAGACTTTGTCTCACGTACTTTGGGTATATTATCAGGAGGACCCAGTCACTGGGGACATAGCTTAGAAGAGTGGATAGTCAGTGAAAAGAAGACCCTCAATGATACAGGCTGAGACAGTGACTACAACAATGTGCTTAGTCACAGTAGAAATGACAAGAATGGTACATGATCAGGCACAGTTTTATTTTGTTATATATCACATTGCTTTTAGTTGGAACCAATTCGATGGCACCCAACTCAACAATAAATCTGTCAAAAGGACAAACACAGAAAAGGTAGACAAAGCTTATTAATGTACTAATCAATTACGAAGATTAGCTCTACAAAGATTTCACTGACAGGTTTCAGTAGAGCTTCCAGACTAAGGCAAGATAGAAGGCACAGATGGTCATTCACCTCTGAAAGAACAGATCCCCAAAAATACTACTGTCTGATGCAGTGGTAGCAGATTAAGCCCTAAGGATAGACGGCATTCAGAATGCTACACATAGCTCAGATTATAAGGATGGTACAGGACTGCGCTAGGTTTTGAGCTGTTAAACATACAAAGAATTACATTCTATTTGACAGCACATAACTTCAACAATGGCACAACAAAACACTGTTGATGGACTTAGACTAAGTTTAAAAGCATTCCTTCCTTCATTTCCTGAATACAAAATAGTCCATCACACATCAAAAGAAGCATTTCCTTTGCTTTCTTTACTTTTTAACAAAAAGCACCATTTCAAAATGGAAACTATAAAATTTAACCAGTTTTTATTCTTATACAAGTAAGATAAACTGGAAAAAAAGATACATCTATTTTTTTATACAGTGAAACACTGTCACTTAGTAAAGGGCAATTTTCCAAAAAAAATTTCAATAGATATCCCTTAGAAAATGGAAAATATGAAAAATTAAGTAACTCCTCTTTCTCTGTATATATGTAATAGGAGCTCTAGTGGAAGGTAGCAGGGAGTTTTGATGGCAACTCAGACATGCAACTGAAATCATACAAGCCTCTGACAAGCTGCAAAAGGTCAGTTATGAGTTAGTTTTGACTCAGTGGCATATAACAACAACAACAACAACTATATTTATGTTCATGTAAAGATTATTACTAAACTTTTATCATTATTACTCATAACATATTTTTCAGGGATGCCTAGAAATTTATGGAGATTATAATAAACTTTCCAAAAACCTAAAATTGTAAGATACATCTTTTATTTTGTTCTTTCACTGTTTTGAATTCAGGATTGAAGTCAGTAACATTTACACACATACTCTTCATAGTTGTAGCTGTTAAGTACTGCTGCGTGGAACCAACTCAATAGTTGATTCTATAGCAGGATTTCAGAGACAGTAAATCATGTAGAAGGAGACTGTCCATCTTTCTTCCACCAAATAGCTGGTGGATTTGAACTACATGACATCAGATTAGAAGCATAGCTCTATCCACATCTCACTCCATACACAAAAACCAACTCCAAGTGGATCAAGAACCTAAGACTAAAACCAAGGATTATAAATGTCATTACAGAAAAGCTTGGAAGACTTCTAGAAGCCCTAATCTACAACATAAACAGGCTTCCAAGTATCCTGAAAAACCTACAACCAGGAGAGGATAAAATAGATGAATGGCACCTTCTAAGAATAAAATCCCTTCGCACATCTAAAAACTTCTCCAACAGGGTAGAAAGGGAAGCCATAGACTAGAAAAAAAATACTTTGCAATGACATGTCTGTTGTTGTTGTTGTTGTTGTTATGTGCCGTCGAGTCATTTGCGACTCATAGCGACATTATGTACAACAGCCTTAAACTCTGCTCTATCCTGTGACAATCGCACTGCCTCTGACACACCCATCCTGATTTCCCATCACTGTATCAATCCACCTCATAGAGGGTCTTCCCCTCCTGTGCTGTCCCTCCATCCTACCAAGAATATGTCCCTCTCCAAGGACCTGTCTCTCCTGACAACATGTCCAAAGTATCTTAGACGAAGCCCCAGAATCCTTGATTCCAAGGAAAAGACTGGTTTAACCCTCTCTGGGATGAATCTGTTTGTTTTCTTGGCAGTCCATGGTACATTCAACACTCTTCTCCA
>NW_006399828.1:3228479-3243729 GCF_000299155.1 Elephantulus edwardii
CCATCCCCTTTTCCTTATGAATCAGGGTGAAGTCTCTCTCAGGGAGGAGTGATAGGGAATGGCAAAGGACACACTGACAAAGGAGATTAATCAGAACTGGTTTTGACAAGCACTATGGCAACTGGACAATTAAAACAGACATTGGGGGGGGGAGAAGAACGAACTGGGGAGGAGGGTAGAGAAAACAGTGCAACAATAAATTAATGAGAACCCAAAATCTCTGAAAATGTTCATTAAAACTAATAAAATTTAACAATAATTAAAAAAATGGTGCAACCCCTATGGAAGACAGTATGGTGCTTTTTCAAGAAGTTGGAAATACAAATACCATCTGACCCAGCAATTCCGTTACTGGGAATATAAAGAAACCATAACTGCCACCCGAGCAGATATATGCACACCCATGTTTATTACTGCTTTGTTCACAAGAGCAAAGAGTTGGAAATAACCCAAGCACCCATCAACAAATGAATGGACAGAAAAATTGTGGAATATTCACACAATGGAATACTATTCAGCACTGAAAACCAAGAACTCATGAAATAATATACAAAATGGGTGATCTGGAGGACATTATGCTGAGTGAAATATCTCAGTCACAAAAGGGCAAATACTGCATAGTGCCACTGTTGTAAAGCAGGTCTGACATCAGAGTTGGGGGGAACCTAAGAAAAGAGGGGATAAATAATGTATGCTGTATTGAAACAGATGAGGGAGAGAACTGTTTAAAATGACAAAATTACAGAAAAAGAAATGCACAGTCAAGTGGACTGTGGACTTGGAAGAGGACTGTATCACAATGAAAGAATTTTTTTCTTTTCAAAGAGAAAAATGAACTGGGGGGAGGGGTGGGCAGGGAGAAAAATATACAACAATGAATGGAGAAACAATTAAATTGAAAGAATATGTTGTAAAAAATATGTATGTTGCATTAAAAATCATTAATAATAATAATCAAAAAGCAGCGTAGCTCCTTACCACTAGAGAACTAGAGCTCCCTCATTCATTAGGCCATTGTTTTAACTTCTTGAACTTCAAGCAGAATGACAGTTGAACACCAAAAATATTTCTAACACAGAAAAATTTTAGTCTCAGACAACTTTACCAATAATTCTTTTAAAGGACTGTGATATTTCGCATACCTGAAGACGCAGCTCTTTTTCCTCTTTCCTGAGCCATCTGGCGAATTTTCTTTTTCAGATCAAGTCGTTCTTCCTCTAGACTTTCAATCTGCAAAGTATGAAGTATTAATATTCTTGTTTAGTTCAATAAAGACAATAATTATTTTTATCTCAGCACTTACCTCTTTCAGAAGAATCTGGTTTTCAGCTCTGTATTGCTGCTGTTTTACTCTTTTACTATTCCTAAATTCCGTTAAATCAATCATTGACTTCGGCTCGAAGCCTAAAATTGAAAATAATATCATTAAAATATCAACATTTATATGTACTTAAATATTATCTATGACAAAATTGCAATATAGTATCCTTTATCATAATTATTAATAGAAATCATGACAAAAACGCATCTTCTCAATATTTTAGACATAAAAGAATACAAAAAAAGAATGGAAGCAATGCTTAGAAGGAAAATACCCCTATGATTAAGTTCTCCTTTCAACTAACCAAATACTACTGAATTCCATTTTTTACAGCTTATCACCAGGTTATACTAAAACTATTCTAAAAATATTGTTTATTACAGTGCCTGGCACATGTTGTTATGTAGCACCGAATCAGAACTTATTGACAGCTGACCCTCCACCAGGTATTCATTCAGAGCCAGTAAATCATATGAGCAGAGACATCTTTGTCCTACAGAGCAGCTGGTGAATTCAAACCAGGCATCTTAGGATTGGCAGCCATAGTAGTCATTGTTATTATTATTATTATTATTAATTGTTTTATTATTACTAGTTGTATATTCACAATATAATTTGCTAAGTAGATGTGCTCTAAATTCTAGGTATCAAGACTGCAAAAGGGATTATAAATCATAATTTGGAGACTTTCACTACAGAAAATCTAGTGGGCTCTGGTGACCTAGGGGTAAGAAGTTATGTATGCTGCCAATGCAAAGGCCAGTGGTTTGAATCCACTAGATGCTTTGTGTGAGAAAGATGAGCAATCTTTTCCCATGCCATCGACAACCTCTGAAATCCTACTGGAGGGTCAGCTATAAATCCTTTCCGATTTGATGGCATGGAACAACCATAATATTTGTGGCAGGTGCAGAAATTGGTAATTTAATGTTAAGAATTTCAGATTCTTGTCTACTATGATCTGGTACATTAAATTTATCAGAATAATACCTCACGGCCCTGGTTCAACTTAAAGTGCTAGTTTAGTCATTTAAATATTTTGTTTTTCTTTCCTCTAGAGAATAGTCATTTTTAGAGTCATTTTAACTCTAAGAAAGCATAAACTTCTGATATCATGAAGTGTAATGAAAACAATACTTAGATTTGCATTTTCATTGTTAATTAGTAATTTAGCTAGAACTGCCAAAGTTAACATTCACATTAAAAAATATTTTCTAGAATCAATGGTGAATTTAAAATATTCAGCTATTTATAGTGTAAAAACCAAATACTTAAGTCTGAAAAAGTGTAGCCAGTATTTCTAAATGTCTATTTTAATGTATGTGAAACAAAAGTGCTTTGTAGACATTACTCATAAGATACTAAATTCCTTTGTGAACTCCATTTCAAACAAAGCAGCTCTATTTTTGGTATTAAATATTTTTACAGAAGGATTCACTTGAAAACAAGCATTTAACTATTTTTTAAATTAAATAACAATAAGCAAATAAGAAAAATTCACCAAAACACTTGAAAATCTGTTTAAATGAAATACATACCAGTCCTAGGAGAGGGACATCATGCTTGGGTGAGCGGAGAGACAGTTTAAGAGAAGAAGACCTTCAATAAGATGGACTGATTCAGTGACTGGGGTAACGGGGGTAGGTGTGTCAGAGACAGTGAGACTGGCACAGAATAGAGCAAGGTTTAGAGCTGTTGCGCATAGGGTCGCTATGAGTCGCAGGAGACTTGACGATACATAACAACACATGTATATGTAGCTTACCTGCCTGCTCTCTAAGTGCCTCATTTTCATCAAGGAAATCATTGATCTTCAACTCCAGAGTATTGATTTCCTTTGTCAATTCTTCAATTTCTCGATCTCTTATTTTAATTTGATTTTTACAATTCTTTATTTCAACAACAGCATCTTCTAAGCCATATACTCCCTATAAAATGTCCAATTTAGTTTACATATAATATGCTTTATTGAGACACATTTATCAAATTCAGTAATTTATTTTCTTTCTGTGAAAAAATATACAAATGTCTAATAGGGTGTACATCTTTAAAGTGTGAATTTTATTGTGCATTCATAAAACAAAATCAGTAATAGTGATAGAAAAAGGAAAAGTAAAAATTCTAGTATGGAGTCTTAAATAGCAAGATGATTATGAAATATTATGTATGTATAAAATTCCTATATAGAGAAAAAGTAAATTTAAGAGCAAAGCAATTATATGAGTAGAGATTTAAGACATCAGTTGCCCGATTCAGTTTTTATTCTAAAAGATATTTTTTAAAAAGTACAAATGAAAGCTGTGTTGACACAACAGGTTACAAATTATTCCTGCTATAATTTTTACCATTTACCTAGAAATATTGTATCTACATAGTGACAGTAAAACATCTAAACCTGCAGCATCACCAAAGCTGATTAACTGGGAGAAATGGTTTGAAAATACTTCAAATGAAGTGCTGCTCAAGGGTCTGAAAAGTTTAACATATCTTTTGAACAAATGATACTTATTGGAATGTTTTAAAATGTAAGCAGTAAACAGCACAAGATAATCTAATCTTGAGTGACAGGAATGACTCTAACTAAGCTGCTTGACTGAAAAGGTAAAAATACATACCGATTCATAATCTTTTAATCGCTTCAGAGCCTCAACAAGTTCTTTATCCTTTTCCCTTGCATCAGACTCAGCCAGCTCAGCTATTCTCTCAGCCTCTTTGGTTTTCTCTTCTAAACTTTGTAGTTTTGACTGAATTTTCATATAATGAGTCTGTTGTGAAAGGCTTGAAGCACCTACAGGGTAAAAACCAAAATATGAATAAACTGCATTGCCTTCTTACAGTCCTTAAAATCATTCATTCTGACCTTAAAATCATTCGTTCTGACTTAGTAAGGTCTGAGAAGAGATGCTCTGTTGCTAAAGAGCTCCCTTAACATAACAATTTTATATTGGAAAAGTAAAAGTTTTCTATTTTATTAATACCATTTGTATATTTCAAGAAATTCTTCTTAGCTGAAGGATTATAGTTGTGTAGCACTGTATTACGAAGATGATGACTGTAGCAGTAACTATTCTCTCAATGCTGCTGAGTTGGAAATTGACTCACAATTAATCCTCAGCTGAGTTTTCAGAGGCTATAAACTAGACGAGTGAGTGAGGAGGACATGAAGCACTTGTTGCAGAAGATCAAGGAATGCAGCCTTCAGTATGGATTGTGTCTCAATATCAAGAAAGAAAATATTCTTACCACTGGACCAATAGGTAGTGTCAGGACAGATGGAGAGGAGATTGAAACTGTCAACAGCCTCATCTTGCTTGGATCCACAATTAACACCCTTGGTACCAGCAGTACCAATAATAAGGAGACACAATGCACAGGGAAAATCTGCTGTTAGGGACCTTTCCAAATTATTGAGTAGTCATTTCAGTTTGAGGACTAAGACACATCTGCTTAAGGCCATAGGTTTTCTGATTACTAGCTATGTGTCCAAGACCTGGACAATGAATAAGGATGATAGGAAAAGAATTGATGCCTTTGAGTTGGTACTGGAGAGGAGCACTGAACATTCCATGGATGGCCAAGAGAACAAACAGGTAAGTCTTGGAGAGGGTGCAGCTAGAGTGCTCTTTGGAGGTAATAATGAGGCTTCACCTCACAAACACTGGACATATTGCCAAGAGGCGCTACTCCTTGGAGAGGAAGTGTGGAGGGTCGGCAAACGAGAGG
The DNA here is from genome assembly GCF_000299155.1 of Elephantulus edwardii. Taxonomy (NCBI): domain Eukaryota; kingdom Metazoa; phylum Chordata; class Mammalia; order Macroscelidea; family Macroscelididae; genus Elephantulus; species Elephantulus edwardii. Next base: position 3,233,524 of record NW_006399828.1, read on the forward strand.
AAGACCCTCAATCAGGTGGATTGACACGGTGACTGCTGCAATGGGCTCTTGTGTGTCAGAAAGTATAAAGATGGCGCAGAGCAGGACTGGGTTTAGATCTTTTGCTCATAGGGTGGCTATGAATCATACTGAACTCAATGGCGCCTAACAAAAAAAAAACAACAAAGTTGACGAGAACAGACTACTCTTTGTTGTCCCACAGACAAGGCTGGTTTTGGGTTGACAGAGTAACTCTTTGCTAGGGCACCAGAGTTCCCAAGACTACCCAAATACTCAGCTACTTTTTGTTAACTGTCACAGAAATACACTGTTTACCTGAACAAGTATCATTTTCCACTTCTATTCCAGCAGCCTAGAAGTGACCATGTAGTGAAGTTTGGCTAACAGACTATAAATAGAAACCAGCTGCACAACCAGTTGTTGTTGTGGATTGCTGTCGAGTTGAGCATGACTCATAGTGACTCCTTGAACAAAAGGCCTAATGCCTTTCTGTAACTATTGTCCTTTCTCCAAGTCCATAGAGTTTCCATAGGCATGTGTGTTAGGAAGTTGATGCCACTCCTTCTTCCAAACCTGTTTTACAACTGGGAGCTCAACCAAACACTGTCACCTTTGGGAAACCATTATGGCATTTCACACCCCAGTGGCACAAGGTTCAGCATCACAGCAAACCCAGATTACCTCAGTACAGCAAATCTGGCAAACAGTGATGTACAAAATAGAAGAATGTTCCTCCAAAATATAGCACTAGTCTCAGTTAGTAGTGGTTAAGTGTCGTCAGGTCGAATATGACTTACAGCGATCCTATGAAAAAAGACCTGAACTTTGTTCTACAATTAACATTATGCTTTTATGCTGAGATGATTTTTACATGGGGGCCACTTTTTTTTCTGCATTCCATAAGTACACAGATATGAAAGTGGGAGCGCAGTCTCCTCAGAACGACGAGATGTAGACAACAAGCTGAGATGGCTAGAACTAGACACAAGATGCCAGATACCTGTTAATTATGCAGCTGCAATACCAAATTTTGAATAAATGCATTAACTTTAATTACTATCAGAAAGACATAAATTTCTAGCAGAAAAATATAAATTTCTGTATTTAATATATCACTGTGTGGGATTATTCTGTCACATGCGGCTAAACTTAATCTTGGCAAATAGCTAAAAAATGTACTCTTTAATCAAGCTCTTTAGACTACAATGTATTATTACTATCACTCTAAAATTTATTGACAGATAATTCACATGTGTTCATAACAAACACTTACTGACAAAGTATATTATTTATGTAAGTTCTTGGCACATTTCTGCTCCAGAGGCTGTCTGCTTATTTCTACTACTTATAAGTGCAGTTTCCTGCTGACTAGGCCAACAGTGCTTCCTTTAGAAGCACTGCCTTCAAAGAAAACATAGGCATGGCTCACTCCCTTATCTTTTTCAAGTTTTGTTCAAGTTTTGCCTATAGATCTAAATTGCAGCCTTCACATCAATGATTACACACTTACACACTTATCGTTGTGTGTTGCTGAGTTGGAACCAACCTCTAGCTGGTCCTCCAGCAGGTTTTCAGAAGCAGTAAACTACACTAGAGATTGCCCATCCTTCTCCCTTGGAGTAGCTAGTGGATTCAAATCACATTCTTTTGAGACTGCAGTGCAACTTCTTATAGATAGGCTACCAGACCCCCTAAAGTTTTGCCTATACAGAATACACAATATCCATACTTACTATTTTCTCTTTACATGTTAATTCTTAGCAATTATAATAAACATCATTAATTTATTAATCATTTGCCATGCTGCAAATAAAAATTGTCTCATTCTTTGCTGATTATTGTCTGTTATGTACTATTGAGTAGGAGCAGATCCACAGCTGACTCTCCAGCAGGTTTTCAAAGGCTATAATTACATGGGAGGAGACTGCCCATTTTTCTCATGTGATGGGTATGAATCATGTGCTTTGGGGCTGGCAGTTCTCTGCTACCGTGCTGTTCTATGTTTGTTTTTTTGTTGTTGTTGGTTTTTTTTTTTCTGTTCTATTTTTTAATAACCAGCAAAATTTTGCTTGCATGTGATGTTAACATTATTGCTCCATAATGTCTATGTTATATTGGCTCACCTTTTATGGCAATGGGAATAAAAATGTATCTCTTCCAGTCAATTTTCCAAACAGATTAAGGGAACACTGCATGATTTAAAATTAAGAAAGGTGTGTGTTAGGGCTGTACCTTTCTCCAAACCTATTCAATCTGTATGCTGAGCAAATCATTCAAGAAGCCAGACTTAATGATGAATGTGGCATCAAGACCAGAGGAAGACTCATCAACCACCTGTTTCAAGCAGATGACACAATCTGCTTGCTGAAGTTTCAAAGATGTGAAGTGCTTGCGGCAAAAGATCAAGGACTACTGCCTTCAATGTGAATTACATGTCAATATCAAGGAAACAAAATCAGAACCACCAAGCCAAAAGGCTACATCATGACACATGGAGACTGAAGTTGTCAATGATTTGGATCCACAATCAAAGCCCTTGTTATCAGCAGTCAAGAAATCAAAAGACCGGTTCTGAAATGTGTTGTCAAGGATTTCTCTAAGTCTTAAGAAGCAAGGATGTCAACTTAAAGACTAAGGTGAACCTGACTGTAGTCAGTCTTGCTATATGAGTATCTCATAGATGCCCCAAAGAACATGTTGGTCTTAAAGAAAGTGAAATCAGGGTGCTCCTTGGAAGCAAGGATGATAAAATGTCACACACTTCAGACAAATTTTTAGGAGGAGCCAGACTTCGGAGAAGGGCATTATGCTTGCAAATGTGGAAGGTCAGCCTTGAGAGGAAGACTCACAAGTTGGACTGACACAGTGACCATGACAATGGGCTCAAGAGTGTTGCTGGAGATAGTGAGGATGGTGCAGGATAAGGCAAGATTCAGGTCTGCTGTTCTTAACATCACTGTGAGTTGCAGTCAATTCAGTGGCACATATCAACAGCAACAACAACTAGTGTTTTCTAACATGTAATGATTACAGGAGCAGTTTGACAGACAGGGTGGGTATGGACTGCAGACTTTATAGTTAGCAGTCAAGCATCTGGCCACTGTGCTACCAAGGCTCCTCTCATAAAGATTAAAACTAAGAAATTCCCGCGATGTAGGTCTACTCTATTACATGGGATCACTGAAAGTCAAAATAAACTAGAGGAAACCTAAGAATATCACAAAGCAAGATATCTAAAATTACTTATATCCTATATAGTTTTTAAACTATGATAAAATACAAAAGAAGAAGGCTCAGCAATATATATTCTTGATATAATGTCTTTTCTACTCATTTTTTTAAAACATAGCATACAAAATTTTATGAACTTATAAAATGTTAAGGTACCTTTGTTTCTGTGGAGTTCAGTTTTCAAATCTTCAATAATAAAAGTATTTTTTTCCATTTCTTTTGTATATTGTTCTACTTGCTCGGTGAGCATCTTAATTTGACTATCTCGTTCTTGTACTCCCTGGATTTTCAAAGGTCACAGATTAGCATTTCATAGACATTAAGATTAGCATTTCATAGACATTAACATGTATTTTAAAACACAAAGACAAAAGTAAGACTCTTCTTTTTCAATGATAATGTAGAATAGTTTCTGAGAGATAAAACTTATATTTTTCTATTTACTTTGCTCTGGTACGCCTAGTTGCGCACTGCCAACCCAAGGAAGAAAGGTTGAATCCACTAGCTTTTCTACAAGAGAAAGAAGGATAATCTTCTCTCATGTGATGTAAGGCTTCTGAAAAGCAACTAGAGGGTCGGCTATGAGTTGTTTCTGACTAGCAAAGAATGAGCTATTGTTGAGTATACTTCTACTGTATTAGACAATGTTCAATAATTCTGCTTAACACTTTAAAAAATGGGTAAAATGGGCATATTCTGTAAAACAGGAATTTCAAAACTACTTATAATTTTTAGGTTCTTACTCTATTTCTTGTATATACTTTATCTCCCATCCAACCTAATGTTTTTTGGTTTTGTTTTGGTTTTTTTTGTCTTAACTTACTAGTTTATTTACAAAGTTCACATACATTTTTTTTGTTTTATTTTTTCCTTTGTTTTGTATCATCAAGTCGGATCCAAGGGACACAGAAGGAGATTACCCTTCTTTCTCCAGCGGAGTATCTGCTGGATTCAAACCATGTACCTTCGGGATTGCAAAGTAGCTTCTTGCCACTAGGCCACCAGAGCTTCCTCAATGTAATCTTTTAATGATTTTTAGTCTTCATGCTATTCCTCTATTAGCTCTTTTACTAAGTTTTGTTTTTCCATGCCAGAATTTAATTAAAAAATACTGCATACTATAATTTTTCTTACTGTTCACTTTCCAAAATTCTTTCTTCTTTGGTCTATGACTAGAAAGCACAGATTACAAAAGTGAGAGTTCACTGTGTAAAAGTATTTGCAGGGTTAGCTTGCAGTTGGCTTTCGAAGCCATTACTTTAGCCCCCTATGGTCTCTAGCTACCTTAAAAGTGGATACATGATCTTGTATATCATCAACAGCTGTGGAATTAGGCTGAGAAAGAGAGTGCTTCCCACATTGAGCAGCAAGACTTGAAGGAGACTAGAGAAAGACCCTGAGGAGAGGCAGACCCTGGTGGCAAGACCCTGGTGATGGTAGTAGAGAGACTAGCATTGCTGGGGAGAAACTGGAGCAAGGAGCCCTGAGATAAGGGCCACAGTTAAAGGTTTTGCTCTTCTTGCTTGATGATGGAAGGAGAAGCTGACTAATAACTGCTCTAAGGAAAACTCTGCTGGATAATTGAGGAAACCAGAGGCTCAATGAATTTGTGCTGCTGAACTGAAACCAGAACTTTAACTTATTAAACAATTATGTTTTGCTGTTAATCTGGCTTGGGACCACTGCACTAAATCTAGACTTTTATTGTGAGATAGTCTTTGCCTCTCCCACATTCCAAATTATTTCTCTAATAAATCTCATTCTTGGTACCACAACTGAGTAAAGTCTGCAAGTCAATAATGAATACTGAACAGTGATTGATGCAAACAGGTGCCGGAGCATAGGAGGTGGTGTGTTTGACCTAGAAGTTATTTGTTTATTGCTATGGATATTACTGATGGGGACAGTTCCCTCTTATGAAGCAAATAGCAGTCAGGCTCAGCCACTGCCAATCTAACATTGCACCTGCTCCTCTTATAGTTTATTTTTTACCAAACAGAAAACTTTAATTTGGCACAAATTATAAGAAAATTGTTAACTCATTTTACATTTATAGAGGATTTCAGCACTAAATAGGATAGCTGTAGTATAGTAATCTTTAATAAGAGAATAAAACTTAAAAATCATTAAAAATAAAATATCTTATGAAATTATTCCCAACCTAAACAATATGTATAATACTATCTATATTAACAAAGAAACCAGATAGATAGATAGATAGAAAGATAACTAATTCTAACTCCAACTCTAAATTTTACTTCATTTTTTCTGGGATTAGAGAGGATAAAACATTTTAAACACTCTCTAAAAAAAACTTGGTGATACAATGGTCAAGCATTTAGTTGCTATTGCTAATCAGTGACCGGTGATTCTAATTTTCAAGCCACTCCATGGAGAAAGATTTGCTAGTACTTCTTTAATTAGTAGAGTTTGGAAAACCTATGGAAGCAGTTCTACTTGCTCTTATAGACTCACTAGGAGTTGGAATCAACTGGACAATTATGTTTAGTGCACATCACTTGATTAGGCATAGGGAAAATTTGACATAGTTCAGAGTTCCGTTCTCAACCAGGCTGAAATTGATAAGTAAAATTTTGAGTTACTTTTACCTGTTGCAGAGCCATAACATTACTTTTATCAGCATCAAGCTGCGCATTTTTAAGTTTCTCCCTCAGATTATGTAACATTTGCTGATATTCAATAATTTCATCATCTTTAGAAGACAAAATTAACTAGAAATAAACACAATAAAATCAGTTATATAATAAATAATAAACTATTCTTTATTTACAATGAAGATTCTAATAATCAGCAACGATCAAGGAAATAGAAGAAATCAAATCCTTTGACGTAAAAAAATATTAGCACCTTCAATCTTTCAACCTTCCTTCCTTCAGTTTATCACCTACAGTTCCAGTAATATATTGTTCAAAAAATATAAACTTTTCCTTTTAATAAAGTCAATCTTTAATCTTAAATTTTAAAAAATATTTATAAGCAAGAAGATTTAAATAAATACAAAAAGTTTTATGTAATTCTTATAAAAAATAATTAAAATGTCACGAGACATTCTCAATTAATAAAGAGGTAGCGTGTTTTCTTGGATACAAGGAACAGCTATCACCAAGATACTAACTAAATCTAGAAATATAAACACATGCAATCAAAGGATCAATATGATACTTTTAATATTTTTTTCTGGTATTTAAGGAGCTCTTCTGGTGTCAATCTGGAGACTAAGGTGCGTCTGATTATAGGCCACAGTCTTTGCAATCACTTGTTACGTGTTAGAGAGTTGGACAATGACTAGGGAGGATAGGGAGGAGGAGAATTGATGACTTTGAGCTGTGGTGCTGGAGAAGAGTAGTGAGTGTACCATGGACTGCTAAGAAAACAAACAGATTCATCCTGGAGAGGGTTAAACTGGACTGCTCTTTGGAGGCAAGGATTCTGAGGATTCGTCTGACATACTTTGGACATGTTGTAAGGAGGGACTGGTCATTGGAGAGGGACATCATGCATGGTAGGGTGGACGGACAGTGCAGGAGGGGAAGGCCCTCTATGAGGTGGATTAATTCAGTGACTGGGGGAATCGGGGTAGTTGTGTCAGAGACAGTGCAACTGGCACAGGACACAGCAGGGTTTAGGGCTGTGGTACACAGGGTCGCAATGCGTTGCAAGCGATTCAATGGCACATAACAGCAACAACATTTAAGGAGTTGGATAAGTGTTTATCAATATCACATAAAAATGAGAAAAGCAGCTTTTTCATCTATTTAAGCACAGTAATTTTAAAAAGTACAGATGATTAAAAAATAAATCACATAACAAAGAAGGTTCAAGAAATAATCTCAAACTCAACAGAAATAATGTATATTTGCAATGAAAGTAAGAAGATAAAATAGTTCATGAATGACATTAGTTTAGTAAGGTAACATCTTATCATAATGTATCCAAGATCACTCCTTAAATCAAATTGAAATTAAATGTGCCACAAATGTTTAAATGTTAAAGATAAAGCCAGAAAATACTATAAGAAAACCTTGAGAAAGTGACTTTATGTTAAGAAGCCTTTCTGTTAACAATATAAAGTCTAAAAACATGTAAATAAATTAAGCTACACAATGTAAAAAGAAATATCACATAGGAAAAATATAGAGACAAATGTAAAAACTAAAGAAATACATTTATAATATATATGACGTTTCTTTGATGGCTTAGGATAAACAATTGCATTGCCAAAGGTAGGCAGTTTGAATCCACCAGCTGCTCCCCAGGAGAAAAGATCAACAATCTTCTCCCCTGCAATTTACTGCCTCTGAAAAGCTGGTGGAGGGTCAGCTATGGGTCAGTTTGGACTGAACAGTACAACAACAACATGATAATTGCAATGCAGCAATTTATCACTGTAAAAACATTAATCTACTAGTATATTCAATAAAATTTCTTACACTCAAAATTGAAAGCACGTTTAAATGTCAATTAGTAAGGAGTCAACTAAACAACATTCACAGTTACAAAGAAAAATTATAGAGATAAAAAGCAATACTACTTGAGATATTTTATTATATTGTTTGCTTAAGAGTAGGAAGGGAAAGGATGAATAATGAGCACTGCATTGGACTAGGTAAAAGGAAAGTCAATGTAAAATGACTGGACAATTAGACAGCATGTGTATTGCAAATAACAAAGGGACAAAATGCTGAAGTAAAAGAGCTGAAGAGAAGATTTTAAAGGGCAGTTTAAGAAGGCAGAACAAAGTGTTACTACTGAAGAATAAAAAGAAAAGAATTAATTAGGCATTTCTCAAGTTGAAGAGACTGAAAAAAATCAAAGCCTAAAGTTGCAACATTGAGAGATGCTATGGGCAAAATCTTGATGATCCAGGAACAATTAAAAGATGGAGGGAATATACAGTTAATATACTAAAAAAGGAAGGAGGAGTGGCATCCACCTCCGTAATAGCTTGCCTCCGGAAACCCTATGAATCTGGATAGAGGATGAAAGGCACCCAGGCATCAAGAACTCTCCTTCTTAGGGTCGCTATGAGTCACCTGCGACTTGGCAGCACTTAACAACAACAATACTAAAAAAGAACAGACTGAAGCTGAAATATTTCAGTAAGTACCATATGATCAAGAGATAATGGTAGTGAAAGAAGTTCAAGTTTTACTGAAAGACTTGGGGTAGTAGGGAGGCCCCAGGAATTAATGAATACCAGCTCGCATGTTTCAACCAACAGATGCAGCTCTGGACATGCTCACCAGTCTATGCCAGTTCTCCTTCCTGAGGAAGATGATTCAACAGAATGTGAAAATTAACAAACAATATCATTAATATCATATCTTGCTGAAGATCATTCAAGAAAGGTTAGAACATAAATAAAGAAGTACCAAAAGTCCAAGCTGAATTTAGAAGAGGTCTAGCACGAGGGCCACTGCAGATGTCAAACAGATCCTGGCTGAAAGCAGAGAATATTAGAAGAATGTTTAATTGTATTTTATTGACTATATAAAGGCATTTGACTGTATAGATCATAACAAATTATGACTAACACTAAGAAGAATGTGAATTCTGGGCACTTAATTGTGCTTATGTGAAACTAATACCTACACAAACAGGTCTTGGGTGAACAGAGCAAGGGAAAAGTAGATGGTATAATATTAAAAAAGCTGTTCATTGGAGTTATATCCTTTCTCCAAACCTACTTAATCTGTATGCTTAGCATATCATTCAAGAATCTGGAATTTATGAAGAGGAATGTAGCATCAAGATCAGATGAAGACTCAAAAATAACCTACATTATTCAGATGACACAATCTTGTCTGCTGAAAATAAGGAGGTGAAGCACTTGCTGCAGAAAATCAAACACTTATGTTTTCAATATGGATGCATCTCCACATCAAGTAAACAAACTTCTCACCATTGCACCAATAAGCAATATCGTAACAGATGGAAAAAAGACTGAAATAGTCAATGGCTTCATCTTAGTTGGGTCCACAATCATCACCCTTGGTATCATCATACAGGAGATGAAAAGACATACTTCATTGGGCAAATCTGCAGTCAGGGATCTCCCCAAATCACTGAGGAGTAATGAAGTCAATTTAAAGAATAAGGTGCATCTAATTCAATCAATTGCTATGTATCTGAAAGGTGGACAATGAATTAGGATGACAGAAGACGAACTGATATCTCTGAGCTAGCTGTGCTGTTGGAGAAGAGTCCATAGATCACGGACTTCCCAAAGAATACACATATCTTACAAAAAGAATAGACATATCTTAGAAAGAGTGCTCATTAGAGGCCAAGGTGACAAAGCCTCATCTCACATACTTTAGGTTTATTGCTAAAAGAGGCTATTCTTTGGAGGGGGGAATTATTCCTGGAAAAGTGGAGGGTTGGCAAAAGACAGGAAGACCTTCAACCAGTTGGACTGACATAATGACTGCATCAGTGGGCTCAAATGTGCCACAGACGATGAGGATGGCACAGGATAAGAAAGAGTTTAGGTATGTGCTCATAGGGTCACTATGAGTCATACATGACTTGATATCACCTATCAACAACAATAATTACCAATTTGGAGCAGGACATGCATTATGGCATAAACCAGGGTAAAAGGGGAAAAGTCTATAAGAATGAGTGAATGAAAAACCAATTTTTTGGCAGTTTTACTGAAATCACAATTAAAATAAAGAAAATGCAAAAGAGTAAATCTAACACTACCACATCCCTCAAAAAAATTAAATAGATCAAACTCACAAATCCAAGGGCTAGAAATCTATAGATAGCAGGTCAATCTGTTATAACATCTATTATTATAAAGTGTTACTGCTAAAAAGACTCACCACTTCATTTACTTTTTTTCTACGGGTGCTTTTCATGCTACTAAAGCAAAGGGTAACATGTACTAGATGGCTTACACAGCTTAAAAAGATTTATTCTGTGATACTTATTGTAAATTATTTTATT
>NW_006399828.1:3243829-3250452 GCF_000299155.1 Elephantulus edwardii
TTACATTAATTTTATAGGTCTTCATTTATAATGCTATCACTCCTGCCTGAAATATAGGTTATCTCAGTTTCCCATATGGTATCAATTTCAAATAGCCAAGAGAATCCAGACAGAAATGGTAACTATGAAAATGCTAGCTTTTAAAAAACCAGTAGTACTTTCAGCATTATTTCAGATTATTTTTCAAAACAAACATCCATCATGACCCTAGGTTCTAATACGGTAATGCAGAACAATGTGTTTGGTGTTGGAATGGTAAGGAAGAAGTATTTTGCCAAGACCTTCTAAAGGATGGATTCTGATCTCTTTTCTTATACTCATTTCCATTGAATACAAGGAGTCTGGTTAATTTGACATAAAAAGCTGAGTTGGGAAAACAAAATAAAATCTGGAAACAATGTATGTAACTGAGTTATTTTTAAAAAAAATTATTAATTTAGACTACTAAGAGAACACACAAGTCTATCCTGGAGAAGGTGAAACAGGTTGCTCCTTGGAGGCAAGAATTTTTTTTTTTTGGAGGCAAGAATTTTGAAACTCCATCCCACATGCTTTGGGCATGCCTTCGGGAGAGCCAGTCCTTGGATAAGGATACTATGGAAGGGTGGAAAGAAAGCACAGGAAAGAAAGACTTGGATGAGAGGGATTGACACAGTGTCTGTGGCAATGTGATCCAAGTATGTCAGAGATGGTAAAGTTGGCTCAGGATAGGGCAAGGCTGAGAGCCATTGTTCATAGGGTTGCTATGAGTCACAGTGGACTTGATGGCATATAACAACATTACAACAACAATTTTAGATGACAATAAAGTTTTAGACTTATGGTGGTTATCTTTAATGAGTTCTGGAGTTGGACTTAGATACCAAAATTTTAAAAGTCCTATTCAGTGTTGTTGAAGAGTGGGTTCAATCATAAATGATCAAGAGAACTATGAAAGACATAGCTCTTAGAAAAGATTCTCTAGCTAAGACAAAAAAGATTGCTAGAAAGTAATTTAATCAAAATGCCCTTAAAGTAAAATAAATTCTTTAATGAAAACTAAAACTAAAAAATTTAAAGCTTAAATGGTAAAGACAGTATATGAACTTGGGCAATCACCTTCCATTCTTCCACTTTTGCATTCACAGCGGCCATGACTGGATCATCTTCTTCATTTTTTAATTTCAAATGTTGAGTGAGCTCCTGTACCTAGAAAGCAATAATCAAGAAGTACTGCAAACGGCTTAAGTGTATATTTTACATATTCACACGTGCATTGCATATTCGTATTTATTATTACTATTTATTTATTATTTATTAGTAATTTTATAGTGAGGATTCCTGGTGGCAAGGTGGCTACGTGCTTAGCTGCTAATCAAAAGGTTAACAATTCTTGGAGAGGGAAAACCAAGTTTCTCCTTGGAGGCTAGGATTCTGAAGCTTTCATCTTCATACTTTGGCCAGGAGGGACCAATCCTTGGAGAATGATATCATGCTCAGAAGGGTGGAGGGACAGTGCAGGAGAGGAAGACCTTAGATGAGATGGATTGATACAGTAACTTGGTCAATTGAGGTTGGTGTGTCGGAATCAGTGAGGCTGGCTCAGGGCAGGACAGGCTTCAGAGCTGCTGTACACAAGGTCACTATGGGTCACAGGTAACTCGACGGTACATAACAACAACAACAGCTGATTCATGAGACAAAGACTGCAATAGTTTTGGGATTGTAGAGAAAGGTAAAACGTAACGTCTTGTCCATAATACAAGTTGCAAAATAATTTAAGTGCTAGAGAATTATACTCGTCAACATTAAATTAAATTTGTTACTGTTAGTATGTGCCACTGAGTTGGAAATGACTCACAGCTGACCCTCCAGCATGTTTCTAGAAGCAATAAATTGCATGGGAGGATCACCTGTGGAGCAGCTGCTAGATCCAAACACGCCTTTGGGCTGGTATCACAGCTCTTTACCCAATAGGCCACCCAACTTCCTACACTTAGTATCAAATAAATCATGAGCAATTCATCAGTTTCTCTAATATTTAATATCTAGAAGCAGGAGTGGCATCCACTTCGTAAACAATATGCCTCTGGAAACTCTACAGACTTTGATAAATGTTGGTAGTTATCGAAAGACTTCAGGCTTTTTGTTCATAGGCCACTATCAGTCATGTTTGACTCGAAGGCAATCAACAACAACATAGTATTTATGGACAGCTCTGGTGTACCAGGGGTAGGGCACTGTCAACTGAAAGGCAAATTTGAATCTACCATCTACTCTGTGGAAGAAAGAAAGGCAATCCCCTTGCATGAGATGTACAGCCCCCGGAAACCCACTAGATGGTTAGCTATGAGTTGGTTCAGACTTGACTACACATAACAAGATTATCTGCAGTAAAATTAGTTTAATGGGTATATCAAAGGATATTGTTGTTAGGTGCCACTGAGTTCAATATGACTCACAGAGACCCTAAGAACAAAAGATCTGAACCCTGTCCTACCTTGTGCTATCCTACCAATCTCTGATAAATTTGAGCCCAGTGCTGCAGTCACTGTGTCAAATCTATCTGCTGAATGATCTTCCTCTCTTTCGTCATCTCTCCACCTTCCCAAGCACTATGTCTCTCTCAAAGGAATATTCTCTCCTAGCAACATGTCCAAAGTAAATTAAATGTTAAGTTTCACTTATTTATTTTGTTGTAGTATCTGAGTTGCACAGAGTGTAAGTGCTCAGCTGGTAACTAAAAGATTAGCCGTTTTAATATACTAGGTGCTCAATGGAAAAAAGATTTCAAGTCTCATTAATAGAAAATTCCTGTAATTATGAGATTTTAAGACTGCTATCTAAATACCATTAATTTGATTATTATCTAAATAGAGAGCTCTGGTGGCCTACTGGGTAGGGTTTAGCTGTGCTGCTAAACCAAAGGAGGCACCTCTGTTGTAGTTGGAATAACTCCAGCCACTCCAGGAAAAAAAGTTGGGAAATCTTCCCATGCAATTTGCTCCTGACTCAACAGCCATGAGAAAGTGAGTGTGACTGCACATCTACCTACCTAAACAGGATGAATTACAAGATCTATGTGTGAAGGACTTATAGAAACAAATTTGAACAGATACATCTGGAACCCTGGTGGCAAACATAGTACATAACATGTCAGGCCTCTAAACCCGTAGTATTGAAATTCAAATCCTACAGCTGCTATGCAAGACAAAGAAATGTAGCCTTCTCCAATAAAAACTTACAGGCTAGGAAACCTGATGCAGGTTTGTTATGAGCCAAAATTAACTAGACAACAGTGAGTTATCACTATGACAGTATACCTCAGTATGAAAGCAAAATAAATTTATACCCTAAAAAGTTATATTTTATTTCATACTAACAGTAATGAGACAATATGAATGAAATCTATGTAAATAGTAATTCTTACTTGAAGCCGATAATGCTCATTTTCTTTTTTCAACTGATCCACCACACTATCTGTCTGATGGACAATAGCTTTCATTCTATTATATTCATCAGTCATCTTCTCCATTTCCTGTACAGACTCTTCTAAATTTTTTCTCATTTCTTGATTTTGAATTTCAATTTTCTCATTAGCTTCTGTTAAAGTCTAAAAAAGTCAAGGAGTTATAGTTAAGAGAATGTTTTAAGAAACTTGAAAATTTAAGTTAAGTGAAAATTAAATGGAGGTATGAGTAACTATTAAAGAGAATTCTTTATATACTTTTCATATCAATTAAGCTAAAAGAAGTATCAAGAAAATTTTACACAAGAATCTCAGTTTTTTCAAACATAGCCCAAGCCAAGCATATTATAAAAGAATGCATAAAGAATTACAACTTCAGCGATACAATCTATTCATGTTTTAAAAATGTTTTTATGTTGTTGATTGCCATTAAGTCAAGTACGACTCACAGCAACCCTATGAATAAAAGTCCTGAAGCCTTTTAATAATTATCATCATTTATCAGTGTTCATAGAGTTTCCAGAGGCATGTTGTTTAGGAAGTGGATGCCACTCTTGCTTCCAAATTTTAGAGATGGCTGTGGATAAAAACAATACTGAAGAATTTAAATGTAGGGCTAAAAAACAGATACACAATTAAGGACTGACCTCGGTAAAATTTATTAAACTAATTTTTATCAATCTTACCTGTATTTCATCCAGATATTGTACCAGTTCATAATTTTTTTTAGACAACTGTGATCGGTAGTCACTGTCTTCTCCTCTTCTCGATAAAAGCGTTTCTTTATGTGAATCTATTTGTTTCTGATAGTCAATAATATCTTGACGTAGTTGCTCATTCTGTAGGTAGATCAAACAATGATTTCTACTAAGAAACTATCAAGCATAACAAAATTTCTTCCTTAAACAGTGATCTTAGGAGAGCTTTTTCAATATCTAAGCTTCCCCACCCTCAAAGTCTCACCTTTTTCTTCAGACGTTTGTTCTCCAGAAAAGGACAAGTAAAAGGTAATTCAAAATGAGAGAAGCAACACATAATTAAATATAAAAAAGTAAAAGAAAGCATAAAGGAGAAATTTGAAAAGAATAAGAGATAATAGTTTTTATTATTAAAGAAAATAAGTAAAAGAAAGCATAAATGAGAAATTTGAAAAGAATGAGATAATATTTTTTATTATTAAAGAAAATAAAAATATGCATTAACGAACAGTTATGTTGTGATTATGTTAAAAGATGAAAACTATCAGGAGAAACAATAAACGAAAATTATATTGGTGCAAAAAGATAAAAAATAGTAACATATATATAAAACAGAAAGCAATATTTAACCTATAAAGAGATGACTGGCCTAATCTTTCAACCTTAAATGAATAAAGTTTTATCAGCCCATTTAAAAGATCTCAAAAGAATCTAGTTCTGGATGTAATAGAAATTTATCAACACATTTTTAACCACCTTTGTTGCACCAGCACAACTAAATTTTATTACCAACCTCTCTTCTTAACTTGCTGTTTTCATTTTCTGCTTCTTCATTTCGAAGAGCCAACTAGTAAAAAAAAAAAAAGATAAAATTCAGCAGTCATTCAAAGCCAAGATTGTAACTCACCAATCTGAATTTTAATTCCACTCTAATAAACAGAATGTTAAACTAAAAAAATCATATGTATATAAGAAATGACTTTTTTGTTATTTTGCTATTGAACTGGAAAATGGGCCAAATCTATTTGAAAACCAGTTAAGAATTACAAAGGTTCAAGCTAGATGAGTCTATAAAGATTTTTTTTAAATGTTAAGGAAAAGATAATAGAAGTAACAAAACAGTAAAATAATTTTAAATAAAACTCTGGAAAAGCAGGTTAGTTTTTCTGACTAATATTCTTATCATTTTGCTAGTATTCTGTCAAGTCTAAAAATATATCTGATCTAATTAAGCATTAAATTATTAAGCAACACAGTATATAGTACTAAAAAGAAGGAATCTAAAGTCAGACTATTATAAATTTTTTATCACTTGTCCACCAATTTCTAGTCCAGTATGAAGAACTTATTTAACTTTGATTAAATTTACTTTTGTTATCTCAAATGTTAACAAATGAACTATGTTGTTGTTCAATGTAACTGAGTCAAGCGAGCCTATGAATAAAAGATCTGAAACATTCCATATACTGTGCCATCCTCTGCCTCTCCGCCATACTTGAGCCCACTGCAGCTGTTATTGTGTCAATCCAACTAAGTGTCTTCCTCTCTTTTGCTGACCCTACACCTTTCCAAGCATGATGGCCCTGTCCAAGCCTCTCCTAGCAAGCAACATGCCCAAAAATATGTGAGAAGAAACTTCACCATACTTGCCTTCTTTAAAGAGCAACAAATCTATATATATATAACCAAAACAAATTCATTATCATTAAGTTGAGTCTAACTACAGTGATTCTAATAAGCAGGACAGAACTGTCCCATAGGGTTTCTAAGGCTATAAATCTTTCCAAAAGTCCAGCAGAGGTATTAGTAGGCTAATGGGTTAGAACTATCAGAAGACACACATATGTTGTTGTTGTTGTTGTTATGTGCCATCGAGTCACTTGCGACACATAGCGACCCGATGTACAACAGCTCTAAACTCTGCTCTGTCCTGTGCCAATCTCATTGCCTCCAACACACTCATCCCGATTGCCTCAGTCACCGAATCAATCCATCTCCCAGAGGGCCTTCCCCTTCTGTGCCTGCTCTCCACCCTCCCAAGCATAATGTCCCTCTCCAAGGACCGGTCTCTCCTTACAACATGACCAAAGCATGTCAGATGAAGCCTCAGAATCCTTGCCTCCAAGGAGCAGCCTGGTTTAACCCTCTCCAGGACGAATCTGTTTGTTCTCTTAGCAGTCCATGGCACATTCAGCACTCTTCTCCAACACCAAAGCTGAAAAGCATCAATTCTCCTTCTATCTTCCTTGGTCATTGTCAAGCTCTCCGATGCATAACAAGTGATTGCAAAGACCATAGCCTGTACCAGACGCACCTTTGTCTCCATAGAAACACTGTTGGTTCTTGAGTACTTTAGAGAGGTCCATAACAGCAGACTTTCCAATCACAATATGTCTTTTAATTTCCTGGCTGCTTGTGCCAAGAGTGTTGATTGTGAAGCCAAGCAAACTGAAACTGTGAACAATCTCAATCTCTTC
>NW_006399828.1:3251497-3300149 GCF_000299155.1 Elephantulus edwardii
GTTCCTTGAGCTTAAGAAATGCTGAGCGAGTTCGACCCTTCTGGTTTTCTGACTCCAACTCCTTGCACATTTCATTGTAATATTTTACTTTGTCATCTCACGCTGCCTTTTGAAATCTTCTGTTCAGCTCTTTAGTATCTTGAATTTTTCCTTGTGCTTTCACTTCTCTGTGCTGCAGTGCTATATTCAGAGTTTCTTCTCACATCCATTTTGGTTTTTTCTTCCTCTTCTGTCTTTGTAATGACCATTTGCACTCTTCTTAGATGATACCCTTGATATCATCCCACAACTCATCTGGTCTTCGTTCATTCATGTTCAAGGCCTCAAACCTGTTCTTGAGATGGTTCTGAAATGCAGGTGGGATAGACTCAAAGTTATATTTTGGTTCTCGTGGATTCGGTTTAATTTTCCTCAGCTTCAGCTTGAACTTGCATATGAGTATTTGGTGGTCTGTTCTACAATCAACTCCGGGCCTAGTTTTCACAGCTGATATTGAGCTTCTCCAGCAGTTCCTTCCACAGATGTATTCAATTTGATTCCTATGCATACCATCAGGTGAGATCCAGGTGTATAACCTGCGTTTATGTCTCTTAAAAATGTGTTTACGATGAATAAATCATTGTGCAAAATTCAATCATTCTATCTCCAGCTTAATGAAAGTTTAATGCTATTTTGCATTTGTAAGATCTATATTACCATCTATTATAAACAGCAAAAGAAATCTGAAAATGTTTACATTTAAAAAATAATAAACATTCAGCATTCGTTTTGTAGCAAATCACTAAGGGGCAGCACATACTTCAAGTAGCAACAATGGTATTGCTAAGCTTCTTCCCTGAGAACTACAGTACTATATGATAAATATATCATTTCTACTTTATATAGACTGAATTTATTATATCATTCCTGCTTTCATTTTACTGTAGTGTTATTTTAGGTTTTATGTGTTATTAAAGCATGATTTGGTAGGCTATTTTTTGGGTCAGGGAATGTTAAAAATTTGTTCCCATATAAATCAATGATAATTACATTTTATGTACACCATTTCAGCTTTCAAAATGTTTCATAGTAATGCTCTGCTTTCGAAAAACTTGCATAAAACAGGATTCTAGATTAGATGCTGGGTAATGCTCCAGAGGGTGGAAGGATGATGGGACTAGGTAAGGTGTCATTAATAGAGACTATGAATTCAAATGTACAGAAGACTACTGCCTCAAATCTAAGCTGCCTAAGTAACAAAAATCGTACTGTGGTTACGTAGATGTAGAATGCTCCTCTTTCTCCGAGACAATACTAAAATATTTAGATAATATATGTCTTGACCTCTGTAACTAATTCTCAAATGAGTCTGGAAAAAGAAGAGTGAAATATGTAATCTATTAAAAGAGAAACATAAAAAGAGAGAATGAAAAATGCCCATATTTAAAAAGAGAAAAGAAATGTAAAGCCAATGTGGCACAAGAGTAACAAATGAGATGTGGTGTTAGTTTAAAAGGTGGCTTTACTCGCCATTACCCACCTCTGGCTTTTCTAGCCATTAGCCTACTCTGCTCTCTAGCTATCTTAACTGTAGATTTACAGTACTACAAATCATCAAGAGCTATGGGACTAGGATCAAAGATAGAGAGAGAGAGAGAGAGAAAGAGAGGGAGAGAGGAAGAGAGGGAGAGAGGGAGGGGGAGAGAAGAAGAAGGGGGAAAGGTGCAGAGAGAGAAGGGGAAAGAACGGGATAAAGGAGTGAGGGAGAGAGAGAAAGTGCAAGACTTGAGCGAGACTGGAGCAATACCCTTGCGAGAGCCAGACCAGAATGAGACACTGGTGAGAGCAAGGTGTGACCTGAGGCTTCTTGCATTTGTGCTGGCCACAGTTGAAGATTTCGCTGTTCTGACCAGATGAAGCAAAGAGAAGCTGATTCGTAACTGCTCTAAGACAAACCTTGCTGGATGACAGAATACAGGAAACCAGAAGCTTACTGAATTTGTGCAGCTGAATTGGAACCAGGACTTTGAATTATTAAGGAACTGTGTTTTATTGTTGCTCTGACTTGGGATGCTGGACTAAACCTGAACTTAAACTGTGAGATATTCTTGCCTCTCTCCCTACCCAACGTATTTCCCTAATAAACCCCATTCTTGGTACCACAACTGTAAGTAAAGACCCTGGGTCAACAATGCTCATCAACCCAGTGATTGGTGGAAACAGGTGCAGAAGCATGGGAGGTAGCGTGTTTGACCTAGCAGCTGCTCTCTATTTGCTGCTGTGGTATTGATGGGGATAGTTCCCCTTTATGAAGCGGTCAGACTCGGACATCCCTACTTGCCATTTATTCTTTTGCATGAGGTATATGGGAGTTCACTGTTTTTCTCATAATCTCTAAGAGAGCATGACATTTTTTCAAAATAACGATAGTTAAGTTCATAATAAAGTGAAAAGTGCTACATAAATCTTAGGTATTTATTCTCTCAGCATCAAAAAACATTCTAATTTTATTTTTAATTGACATGTTTTAACTATATAATAAAACAGTAACTTTCTAAAGTTGTTGTTGTTGTTGTATACTATAGAGTCAGAATGAACTCATAGCTGACCCTCCAGTGTGTTTTCAAAGGCAGATAATCACACAGGAGGAAACTGTCCATCCTTCTCCCACAGAGCAGCTGGTGGCCTAGAACCACGTGCCTTCTTTCAGATTTGCAGCATAACTTCTTGCCGCTGGGCCACCAGAGCTCCCTCTTTCTAAAGTATGAAAGATAAAAAAATGCTGCTTTCTAGGCATCAGAGATGGGCAAGCATCAAATTATTTCATTAGCAGCCCAACACTAACCTACAATGCCACCAAGATTCTTAGTTTACTGGAGGCTCAGAAAAATATTTTCTGATAGAAAATTTATCTGGAAACCAATTTTTCCTCAAATTGAATTTCATATGGCACAAACTATTTAATAAATAACAAGGAATACCATAAGTGGTAACAGTAAAATATACTGACATGAAAGGTAAAATGTCAAAATTTTAAACATGAACACATGATAAATGTTGGCATTAACTAAAGCTCTGGTAGTACCACCAATCACTGCTCAGGGAAAAGATGAGGCAGGTTCTACCTGTAAAGATTTAGCCTTAGAAAGGGAGGGAGGCTCAGTAAGAGTCGGTGGCAGTACAGCAGCACTAACAAAAGTTTTCAAAGATCCACACATTAATTGCAAAAAGGTACACTTTGAAACAAGGAATATGAAAGAGTATTACTGACTATATTCTTAAAAGATTAATTCATTTAGACATGAATACAAATAAAACTTCTGCCTCAAAATAGGTACATGCATTCCTCGAGATCAAAGCATCAATTTGATATATTTTACTCTTGTGGTATAGTAGGTTGATTTTCAAAATGACTTCCTCAGCCCACTACTTTGACTGTCATCACCTGTCAAGGTGGGGTAATGCTAATGATATGAATAAGGCAAATAGTACCTTCTGGGCATGAATGTGCAAACAAGGTGTATAGATACTAATGAAGGGAATGGTCAGTCTTGCCATGTGGCTGTGTTTATACTGAGCAGAATTAGAAGCAGAAGGTCACTATCAGGAAAAAAGGAGCAGCACAGAATGTAAAGCAAGTCCCTAGAGGTCACAGAGATTTCTGTGCCAAACAGATCAAGATACAGGTAAAAGCACTAACAGCAGCATCAAAACCAGAGTTATACATGAGTCAGAGCTCATCTGGGACAGCACCTCGACAGAACCCGAGCCAGGGACATTTGCCGAAGTTTGCTGGATGCCTGGGGAGAGAGATTTCAGTTAGTAGACATAAGAGAGTTTTGTAACTCTGACGTTAAGCTGCAGGGTTGATGGTCAAAAAGCCTACGAGTATGCTCAAGAAGCCGTCCTGACTGAAGGATGGCATACCGTTTATAACTTGAATTGTAAAATGCTAACTTACACAATAACAAACACTATAATCTTATTACAGTTGTGTGTGACTTGAATTGTAACATGCTAACTTACACAATAACAAACACTATAATCTTATTACAGTTGTGTGTGACCATTTCAAAGGATAAGAAGACCCAGGAGAGGAGTGAGAGTCCTAAGAGAAATGGTTGGCTTTAGAATTGGTAGAAGGTGGCTCAGATGACACGAAGACATGTCTGACCTCAAAGGACTTGGTTTTGTGTAGTGGCTGTTGATGGGATTCTTCTCCCTGTGGAACTGGTGAAGGTTGAATTCAGTAGCCTTTATGCAGGCCAAACATTTTTATACATCAATATACACAATCTACCTGGTGGCAATGAGTTTGGTGCTTGATTTTTCTTTTTCTCCTGATTTATTCTTAGCTAAAAGAAAACATATCTCCAAATAAAAGAAAGTTAATCTCCAAATCTTTTCTACCAGGAGGACCTGGTCTATTTTATGTTTAAAATGTAATGATAAACAGTTACATAAAACTCCAGAGATAAAAATATAAATCATTCCTTAGATGTACTATACAAACATAAAAATTTATGCAATCGGACATTCTATTTAGAAAACTTGAACAGGTAAGATATGTAGAAAATGTGTCTTACTTGTTCATTAACTTTCTTCTCTTTTTCCAACTCCTTTTCCATATCCTCCAATTCTCTATCTTTTTGTTCCAATTGCTTTTCAAGTTGACGGATTTCATCCCTTAAAAATCGAGTATCACGCCCACCTGCAGACTGCTGTGCCATCTTAATGTAACAGAACAAAAATTCAAATTAGGGCAGAGGGAAAGGTGGGTAAAAACCATGGGAAAGATCTAGTGTGAAAACAACATATATAAATTTTGTAAGTAAGCCAGTACAAAATAATAATTTTATTTAAAAAAAAATTCAAATTATTCTAACTCTACTTGAAAATCCAAATGAGTAAAAAGAATAATTATCCTGATTAAAATGTTTATTGAACTTTGTTACATGCCATCGACTGCAACTCACAGCGACCCTCTGCACAACAGCTATGAATCCTGCCCTGTCCTGAGCCAGTCTCCTGACTCCAATGCACCTCCCGTCACTGCCTCAGTTACTACGTCAATCCATCTCATCGGGGGTCTTCCTTTCCTGCATTGTCCCTCCACCCTTATAAGCGTGATGTACTTCTCCAAGGATCAGACCCTCCTGGCCACGTGCCCAAAGTATGTGAGACAGAGTTTCCCAAACTATGTCTCCAAAGAGAAACCTGGTTTCACTCTTTCAAGACAGACCTAATTGTTCTCCTGGCAGTGCACAGTATGTTCGGTACTCTTCTCCATCACAACAATTCAAAGACTATAACTGAATTTTAAATATTTCAAATGATACTAGTTTATAAACAAGCTTTTAAATTTACCTAATTTTAGCTTTTGCTCAAAGGCTGAGGAATTCCTACCCCCACCCTTGCCCTTGCTCTGTTTCTATCTATCACTCTAGCTCTTCCACAGTCCCTGAGCTACAGCAACATACTAAAAGGGAAAGAAGGCTTATTAAGTAGGCAGTGAAATATCAAGACTTTTCCTGAGCATCAGAGTTCTGATACCAGGCTGCATACCAGAAGAGGCTCTGTCCTAGTCATTGAACCTGGGCATCTTTAACTTATTCTTCCTCTACCACCTAAAACTGCTTTTATAACAGGACTAATATTGCTGGGATAACAGAAATGTTCTCTGTACTATGTTTGCTACAGCAGTCACAAGTTAGACAGGAACATAAAGCACCTGAAATATGGCCTGTACACGAGAGGAAATGAATTTTTAATCATGTAAATAGACGTAAAGAGCCACAGTGGTTAGTACTACAGTACTAACCATTTTCAAAGGTGGTAAATGTTTACAGAAACATTTGTCCTATCTTTCTCCTGTGGAGTAGCTGTTAGGTTTGAATAGCTGGCCTTCAAGCAAGAGCTATTAATTCTATGCCACCAGAGTCCTTTCCATTAAAAGCCATATTAAATAATTTCCGTATCATGTAACTTTCAGTCAAATCTCTTCCTCTTTTATACCCCTCCTGATTACACATCTTCCCTACCCCCAAGGCCATACTGGATCCTAGACAAACAAACACAACCTATTAGTCTCACTATACCAGGCATCCATCCTCTGACCTCGTAAGATTCTCTAATCTCTTGACTCCTTCTCTTTTTCTTCCATCTCTTTGTTATCCTATCCTCTCCAATTGGGGCTTCTT
Organism: Elephantulus edwardii; assembly: GCF_000299155.1. Lineage (NCBI taxonomy): Eukaryota > Metazoa > Chordata > Mammalia > Macroscelidea > Macroscelididae > Elephantulus > Elephantulus edwardii. The sequence continues at coordinate 3,257,677 of NW_006399828.1, forward strand.
TATCTATTATTGTTGGTGTGTACATCAAATCAGAACTGACCCATAGCTGACGCTCCAGTGGGTTTTCAAAAGCAGTTTAATAGCATGGGAGGAGATTGCCTATCCTTTTCCTGCAGAGCAGCAGGTGGATTCGAACCATGTGCCTTTTGGATTCCAGCACAGGTTCTCACCATGAGGCCATCAGAGTTCCCTACTATCACAACTAGAATGCAGTTTGAAAGCTATCAGCAGGAGCCAAGTTCTACAGAAGCTTGTTGGCTGGGACTGGTGAGCATTAGGGTAGAATGTTGATTTGCTAAGGGGAGTGAGCTGATGGGATCTGGCCTCCTATCTATAAACCCATTAGGGCTCAAAGACTGCAGGTTTAAATTGTTTTTTGTCAAATGTTCTTCTAAGTGGTATAGCATTGGTCTGTGCATTGCTGTACAGAAGTAACTTGTGGTTGCTGTGATGCTGTGACACTGATGTGCCAAATGCAATAATGGTTACCCATGGTGAACAGTGTTTGGTGGAGCTTCCCAACTAAAAAAAGCTTGGAGCAGGAGTAACGTCCACTTCTGAAATGGCCTGCCTCCACAAACTCTATAAACATGGAGAATTGACCAAAGTTATACAAGTGTTCAGGTCTTTCATTCATAGGGTCACTATGAGTTGCCTACAACTCAATAGCACTTAACAACAACAACTAACATTTTCAATAGTTCTACTTTTCTAGACTTCTACAGCAGCTGCCCAGATAAACATTATTACCAAATCAATCCAATAGAAAAAAGTCAAATAATGATTATTTCATTTTTTTTAGATTTGTGTCAAATGCGTTAATGGCTGGTTACCCAATGTGGACAGAGAGTGGGGTGGAGCTCCCCGATTAAAATAAGCTTGGAAGCAGGAGCAGCATCCACTTTGGTAATAGTTTGCCTCCAGAAACCCTATGAACCTGGAAAGAGGATGACAGACACCCAAGTGATGAGGACTCTCCTTCATAGGGTCGCTATGAGTCGCCTGTGACTCAACAGCACTTAATAACAACATGATAAACAATAGGGAGCTCTGGTGGTATAGTGAGTGGTACAAAGCTGGACTGCAATCCCAAAGGCATGGAGTTCATATCTATGAGTTAATCTGTGCTGTTTCTGAAAACCTGCTGGAAGGTCAGCTATGAGTCAGTTCCAACTCAATTGTACTCACCAAGCAGCTATGTAATAGATAATATGCAATAATTCGTTCAAGAGAACAGAGGAAGCAAGGGAAAAAATTCAGGATGAAAAAATTTAGGATTTTACCTTAAGTCTGAATAATTATAGATCGCCTACATTCCAGTCCATTCTCTACTATATATATTTCAAGCTTCTCTGCCTTACTTAACATTTGACATCATCTTCTCCCTGGATAGTCTCTTCTCTCTTATCTCAATGTCCACGTGCCAAACCTAAACATAAAAGCTTCTACATACATCCACTCTTTTTTAAATCTTAATAAACACACAAAAAAAGAGTATTTAGTACTCTTTCTACTCTCTCAGAAATCTTAGATGTTCATTTTCTCAATCAGGCATTATGAGCCTATATCGTTGCTCTCTCAAAAAGCTAATTCTCAAACCACATTTCAGTATTCTGTCACTTTTCCTCATATACCCACCTTAACCTATTCTATGTCAATCAGTAATCATACTTCTGTAACATGTAAACTCTGTAAAATTAATGACTATTTTTTAACTGTGTTGCACAGAAAATTTTGTATACATTGTGTTTCATTCATGTACATTGTATTTAATACAATCTTCCATTTACATTGTGTTTCATACAATTTTCACATACCTTATATTTTATAAAATTAATTACTATTGATCTATGCCTCTTATAATCCTGGCTTTTTTTTTAAATTTTATTATTTTTTTGTGTGTACCGTCAAATCGGATCTGACTGGTACAGAAGGAGATTGTTCCTCCTTCTCCAGCAGAGCATCTGGTGGATTCAAACTGTGTACCTCTTGGATTGCAGTGCAGTTTCTTGCCACTAGGCCACCAGAGCTCGCCAATCCTGGCTTTCTGAGTCCCCACTGAATGTTTCCTATTCTTTCACACTCCTCACTATCGGCCCACCAAATTCTGTTGTCCCAGTGATTTCCCATCTTCCCCGTTTCCTGCCGCCTTTCACCTTTGGACCTTTCACCATTTATATACATAATGGTCTTATCTTTAAATCAATAATAAAAAATAATAAAATTGATGACAATTAAACTACAGGGAAAACAAAACGACATACCTCCAGTTCATTTTCCAGTTTCATCATTTTACTTTTTAATTGATTTTCTATTAAAGAAACCAAGAAACACATGTAAATTGAATAGATCTATTCCAAATTAAACTTCTAAGTAAATTTCAATAATTAATAAAACAAATTGATTTAAAATTTAAGATTCTCTGTATTGCCTGTTGTTGCTATGTACTATCGAGTAAGAACCCACACACAGCTGACCCATCAGTGGGTTTTCAGAAGCCCAAGGGAGTAAGTTATAGGGGAGCAGACTGCCCTCTTTCTATCCACACAGCAGCTGGTGGATTCGAATCAAGGACCTTTGCACTGGCAGCACAACTGCTTACTGCTAAGCCACCAATGCGCCCTAATCTATTTTGTTGTTGTTAGGTGCCATTAAGTGTGACTCAAAGCGATTCTGTAAACAACAGACCTGAACCTTGTCCAGTCCAGTGCCATCTTCATTATTTCTTACATACTCGAGACTACTGTAGCACTCTCACTGTGTCAAACCAGCTGGTTGAGGGTCCTCCTCTCTTTTGCTGACCCTCCACCTTTCTAAATATGATGTCCCTTTCAAAGGATTAGCTTCTCCCAACAACATGCTCAACGTGAGACAAAACTTTGTCAACTTTGCTTCCAAAGAGCACTCTGACTCTACTTTTCCCAAGCCATATCTGTTGGTTCTTTTGGCAGTCCATGACCTATTCAGTACTCTTCTCGAGCAATACAACATAAAGTTATCAATTCTTCTTCAGTCCTCCTTATTCACTCTCCAGTTCTCTGATGAATAGCAAGTAATTGAGAAGACCATGGCCTGAGTTGGGCATACCTTAGTCTTCAAACTAACATCACTGAAACGATACAGATGGTGATAGTAAAGTAACATTATAGAAAGTAAAATTGTGTCTTGAAACCTACAAATTAGGCATACTAGAAAATAACTTCAGAAATAAACATTTACAATTTATACAACATAGATTTCATTTTTGTTATATATTAAATGGAATTTGCCATTTAAAATCATACACAACCTTACTTTCCTAAGGCACTTACCAAATTTTGCTTGCTCTTCACCAGCTTTTTCAACTTCTTCCAATGCTAACTCTACTTCTTGGGCTTTCATCTAAACATGAAAATAATTATAATAAAAAAAATTTCAATATACCTTAATGGTATATATAAGTATTATGAATTTTCTTTCCCAATAAGCATTAAAAACAAGGATTTTATTTTCCATTCCAATTTTTGGTAGCTCCGGTGGCACAGGCTGAAGGGAGATTCAACGCTAACTCAATGGCCACACCTCTCTGATAGTTCAAATCCACCAGTAGCTTTGAAGGAGAAAGATGGGTAATCTACTATCATGCAATTTATGGACCTGAAAACACAATAAATGCTAGCAATGAGTCTGTTCCAACGATATATTTTTATACCTTTCAACAGTGGTTCAAAAACCTTTAATGGCACTTCATTGGTGAAAGCATAAAATAGATTTGAAAGGCTTTCCACAGCCTACACAAAAACTACTCACCAATGTTATAGCTTTTCAATCTCAAAACTCACTGCTTTCTCATCTGACCTTTGACTTTCCATTGGGTTTTGTGTGTATCTGTGTGTGTATAAATCCTGAGGCACCATCAGTGGATTAGAACCAGCAGACAGGGTGGACTTTTGGTTATTAGTACAATACACTACTAACCAGAGCTCATTTTATTTCCTTACAACTCATTAAATATTTTCTACAGCTATTTCTCCATGTGTGAAAAAGCAGCACATTTTGTATTTCATCTTTTAAGGTTATCTCCAGCTCTCAAATACCCTTGCCAGCTACTTACCAAAGACTGGTTGTCAGTTCTTATCCTTTATGAGATTACTCCTAATTCTTTAAAAAAGCTCTCCCCTAACAAGTACTGTCATTAACCGCATTATTCATGTAGACCTCAGCATATACGTTTTACTTTCAAACTTAACCAGTTTCCCCTATATATTCTTGTAGGACTATAAGAATTAGCAATGTTTTGCTCACTGAAATTTCTTATAGTAGAAAATATTTTTGAGGCTTTATAAATATTTACATAGAAACTGTCTAAAATAAAATTCTATTGGATACAAACCTTCATTAAGGACTGAGTAACTCTGAAAAGGTGTATCAAGCTTTCTTGGTTTTCATTTTTTATTTCATTTATTTGCACCTAAGTAAACAAACAAATAACTTTTTATTTTCTAATCCTTAATAAAAAAACACAAGAACTCTTTGAGATGTAGCATATATATATAATCTCAATCTCAGTTAAGCACCTTTGATAAGGAAACCAACAAATTGTCTGCCAGTTCTTCTTGCCGTGGGAGGTCATCTGGGTCAATTTTCATGATATCTTTCCAGTTTATATTAGGAGGCATGTTGAATTATTTCACCGTGCTTCTGCAACAAAATGAAGAGGGAGGTGGTATCATGTCACATGCATTAAGGATATTCTAACTGTTGAGACAGTTAGCAAAAATTTTTGCTACTTAATTACAAAACAAGTAGATGGACAAAACAACCTTGACCAGAAATGTAGCACGCCGCCTAAACTGGTTGAACAAACTATTGTACATACATATTAAATAACAAATGACGAAGTCCTTGTTGAAAACAATCCGTGATAAAAATTTGGTAGTTTTGGGTTCTATCTCCCACTATAATTCCTTCCGATCAAGGCGCGCGCGCAAATCTGAAGATGCTCAAGTGTCAGTGTACAGTGAAAATGATCCTTGATTGAAGCAGCAGGAAGAACAACAAAAGGGTTTAAATAACTAGTTAGGCCGGGTGGAGAAGGGATGGGGAGACGAGGACTCAAGGGAAAAGAAGGCAGAAAAACTGCCAACAAGAGGAAAAAAGGGTAGATAAACTAGGATGTTGCTTATGGGCCCTGAGACCAAAGAACCTGCCTGTAAGATTACAGCTCAGGCTCACCGAGAGCCACCCACCTAGATCAAGCCTGTCCACAAAGAGCGGCCGTTCATCTGCCGCCCCCCACCAAACAAAGCCCCGCTGCCGAGCCCAGACTGCTCCCCAAAGCGGTTCCACTGGGTCTCTAGGTCCCGCCAGCTGGTCCCGAGGAAGCCGAAGCGGCAGTGGCTGCTAGGCGACACCCTTCCCCACCCCGCCAAGGCCAAAGTAAAGCCCCGGATGCAAAGAGAGCCTACATTTCACGACGGCAGGTAATGCTTTACGTTCAGGGTCCCCAGCGGGATATCGGGGCTCGGTGCTGAAAAACCCCAGGCGGCGTGGGATGAAGACTCCAAGTCCCGGCGTGTTGTTCGGTGCAGGGGCCTGTGCATGCTGGGAGCTGAAGTCTCGGGTAGGTAGGGCGTTCCCAGCGTGCAGTGCGGGGGGACTACGAATCCACCGGGGCGGCGGGGGGGTGAGCCGGGAGGCTGGAGGCGCTGTGGCTGAGGTGCTTGGGCGCTGGTGGCCTGAGCGAGCGAGATCATGACTGTGGCCTCGGTGGCGTCACTCGCCAGGCCGCTCTTTCTGAGGTTTCCCTAAGCAGCCTCCACTTGAGCCGCTCCCAGGTGAGGTCGGGCTGTGGGTCAGGGGCGGGGGAAGGGTTGGGAAGCAGTGGTCCTGGTTTATTGAACTACCCCCGCATCTCATGGGCCCCACGCGAGGTTGAAGACGATAGTAAGACTTCGCTCACTCAGACACCCAGGGTGCTAGTGGCACCCAGGGTGGTGCCCTCGGAAAGGGGGGGGGGGGGAAGAAAGAAAAGTTGTAGCCACCTTTGGTGGCACGATCCAGCTCATGCAGTGGAGAGGGAGCAGTGCAGCAGAGATCGTGGTTTGGAGGGAATTGAAAATGGGAACCCTGCATTCTCCCGTGCAGTCTTACCTGTGGTACCTGTTCCCTTGCTCATCGAACGCTCCAAGGTTGTGGGATTAGTGTAGAGTGAAAACTCCAAGGGAAAGAAGTTAGCACTTAATAGTCCAGTGTGGGGGTTGGAGAGAGCAGTTGTTTCTCCCTTTCCTGGTTACCTTGGAGCACTCTTTTTTTATGCCATTTTTATGGACAATTGCTCTTGTGATCCTTGGTCCTGTGTGTGCTTCAGGGCTCCGAGCTCTGGTGACCTAGAGGCAATCAGTTCGAATCCAGCAGCTGCTGTATGGGGGGTGGAAGATGGGCATTCTCCTCTCGTGTGATTTACCGCCTCTGCAAAACCTCCTGGAGTGTCAACCTCATAACAGCTGTAGTAGCTTTGAAATATAAATGATGTTCCTAACTTGGAAACTGCGCTTCTCATTTTAATTTCTTTTCTTAAGAATGATAGTGGATTTTTTTCTTTGGAAAAGAAACACTTCTTTCCAATACACATATTTAGAATATAACAAAAACTACCGGAATAGAAAACAAAAACAGCTGATTTTTTTTCTTAGATCAGTTTGAATGACATCATGTTTGTAATGATACTTAGTCCTTTATTAACAAACATTATATGCCCCAAAGTGTTCACTACCTAATTTAATTTTCGTAGGAATTCAACAAGATCCATGTTTATGTCCTCAGTTTCCAACTAAGTTAAAAAAAACAAACAAAAAAACCCCAAACCAACCCAGAACTGAGGCTTGGGTAGGTCAAGTTCCCTGCTCAAACTTAAATACTCTGAACACCTTTCTGACTGGAGTTCATGTTCTTAATAATTGCTATGCCTTCACATGTCTGCTGAGAGCCATTATTTATAAAGTACAGGAACTACAACCTTTTACTTAAATATGTTGCATTCTAATTGTGTAGTTTTAGCTCTTCAGGAATTTGAACCAAAAATTCCTCTATTTAGTGCTTAGATAATTTATTGGAGAAGGTGGGAGTCAGATTTAAAATTAATTGAACATATAATGTGTTGGAAACTGCTTACTGCTACAAACTTATTTTCATAAACAGAATCTGTTATTTTTTATTGCAGTACGTTGTTCAGGTTGTTCATTATACATTATGGTTCATTATAACTGCTTATTATATTTATTGGGAAGGGAACTCTTTTGACATAGCCTGTAGTGAGTTGTGCTTTTAACTCAAAAGCTGGACCACCTCCTCCTTCATAGTGTGAATCCACCAGTCATTCTTTGGTGGAAAAGACGAGCAGTCTCCTCCTACGTAATTTACAGCTTCAGAAAATTTCTTGGAGCGTAAGCTATGATTCAATTCTGATTTCAGGCAGTGACTGACAATTATACTTATTCATTTACTTGTTTTGAATTGGGGAGTTCTTCTCTCCTGGTCTAATGCTGCTCATCCAAAGGCCACGCTTCTCTCATGGTTCGAATCCACTAGTCACTTCTTGGGAGAAAAATGAGTAAGCTTGTTAGTGTTAGAAACCTACTGCTGTCTCAGCTGAGGGGGAACCTACTTCATGGCAGTGAGAGAATTTGCTTTGTATGTATTGGTGTCAGCTGCCTCTCTATCGTGTCGTGTTTATATGCTCAGCATTTCTAAAGGACTGGCCTAAGTTTTAGTTTTAGATTTATGTTACAGATTTATGTTTCAGGATTGAACATAGGTTCAAAGAAGTTAAATAATTTCTTATTATTTGTTAACATTAAGATTTTAACAAAAATCCTCACTGAAAGCAGAACTGTATTTAAATTTCATTGTTGAACTCATTCTAGCAATAAGGTTGAAGTTACAGACTGTGCTAGACAGCAGGAATGTGGCAGAAAGCACGTTAGCTGTTGTCTACATTCTTAGTTGTTGCAGTCCTTTTTGTATCTAACTCTAGTGTGGAGAATTAGTTTACGTTCTAGTGCCATCACTTACTGTGTACTTTTGAGGAAAAAGGACCATTACTTTTCATCAAATTTTCTTCACAAATTCCATTTTCACACGTAGAAAAGATGTATGTATCAATTGCTTAAATGACCTTGTTATAGGAACACTTAGCCAGGACTTGCCTTCTTTCATCTCTAACCCATTATGAACAGTTTTGTCTCACCAAGATCACATCACAGGAAAGATTTGCCTTTTATAATTGCTACTTCTCTTTTCTTTCCCAGACCTCATCTTTCTGTTGAGGAGCAACTGGTGAGTTTGAAACACAGCCCTTTAAGTAAGCAACCCTGTGTTTGACTATCTGTGCTACCAGTATCAGTCTATATTCCTTAGAGGGTACTTCCATTCCCTTTTAAAAAAAAATGCCTTATCAGAAAAAATAAGTATTGCTAACTTTCTCGGTACATAAAAGGAAAGATGACCCTAAGAAATTTAATATGTGCTATTGTTTTGTTTTTGCGTTGTTCTCAAGGAGAGAAATGAGCTTATAGCAAGTTAACACTTGTCCTCTCTCAACAGGAAGAGACTGAAAAGTTTAGCGGGAGTCTTTGTAAATGCATTCTTTGCAAATTTTGTAGGCCAAACAAAATATTACACAGACTTACAGTCTATTGCTCTTAGTGAATAAGAATTTTTTTGGGGGAGAAGGGGGATTTCCAGTCATTCATTGTTGCCTCCTCCCCCCAATTCACTCTTCTTGAAGTGTAAAAGAAAAAATCTTTCCTTGTTATGCAGTCCCTCCCCCCAAGTCCACTCCACTGTGCAGCCTTCATTCTGGACTCCTGACAATAATACCTAATCATATATCCATTTTAAACAGTTTTCTCCCTCATCTGTTTCAATGCAGTATACATCATTCATCCCCTCTTTCTCTGTCTTCACCCATCCCCTATGTCAGTCCTGTTTTGCAACAATGGCACTATGCAATATTTGTCCTTTTGTGACTGAGATATTTCACTCAGCATAATGTCCTCCAGGGTCAACCATTTTGCATAATTTTTCATGAGTTCCTCATTTTTCAATGCTGCATAGTATTCCATTGTGTAAATATACCAGAGCTGCTCTATCCATTCGTTTGTTGATGGGCACTTGAGTTGTTTCCAGCACTTTCTATTGTGAACAAAGCCTTGAATAAGATTATTTTTCAAAAGCCTTTAACTTCAAATGACTTTCCTTTCAAGCCCAATATTATCACATTCTTGAAAAAAAGAACATTTATAGGTTTATTCCCGACCCACAGTCATTCTAGAATAATTGTCAAATAATTGAATGAGTGTTCACTCAATTATGTTGAAAAAAATGTATTAAGTTTTTTATCTCAATGATGTGCTTCATGTATAGCGCTAGCAGTGGCAGTCTGAAATTATTCTATATCTGAGGTGGAAAGCACCGATGCTCTAGTAGAACTTCCTTCTGTGGAAATAAATTTATTCAAATACATACTAAAACTCTTGAAAAGAACTTTGAAAAAAGGACAGTAAAAGAAATTTTTAAAATGTGAGGGAAGATAATTGATATAGTCTCTTAAGCCTAGATATTCAACAACCTGATAATATATATTCTTATAAATGAAAACAGAAATTAGAAGAGGTAAGAAATGTTCAACATGAGGAAATAGTAAATTTTTATTTTTAGATTTTTATTTTTTTTAAACATGATTAAGTGATCATACACTGCAACTTTATCACTGTATCTCATTATAACCTCTCAGGAATTTTCAAAAATTCTGCTGTCTTGGCCTTTTAGAAACTCTCTCACATTGATTCTGCGTTTACGTGATTGATTAGTAGTAATGGATATTAAGTAAGCAGAAGAAAGTAAAGAAAAGAAATAAAGTAAAGAAAGTTAGTGAATTGGGACTTGTTCTCCTACCTGCTATAAGATCACCATAACAATGTCCAAACTAACCTGTGACCCATCAAACCAGCTTTTCAAGCTAAGATTTCTATCCTTCTGCCTGTACAATCAGATATTAGTAAGGGAAAACTAGCCAGCTGTGTGGACCCAGTCAAGACTAACAGAAGAAAAACTCAGCTTCTCAGCTTGACCCAGCCAAAATATCTTTTTGGGTTTATAATCTGCTTTATTTCTGGAACTCTTTAGGACCAGCATAAAGTGTCAAAAAGATTTTGCATCCAGCTAGAAAAGAGGGCTGGAAGATCAACATGTAATATAGCCAGAGTTCTTTTGGAGAATGATTACAGGCCTACACCCATAGAAAGAGGAATCTAAGCTTTAACAAATCCTTCAGTTCCTGAGCCTTTTTCCTGAGATCCTTGATACCGTTAATTTTTCAGATTAATGTTGGCTAGAATGCTAAGAACTACAAAAAAAGACTTACCAACTTTATCCTATCAGCTTCAGACTCACATTCCTGGGTTTCCCTGAATCATTTACAAATTCATTTACTTTTCTGTTTCTGAAAGTTATTTTTACAATTTCCTCTCCTATTGTCTTTATCCCCGTGAGTTTTACCCTTGCTATTTAAAAAAAAAGTTACTGCCGTAATGTAAAGTAAGGAAGGAGCTGAGGTAATTTCCGTTTTAGTCTTTGATCTTATACAGGAGCACTGTTGGCTTTTAAAAAAATGTTAATAGGAATATACAGGTTGTATTAGGCTGCATTCTTTAGAGAAGGTAAACCAATGAATTATAGAGAGGGGAGAAGGGAATTGATTTATTTGTTTCTTTCTGGAAAATGGCAAGTTCCAGGTCTGTAGGTCAGACCCTCTAGAGAGGCATCCAGAGAAGCTAATGAGTCCAAGTTCTCAGCGGTGAAGCAAGTTGCAGAGTTCTGGTTTTGGAGGCTGCCAGCTTCAATTGCTGTCAAATCTAAAAGCCATCTTGTGAGAGCAGGGTCATAGACAGCTGTTTTGTAGTGTGACATATCCAAATTCATCCAGTATAGCAGACCCCTGGTTCAAGTCAGGAACCAGTTGTAGAGCAGACAAGAATAACTTCTTGCCAGAGTCTAAACATTTATACATTGTAGTCCACAACTCTGAGGAGATCTTTCCTTAAACAGATAAATCTTAATATATTTTAAAATTTTTTTATTGTTCGATAAAATGTTTTACATTATTTTTTAAATTGGTTTGCTTACAATATTTATATACATTGTGAATCACACTATTCTTCATTTGCATTGTGTTTCATACAATCATTCTCATGCATTATGTTTATAAAATTAATCACCATTACACCTTGCCCATAATTACCCTCTTTTTTTATTATATTTTTACAGAACCTTTTATAATGCTGTCTCGTTGATGTCATACAGGTTAGGATTTAAAACACATTTTGTTGTTGTTCTGTGCCATCGAGTTGCCTGCAACTCCTAGTGACGCTATGTACAACATCCCTAAACCTTGCTCTGTCCTGTGCCAGTCTCACTGTATCCGACACACCTACCCCCACTACCCCAGTCACTGAATCAATCTATCTTATAGAGAGTCTTCCTCTCCTGTGCTGTCCCTCTACCCTGCCAAGCATGATGTCCTTCTCCAAGGACTGGTCCCTCCTTGCAACATGTCCAAAGAATGTCAGACGAAATTGCAGAATCCTTGCCTCCAAGAGCAGCCTGGCTTAACCCTCTCTAGAATGAACATGTTCATTCTCTTAGCAGTCCATAGTATATACTTAATACTCTTCCCCAACACCACAGCTCAAAGGCATCAATTCTCCTTCTATCATTCCTAGTCATTGTCCAGCTCTCAAACGCATAGCAAGTGGTTGCAAAGACCACGGCCTGTATCAGGCACACCTTAGTCTCCAGACTGACATCATTACTCTTCAGTACTCTGAAGAGGTCTCTAACCGCAGACTTTCCAAACTCAATATGTCTTTTAATTTCCTGGCTGCTGGTGCCAAGAGTGTTGATTGTGGAGCCTAGCAAACTAAAGCTGCCAACAATTCTCAATCTTTTCACCATCTATCATAATGCTGCCATTTGGCCCAGTGGTGAGAATCTTTGTGTTCTTGATATTGAGGCTCAATCCATGTTGAAGGCTACAGTCCTTGACTTTCTGTAGCAAGCGCTTCAGGTCCTCCTCAGTTTTCAGCAAGCAGGGTTGTGTTATCTGCATAATGCAGATTACTGATGAATTTTTCTCCAATCCTGATGCCACATTTCTCCTCATAGAGCCCAGCCTCCCAGATAATATGTTTTGCATATAGATTGAAAAGGAATAACACATAGGATAGTTACATTATACTTAACATCATAACCATGTTCAATAATAGGGATACCAAATAAAAAATCAGAGTCACTGCTGTACAATTAATTCTGACTCATACCATCCCTCCTCATAATTTCTAATTTCTAGCACTATAGATCTTTACTGGAGATTACGGTTCATCTTTTTTTGCCTCCTTCCCTCCTCCCCCCACCCCTGCCCCAAGGAGTGGTTCATAGATTAGAACAGCAGAGCTGTTCACCTGTCAGCCTGACATATGATACACTATGCCACCAGGATTTCTTAATAATAGGTGTCTGTTCACTTTGTTGTTGTGTACCATCAAGTTGAAACTATTAGCTGACCCGCCAGCATGTTTTCAGAGGCAGTAATCACATGGTAGGAGATTATCCATCCAGCTAGTGAATCCAACCCTGTGCCTTTGGGATTACAGTACAAAGTACTTACCACTAGGCAACTAGAGCTCCCTCTTGCAACTCCTTACCCTGTAGACCAAGAGACTCTAGACTCAGTATAAAGCCACTGTCATTCACTCTCTTCAAACTCATATTGACCCTCTGTTGCATTTCTGAGACTTAATCTTAGAGAGAAAACTACACATATTTCTGTTGAAATGTCTGATGAACTGTTGACCTTTTGGTTGTTATTTTTCGGTGCTGTTGAGTCTAGCACAACTGATAGGGACCCTATAAACAGTAGAGCTGAACCCTGTCCTATCCTGAGTCATCCTCACAATTTTGACATAGTCAAGCCCATTGCTGCAGTCACTGTTTTCAATCCTACTACTTGAAGATCTTCCTCTCCTTCACTATCCCTCCACTTTCCCAAGCATGATGTCCTTCTCCAAAGAATATTCTCTCTTAGCAACATGCCCAAAGTATGTGAGACAAAGCTTCACCGTTCTTGCCTCCAAGGGGCACTCAGCTGAACTTTCTCCAAGACATATTTGTTTGTTCTTTTGGTATGCCTTGGGATATTTACTACTCTTCTTCAACCCCACAGTTCGATGGCATCAGTTCTTCTGTCATACTTATTCTTTATCCAGCTGTCAAATGCATAAGAAGTAACTGAAAAGACCGTGGTTTAAATCAGCACCTCTTAATCATCAAACTAATTTCATTTCTCCTCAGTAATTTGGAGAAATCTCTTACTACAGATTTTCTATGTGTAGTGTGTCTCCTGGTCTCCTGGCTTCTAGTACCAAGTATATTGACTATAGATCCAAGTAAGATGAAGTTGTTGACAGTTTGAATCTTTTCTCCATCTTTCATGATGTTGCCTAAAGGCCTACTGGTGAGAATTTTTGTTTTACTGACATTGAGATGCAATCCCTATTAAAGTTTGCAGTGTTTGATCTTCTTCAGCAACTGCTTCAGGTCTTCATCACTTTGAACAAACAGGGTTGTGTCATCTGCATAACACAGGTTATTGAGGAGTTTTCTTCCAATCTTGATGCCACATTTTGCTTTGTAGAGTCAAACTTCTCTGTTTATTTACACATCATACAGATTGACTGGGTATGGATGAAGAATACAACCCCTGACATAACCCTTTCTTAATTTTAAACCATGTAGTGTTCCCTTGCTCAGTTCGCAGTAATTTCTTTCTTCAGGTATAAGTTTGGCATGAGCACATTTAAATGTTTTGGGATTCCGATTTTCTCAGTATTAGCCATAATTTGTTGTAATCCACATGATCAGATTCCTTTAATAGTCAATAAAACCCAAATAGGCATTCTTCTGGTACTCTTTGCTTTTAGCCAGAATCCATATGTAATGAGCAATGATAAGAGGCAGCAAACCCTCTTTTAAACACACATTGGAACAAAAATGGACCTCTTACACTCAGGCAGCTGTCCTCCAGATTTTGTGGAATAGACTGATGAGCATGTCTAGCACTAGACTGATGATCATGTCTAACATACATTTGTCTGTTGAAACATGTCTGTTGGTATCCCATCACTTGCTCAAGCTGCAAGTTGCAGGGCTTAAGGATGCTATGGGCAGAATATTGAATGATTCAGGAAGCATTAAAAGAAGATGTAAGGAGTATACAAAGTCATTATACCAAAAAGAATTGGCTGACACAGGAAGAATTTCGAGCAACAGCATAATTATCAAGAGGCAGTGATGATGAAGGAGGAAGTTCAGGGTGCTCTAAAGGACTGAGCAAAACTAAAGCCCCAAGAATTGATGAAAGATCAATTGGCATATTTTAACAAACAGATGATGCCCTGGATGTGCTTGCCATGTTGTGCCAAGAAATCTGGAGGATAACTACTTGGCCAACTGGTTGGAAGAGATCTGTACTTATTCCCATTCCAAAGAGAGGTGACCCAACAGAGTGTGGAAATTATAAATAACATTACTGATATCACACACTAGGAAAATCCTACTGAAGATCATCTAGAAGCAACTGGAACAGTACATTGACAGAGAACTACCAGAAATACAAGCTAGATTTAGAAATGATTGTGGTACTAGAGACATTATTGCCAATGTCAGATGGGTCTTGGCAGAAAGCAAAGAGTACCGAAAGAATGTCTGTGTTTCATTGACTATGCAGAGGCATTTTTGACTGTGTGGATCACAACAAATTGTGGCTAACCAGGAGGAAAATGGAAATCCAGAACACTGACTTTTCTTATGTGAAGCCGATACTTAAGCAAGGAAACAGTCCTCAGAACAGAGCAGGAAAAAACTGCATGGTTCAAAATCAGGAAAGGAGTGCATCACGGATGCCTCCTGTCTCCATACCCTTTTAATCTGTATGCAGAACAGAGCATTCCAGAAGCAGGGCTTTATGAAGAGGAATGTGGCTTCAGGATTGGAGGAAGCCTCATCAACAACCTATGTTATGCAGATGACACAATCTTATTTGCTAAAACTGAAGAAGACTTGAAGCTGCTGAAGTTCAAGGACTGTAGACTTCAATATGGATTGAAGTGTAACATCAAGGAGACAAAGATTCTCACCACTGGGCAAATTGGCAGCATCAGTATGGATCGTGAAGAGATTGAGATTCCACGGTCAACACTCTTGGAAACAGCAGCCAGGAAATCAGGAGATGAATTGCATTGGGAAAGTCAGCTATGTGAAACCTCTCAAGAGTACTGAAGAGCAACAACGTCAGGCTGGAGACTAAGGTCTGCCTGATCCAGGCTAGAGTCTTCACAATTATGTGCTATGCATCAGAGAGTTGGACAGTGACTAGGGATGAAAGAGAATTGATGCCTTTGAGCTGTGATGCTAGAGAAAAGTGTTGAATGTACCTTGGACTGCGAGGAGAACAAACAGGTTTGTCCCTTGGAGTCAAGGATTTTGAAGCTTTGTCTGACATACTTTGGGCATGTTGCAAAGAGAGACTGGTCCTTGGAGAGAGCCATCATGTTTGGGAGAGTGGAGGGACGGCGCAGGAGAGGAAGACCCTCGTTGAGATGGATCAATTCTGTGATTGGGGTGGTGGGAATGAGTGCTTGAGACGGCGATGTTGGTACAGGATAGAATGGCGTTCAGGCCACTTGTACATAGGGTCGCTGCGTTGCAGTCAACTTGATGGCACATAACAACAGCATATGTATAGTATTTTGTACAAAATAGGAAGTCTACATTTGTATTACTTAATACCAGTTTTAAAAGATAGAATTGTACGTATAATATTAAAAGGAAGCCATACTTCAGCCACAAAAAGACAGTATGCATTGGGATGTTACTGATAAGCAGGTATGTTTTGGAAAATGTAAGGATGGGATGCCATATGCAGAACTTTATGAAAAGAAACAGCCCTCAGATTCACTTGTTATTTTCACTATTGTACTTCTAAAATTAATGTTCTACAATGAGCAAACTATTTATAGAATGACACAAGTGGAATTATTATGTGCTTACACGTTAGAACTGTCTTCCATGTGACTGTGTTTGCTTCCCAGGTTACCTGTGACAACTGATAAGGATTGAGCTCTGAAAGGAGTCATACTGCCAACCTAAAAGCATGTGATTCAAATCTCCCAGCTACTCTAAGACAGAAAGATAGACAGTGCCCTCTAATGCAATTTACTGTCTTTGAAAACCCACTGGTAAGTCAGCTATAAGTCGGTTACAACTCTATATAACAGTATAACAATCCAGTTAGCTAGGGAGATAGCTCTAAATATTAATTGCTAAAAATAAAAATTATAATACAAATAAAATGTTATAGTAGAAATTTGAAACCCACATCAAAAAAACAAAGAATTTTGCTTCAGGTAGGAATGTGGAGTGGTAGTCATCTAATGAGTCTGAAGTTGGATAAAATTTGAGCCAAGCTTCTATCTCAAAATATCAGTATACCATCTTTTTCTTTTTCAGCTACTATTATTTTTTAAATTTGGAACAAGTAAGCAAAGGTTTTTCATATATTTTCTTTGTCATTTTCCCCCCCAGTTTTTGTCCATGAGAACATATGAAAAAGATGGCTAATATTAACTTCAAAGAAGTAACCTTAATCGTAGGGATAGTGACTGCCTGCTATTGGAACAGCCTCTTTTGTGGTTTTGTTTTTGATGATGTTTCTGCAATACTAGATAATAAAGACTTACATCCAACTACACCTTTAAAAACATTATTTCAGAATGACTTCTGGGGAACACCTATGTCTGAGGTAAGTAATTATAACGCAAATTTTAAAATTATTTGTTGCTCTCTAATCCTCAATTCTTTATTTTCATTGCCATTATAATAATTATGAGGTTCCCTCCCCCTGAATTACATGAGACATATTTTAATAAATTGAACAGGAAGTTTCAGATAAGATTTTCTTCTTGAAAATGTCCTTAATTCTTTCCTTGGTTATGTAGTTAGGCTTGAGTCGTTTACAAAATAACCGTGTGTGTGTGTGTGTGTGTGTGAAAATCAAGCATGTAGAAAGAGCAAGAGTTGTATCATAAAGCTGCTTTTTCTTAATTCATTTTATTCCTGTTTTGTGAGTGAGGTAAAAAAAATAGGACTATTGTGATATATTTAACCATTTTAAAAGATTATAAGTTAAATAAAAAGTATTTTTAAAAGATAAAATGTAGTATGTGTAACAAATTCAAAAGTCTTATACTAAATATTTGAAGTGTCTGTGTCATATCTCTTACCTGAAAGTTATTTTAGTTACATATTGAGAACCTGAAAGAATCATTCATTTTTACGAAAGTAATTTTTCTCTGCTAATAATTTATTTTTTAAGTTCAATTCTAAACTATTTGGACTTACATGGATTATATGGATTGGGGTCTAATTTTTAATTCTGACGTATACTGTTTCTAGTTGTTATTAGATGTCATCAAGTCATAAGGTCTAGTCATAGCAACACCATAAACAACAGATTGAAAATTTGCCCTATCCTTTGTCTTCCTCACAATCTCTCTGTATTACATGAACCATATGTAGTTATTTTTGTCTTTAGCTGCCATTGAATCAAGTATGACTCAAAGCAGCCCTGTGAACAAAGATTTGAACCCTGTCCTATCTTCTGCCATTCTCACAATTACTGATACGCTTTATGCCCTATTGCTCTAGTCATTGGTCAGTCTACCTGGTTGAGGGTCTTCCTTTACTTTCGCAAGCCTGATGTTTTCTAATGAATAGTTTCACCTAGCCGTATATTAGCTGTGTGAATTGCTGAGAACACAATTTTTAGATGGCATGTCATTTTCTTGTCTGTGAAATGAGATTAATACCTTGAGCCTAAACAAGTGAAATAATGTGCCGGTCTGTAGGAGGTGGCACATGTTGTTAGTCACCATCAAGTTAGACTCTCCCTCCTCATGAAATCTTCATGCACAATGTAACAAAGCACTGCCTGATTCTGATCCATCCTCATGATTGGTTGCAGATCAGACTTTTGTTATTCATAACATCTCATTGAATAATTTTTGTAAGTAGACCAATAAGCCTTCCTTGCTAATTCTTATTACCTGAAAGATTTATTTCCACCAGTATCGTTCATCATAGTAGCAGGCAAGCCTCCACTGTCAGCCAGGTGATGGCATGCAAGTAAAGTGTAGAAGAAGAGATTGATCAGTTTTGCTATTCTGTCAGACTTAAATTGACCTGATTTGGAGCTGAAAAAAATGGCTATTATGCTCATCAGTGAGATGATATTAAGAAGAACTAAGAAGTGCAACATATCCCTTGGACCTAAAAATCTTTGTGTGAACCAGAGAGGGAGAACTGTGGTAGCACCAGAAGAGGTGGAAGAAAGCCAGTCTATTGTGGGTCAGAATTGTGGACACTGGTCCCATGGAGCAAGAATGCAGACAGAGTGGGTACTTTGGGGCATTTACTCAGGGAGCTAGGTCTACTGACTCATGGAAATAGAGCTGAGCCCTTTGAGCCTAAGTGTGAAAGTGACACATAGTTAGAATTAAGAGACACAAGTGTAACACGCACTTGTCTGAACAGAGTAGAGGACAAGGCAATGGGTTCAAAAATCAAAGGGAGGCCTACATGTGACCACAGCTGAAAAGAGGATGTCTGGATTGAATTATACAACTGAATGGTCCCAAATATGAATGGTAACTTAGCACTTTGCTGATAAAACCTATAATTGTGGGTACTGTGAGTTCACAGTGACCATTACAATGAATTATCTAACCCAGTAGAGAAATAGAACAGCAGTTATTGCAGTGTGTTGCCATTCTCGGCATGACTGAGGACAAGGCCCTGCTGAGGGGAAAAAAAATGGAGAGAGCAAGGCACAGGGGGCTCAGGCTTAGACCCAAAGCAAAAAGGTTTTATTCTTCTTCAGCATATATAGAAAGAAACATTCCATTACTCTCAGAATAACTAGACTTCTTGCTATACAGCAAACAGTTATCTCAGAGACCATATATATATAACAATTATCTCTGGAGTTAGAAAGGAATGTGTCTTTGGTCATTAGGAACCAGGGCCTTTAATGATTTACTCAGATAGTTTTAACAAAGACAAAAAGAGTTTATCTCTGTCCTCTACAAATTCACAAGGACAATAGCTTCTAGATAGTTTGTATTTTCTGCAAACTCTCAAGGCCTTTAGTTTCTCATTAATAAAGCCTTCTAAGTTGTTCTTCTGAGTCTTATGAGATCTCATGAAACATCTCTATTTTTCTTGGGGATATGTCCATGTGCTTGCTTAGATGTTTTTCGGCTAGCTTCGCGCTAGCATTCCAATGGTACATATAAACTTACAAGCACACAATTACTCAAAATGCAGTGACTTTCAGAAAGTCTCACAGCAGTGTTTACTATACAGTGTGGAATGTGGGAACATGTTTGACCCTATAGGAATAAGTTTTGTGATGTTGATAATTCTTCCTTCCTTTAAAGTTAATGGCAGTCAGACACTATTGCTCCCAGAACTGCCATCCTGTGTTTACAAAGACTAAGCCCATTAGTGGTGGATCTAACAACTCTTGCAGTAGAAAACTTGTCAACTTTTACTCCAGGGGATGCTGTTGTTAAGTACCATTGACTCAACTATAGCTCATGGAGACCTTGTGAATGGCATATCAGAATCTTGCCCCACCCTACACCATCATCACAGACTCCTCAATGCTGAAGTTCATTGTGGCAGTCACTGTGTCAGTATACCTTATTCCTTTCTGTAAGGGTTAGAGATAGAAGGAAAGAAGGAAGACTCTTAGAATTCTCTAGGGAGGAAATAGAACAAAAATACTGAATTTGGATTATGCCAAGAAAAGAGAAAGACCATACCTGGAACATCTGGGAAGTCAGCAGAAGGAACACTAGAAGCAAGGCTGACTTAGTATGAGAAGATGGAGCCTGGCCTCCTATGTTATCTTAGAACTGACACCCTGAATTCAGACTTTTCACCTCCTAAACTGAAAGAAATAACTTTCTATTTGTTCACTCATTTGAGATATATCTATTTTGTTGTTGTTGTTGTTGTTGTTGTTGTTGTTATGTGCTTCAAGCCACTTGTGACTTGTGGAGACCTTAATATGTACAAGAGCACTGAAGCTCGCACTGTCCTGAGCCAGTCTCACTGTCTCTAACATACCTATCCCCATTATCCCAATTACCATATCATTCCATCTCATCCAGGGTCTCCCTCTCCTGTGCTGTTCCTCCACCCTTCCAAGGATAATGTCCTTCTCTAAGAACTGGTCCTTCCTGGCCACATGCCCAAAGTATGTGAGACAGAGCTTCAAAATCCTAGTCCTCAAAAGAGAAATTTGGTTTTACCCTCTCCAAGACAGACCTATTTGTCTTCTTGGTGATCCATGATATGTTTAAGTCTTCTCCAGTAACACAGCTCGAAGGCATCGATTATACAGTACTATATGACTAAGGCACCATACGACTTGTATTGGTTTAATGCAGTCTCCTAAAAACAAGAAAGATAAAGCCTTTATATAGAAAATCCTGAAAAATCCACAAAAAACCCCCCATATTTTTTATTGTTATGTACCAGAGGAATGTCTATCTGTGTTTCATTGACTATGCAAAGGCATTTGACTGTGTAGATCATAACAAACGATGGTTGACTTTGAGAAGAATGGGAATCCCAGAACACTTGATCGTTCTAATGCGAAACTTATACTTGGACCAGGAGGCAGTCGTCAGAACAGAGCAAGGGACCACTGCATGGTCCAAAATTGAAGGACATAGGCCAGGGATGCATCCTTTCTCCATACCTTTTCAACCTGTATGCAGAACAGATTATCCGGGAGGCTGGGCTCTATGAGGAGAAATGTGAGGTCAAGATTGGTGGACGATTTATCTACAATCTGCGTAATGCGGATGACACAACCCTGCTTGCTGAAACTGAAGAGGACCTGAAGCGCCTGCTGCAGAGTGTCAAGGACTGCAGCCTACAATATGGATTGAGGCTCAATGTCAAGAAGACAAAGATTCTCACCACTGGACCAATCGGCAGCATCAGGATGGATGGTAAAGAGATTGAGATTGTACACAGCTTTAGTTTGCTTGGCTCCACAGTCAACAGTCTTGGCACCAGCAGCCAGGAAATTAAAAGGTGCATTGCCATGGGAAAGTCTGCTGTTAGGGACCTCTCCAAAGTGCTGAAGAGCAATGGTGTCTCTCTGGAGACTAAGGTGCATCTGATACAGGCTATGATCTTCTCAATCACTTGTTATGCATCAGAGAGTTGGACAATGACCAAAGAGGATAGAAGGAGAATTGATGCCTTTGAGCTGTGGTGCTGGAGAAGAGTATTGAGAATACCATGGACTGCTAGGAAAACAAACAGATTTGTCCTGGAAAGGGTTAAACCAGGTGGCTCCTTGGAGGCAAGGATTCTGAGGCTCCGTCTAACATATTTTGGACATGTTGTGAGGAGAGACCGGTCCTTAGAGAGGGACATCATGCTTGGGAGGGTGGAGGGACAGCGCAGGAGAGGAAGGCCCTCTATGAGGTGGATTGATTCAGTGACTGGGATAATTGGGATGGGAGTGTCAGAGACAGTGTGATTGGCACAGGACAGAGCGGAGTTTGGGCTGTTGTACATAGGGTCGCTATGAGTCGCAAGACACTCGACAGCACATAACAACAACTATCAAGTCAGAATTGACTCGTAGCTGACCCTCAGGCAAGCTGCCAGAGATTCTAAGTTGCCCAGGAAGAGATTGCTCAATTTTCTTCCACAGAGCAAAAGTGGGCTCAGAGCAGCTAGTGGATTCGAGTCACCTGCCTTTGGATTGGCAACACAAGTAGAATTGCAGAGTATAATATTAACAAAGAAAAGTCAATTGAGTTTTCATATATGGGAATATAGGAGAATTCCAGCAATGGAAAAGAAATGAAATTAATTCTAAAAATAAAGGAAAATGCCTAGAAATTATAAGCTTAACCAAGAAGCTGAAGATGAAAATGTGCTAAATATATGTGAAAGAAATTAAAATCTCCATAGAAATAAGTTAGTTTTTGTGGTAACCAGGAAAACTGAGCATTGTTAAGATGTAAATTCTACCCAAAGTAATCTAGAGATTTATGCACTGTCTGTCAGAATTGCAGTAGCCCATTCTTGGGTTGTTGTTTGTTTTTTTTTAAAAGATCTTCAAATTTGTGATGAAATATAAGGGGTACTAGTAGCCAAAACAATCTTTAAAAAAACAAAAAACAACACATAACTTCTTATTTAACTGAACAGATAGTATCAAAATTGTGTCACTTACATAAGGATAAACAGATAAGTGGAACAAAATTAAAAGTTCATTCAGAATTAATATATGTAAAATCTAATCAGTTTTGATAAAAGCAACAAGTCCATTCAATGAGGGAAAGAATAGTCAACAAGTAGTGGTGGGACAGCTTGATTTTCACAACAGGAAAATACAGTTGTTTCCTCAGAAAGTTAAATATGCAGTATCAGGGTGACAGAGCTTTCTGTTTCTAGATTTAGATCCAAGACTAAAACTATTGGAAACAACAAAATCAGCAGATACATGTTTGCTTGTATTCAGTAGAGCATTATTCACAGCAGCCAGAAGATGGATGCAACCTAAAAAATGGATAAATTGTATTTGTGTAAATTAAATATTTGAATTCACCAGCTGCTCTGTGGGAGAAGGAGGGGCAGTCTCCCCCCCCCATACGAACTCTCTGAAAACCTGCCAGAGGGTCAGCTGTGTGTCTGTCCTGACTCTACAGTACACAACAACAACAGCAAAATGAAATATTTAGTCAAAAAGGAATAAAGTTCTGGTACCTGACATGATATAGACAGACCTGTAAGACATTAATTGAAATAAAACAGATTTAAAGGAACAAATGTTACATGACTTGAATAGGTGAGTTCATGGAAATAGAAAAGAGCTTAGAAACTTTGATGAAAAGTTACAGAGAGAGATGATAAAAATTTTAAGATGGAGATAGTGGTATACTGTATACATAAAAACGGTTTAAATGGCAAATTTTAAGAAGTATTGAACCCTAGAAAAGCCAAAATGGTAGGTGCTCAAAATGAGCTGAAGTTTGAAGAGCACACAGCGAAGGAAAGACCATTCCAAGTAGACAACATTCCAGGATATAAGCAACCAGGACAAATGACAACACTGACATAATCTACAAGTGGGGAATGTTTGTTTTGTGAGGCTTGCAGTTGCTGTTGGGGAGGAAATACTTGTCCCCACCTATATGCCAGAGAGTTAGAGCAAAATCTAGTATGCAGTAGGAGAGCAAGGAAATCTAGCATGGATGCCCTTATATAAACCTACAAATTGTATAATCAGGAAAGGTGTAGTCAGTGATGCCTCCTATCTCCATACCTTTTTGATCTATATATGGAACAGATCATCCCATCTGGGAGGCTGGGCTCTATGAGGAATAATGTGGCATCAGGATTGGAGGAAGACTAATCAACCACCTGTGTTATGCAGATGGCACAACCTTGCTTACCAAAACTGAGAAGGGCCCGAAACATTTGCTTTAGAAGGTCAGGTACTATATAGCCTTCAATATGGATTGATGCTCAACATCAAGATGACAAAGATTCTCATTATTGGGTTGATGGGTAGCATCACAATAGATGGTGAAGAGATTGAGATTGTTAACAGCTTCAGCTTGCTTGGCTCCACAATCAACATTTTTGGTACCAACAGCCAGGAAAAAAAAAGATGAATTACATGGGAAAATCAGCTGTTCGGGACCTCTCCAGGGTGCTGAAGAACAACAATGTCAGTCTAAATTCTAAGCTGCATCTGATCCAGGTCATGGTTTTCACAATTATTTGCTATGCATCAGGAAGCTGGACTATGATTAAGGACGATAGAAGAAGAATTGATGTCTTTCAGTTATGCTGGAGAAGAGTATTACTATATCATGGACTATTAGGAGAACAAACAGGTTCGTCCTAGAGAGGGTGAAACTAGGATGGTCTTTGAAGACAAGAATTTTGAAGCTCTGTCATGTACTTTGGGCATGTTGCAGGGAGGGACCAGTCCTTGGAGAGGGACATCATGCTTGGAAGGGTCAAGGGACAACACAAGAGAGGAAGACCCTGGGTGAGATGGATTGATTCAGTGACTGGGATAATGTGGGTAGGTGTGGCAGAGTCAATAAAGTTGGCTCAAGATAGAGCAGGGTTCAGAGCTGTTGTACATAGGGTCACATGAGTCATGAGCATTAACAGTATTATATATACAACTCTGATTTTCATTCTTTAATTTGGTTCTGCTTTATGATAAAATATTATTTTGACTAAATGTAATTTGAAATTTATGAGGAAATGCAATACTTCACATATAATTTTATTAACAACAAAATATACCAAGCAGATTTTTATTTTATGTAACTTTCAGGAATTTTTAATTTAATATGTTCCCTTTTACACATTTTAGTGGTCTATTTTCATACAAGTTGTACTGATGCCTCAGAAGAATGACCAGACAATCTAATTCTGAAAAATCAGCCATGATGATGTCCCCACAGAGCAAAGTTCTACACTAATCAGAGTTGATTTGACAACAACTGATTTTGGTTTTGAATCATTTTTTGAACTGAATTCATAAGCATTGTGTTTTTGTATTTTCTTTTGAACATCTGGTCAATAAAACTCTTGTATAATATATTGGTAATAATAAACAATGAAAAGAATATTGTACTTCAATGAGATTAGTGCCACCAAAGTCCTACTTATTTTAAAAAACAAAGATCTAT
Source organism: Elephantulus edwardii (assembly GCF_000299155.1). Taxonomy (NCBI): domain Eukaryota; kingdom Metazoa; phylum Chordata; class Mammalia; order Macroscelidea; family Macroscelididae; genus Elephantulus; species Elephantulus edwardii. The sequence continues at coordinate 3,282,582 of NW_006399828.1, forward strand.
TTCTGTGAAGAGGTTTTAATATTTATATCTTCCTTCTGTGTTGTTGATTCTCTGACCACTGTATTTTATTATCTGGAAGGAAATATCCTTGCTTTTAGACTAAGGAAATAAGAAAGCATATATAAAAAAATTCTGTTTGTATTACTCTGGGGTATTTTATTGTTCTATTGTTATTTCTCATCCAGATGAGAAATTATACCTTCCACAAGAAAAGCAGTGACTGATTTATATATCCTAAAAAACTAAGGTACCAAAATAATCAATTCTTTCTTCCTCCTGTAGGAAAGAAGCCACAAGTCTTACCGTCCTTTAACAGTGTTGACATTTCGCTTGAATTACATGTTTAGTGAACTGAAGCCAATCTCGTATCATTTCCTAAATCTGATTTTTCATGCTGTGGTTAGTGTGATATTTCTTAAAGTCTGCAAGCTTTTTCTGGACAGCAAGAGTAGTATGATTGCTGCTTTACTTTTTGCCGTGCATCCGGTACACACAGAAGCAGTAAGTAAAATTAAATCTTTGGGGCATGTTGCAAGGAGGTCCTTGAAGAGGGACATCCTGTTTGAGAGAGTGGAGAGACAGCACAGGAGAGGAAGAGAAGAATCGATTCAGTGATTGGGGTGATGGGAGTAGGTGTGTTGGAGACAATGAGTTTGGCACAGGATAGAGCAGGGTTGTACATAGGGTCGTTATGAGTCTCCAGCGACTCGAGGGCACATAACAACACAACAGCACAACATCATTATTTTACGAAAGGAAACCTAGTTGGCAAAGCACAAGGCTGGTCACTGAAACCTGCCAGCCTCTCCACAGCTGAAAGATATAGCATCTCTAAATTTTAGTCAACTACAATAAAAATGAATGTAGGTATTATCTTTCACTAGAGACTAAGGTGCCTTTGATACAGGCCATGGTCTTCGCAATCACTTGTTCTGCATCAGAGAGTTGGACAATGACCAAGGAGGATAGAAGGAGAATTGATGCCTTTGAGCTGTGGTGCTGGAGAAGAGTATTGAGAACACCATGGACTGCTAGGAAAACAAACAGATTTGTCCTGGAGAGGGTTAAACCGGGTGGCTCCTTGGAGGCAAGGATTCTGAGGCTCCGTCTAACATACTTTGGACATGTTGTGAGGAGAGACTGGTCCTTAGAGAGGGACATCATGCTGGGGAGGGTGGAGGGTGAAGTGACTGGGATAATTGGGATGGGAGTGTCAGAGACAGTGCGATTGACCTAGGACAGAGCAGAGTTTAGGGCTGTTGTACATAGGGTCGCTGTGAGTCGCAAGCGACTTGACAACACATAACAACAACAACAGTGATCTTCATGAATCTTTCCAATGTTTATGTTTTAGGGGTCATAAAAAGAGGCAGATTTGAGTTGTTGTTTAATGCCGTCGAGTCGTAGACGACTCGTAGCGACCCTGTGAACGAACAGCCTGAGCACTGTTCGTACATAGAGTTTCCAGAAGCAAGCCATTTTGGAAGTGGATGCCGCTCCTGCTTCCAGGCTTGATTTAGTCGGGAAGCTCCAGCCAACACTGTCCACCAAGGGTGCCCATTACCACGATTGGCACATCACTGTCACAGGCTTCAGCATCACAGCAACCACGAGTTACCTCTGTACAGCAATGCACAGACCAGTGCTATACCACCTAGAAGAATGTTTGACAGGAAGACAATTTGAACCTGGTTGAGGGCCACAGATGACAATCACCCACCTTCGGCTTGGTTGCACAGCTTCCTTCCACTAGGCCAACGTAGCTCTCTCTTGGTCGTCGCCATTGTTATTGTTGTTAATGCCGTCGAGTCATAGACGACTCATAGCGACCCTATGAACGAACAGCCTGAGCACTGTTCGTACATAGAGTTTCCAGAGGCAAGCCATTTGAGTAAGGAAAGAAATATATCAAACTTGAGGAGACATCCTAAAAAATTATATTACTATTTTAATATTGTGCAGTGCTCTGTATTTCCGAACTATGACCTGGTTATACTATTTCCAATATGTTAATCTGCCCCTAACAAGCAGTTTGTGATAAAACAATTATTTTTTTTTATAACCTTGAAACTCCAGATTATGTCCCAGCAAGAACAAAGAACATTTGTGTTCTTCAGTTTCCGTTGTACAAACACATTAGTAAGATAGTTATTATGTTTAAACTCTAGGGAAGTATTGTGCTGCCCTCTTCCACTGCCTTGTGCCTTTTTGTCTTTGCTGATCAGGTGCTGTACTCTGTGTTTGCAAAAATGGTAGCTTATTTTGAAACTTAAAAGTTCCATATATTCTTAAGCAAAAATTTTGAAGCTTTCATAACCAAATTTATCGAATTTATAAAAATTTCAGAAACTGAGTTTCAGCCTTTTATTTTACAGAAGAGAATATTGAGGCTCAGGAAGGTGAGTTAGTTTGACCAAGCCAACAGAGCACAATTATAAATGACCTCTTTGGATTTTAGTTAAGAGTGCTACATTGAATGTTACACTGAAAAATGTTTTTCTTTTTTTCAATATGACTTTAATGCAAGTATTTGAAGTCTTTAATTAGTAGAATGAGTTTAATTTCTTATTACACACACAGCTTTCAAGTTTTTACTGTAATGTCACCATTTAAAAAATGTTATAATTAAGATATTATTTACACTGCATCTTCAATAGACTGGTTTCTAGTGATAGAAATACAGTTGTTTTCTAATTAAATTTGCACTTCCTAAACAACATGCTTCCAGAAACTTTATGAACTTTGATAAATGTCGATAGTTGTAGAGGGGCTTCAGGCCTTTTGTTCATAGGGTTGCTATGAGTCGTGCTCGACTTGAAGGCATTCAACAATGACAACAACAATTTGGTTTATATATTTTAAGTTAATCAGCTTTCAAACTTTGGTTTGCAATTTTTTAAGAAGTAAAATTCTTTACATTTTAAGTAAAATTTTAACGTTTTCTTTTTATTTCTTTCTAAGACTTAGAAAGCTAGGTAAAAGATAAACAGAGCCTTTGTACTTTATACAATATAATGTGAGTTTGTAGGTACTATAATTCAAAATAAGTTTGATAATAAAAGAACCTTAAAATGATTAGTCTGTTTCATCCATTGATGATACACAATTTCACCACAAGGGGGCACTCAAAGAACGTCTGAAAAATAAAGTCATTTGAAAAATTATGATTTGAAGACTGTTTGAAGGCTGTTGGTATTAACCTTTTCAGAATACTGTTTGTTAATTTGGAACTTACTTTTCTTTTTCCCTTCCCAGGTAACAGGTGTTGTAGGAAGAGCAGAACTTTTGTCATCGATCTTTTTCCTAGCTGCATTTTTATCATATACTAAATCAAAAGGACCAGATAATTCCATAGGTAAATGTCTGACATGTAATTTATTTACTTGATGTGGTAATTTATATTTATTCCATGTGCTTCCCTAACACATTATGCCACACTTGAGGTTTCACTTTGTAGTTGTCCTTTTTTACCATACATAATAGTATGAAGTACATTGCATATTTTAAAAATTAAGTATGGTTTCAGTTTTGTTATAAGATAATAAATTCTGTTTAATCTAGTTTTAAAAACAAAGTTGCCCTAGAATTTGATTTTTTTACATTTTATTTCTAGTTATGTCTGCTGTTTATCTTCAAGAGACACCTATCAATTCATTTGCCTTTCTGTAGGCAAATGTCTGGTAGACTGAACTGCTTGTTGTTGTTGTTGTTGTTAAGTGCCGTCGGGTTGCAGGCGACTCACATAAACTGCTTAGGCAAGTTTATAAGCTTGTGAAAGTATAATTTTTATTGTGTATGGATCATAGTTCTTAGACATTCTAATGGAATAGTGAATTTGACTGGTAACCCAAAGGTCACCAGTTCAAATCTGTCAGCTATTCTGGAAGAGAAAGATGAATCAGTCAACTTTTGTGAAGATTCATAGCATTGTAAACCCTCTGGAAAATTCAGCTCTGCCCTCCAGGGTTACTGTGAGTTGGTATCAACTTGATTGATGGCAGTAGGTTTGAGATCATGTTTACTCAGTGCCATTGAATCCAAACTGAAGCATGAATCCTCCTTCCTTGGGATTCCAGGGCTGTAAATTACATCAGAGAAGCCACTGGTATATTAAAAGCCTTTGGGTTAGCATCACAATATCCTGTGGGCTACTCCACAAACACTTTCTTTAGAATTGTTACCTTTTTTGTTGTTGTTTACCATAAAGTGGGAACTGACCCTCCAGTGAGTTTTCAGAAGCAGCAAATCTTATGGGAGAGATTGCCCATCCCTGTGGTGCAGCCTCTGCATTGACAGCACACTCCTTACCACTAGATCAGATATCTATTGAACCCTACCCTGTGTCCTACTCAGAAAAGTGCTTCGACTACACAGCTTACTAACAACACTTAGTGTTGTCACAGGGAACTCTTGGGGCCTACTGGGTAAGAAGTTGTTCTGCCAACCCAGAAGTAGGCTATTCAAATCTTCCAGTTACTCCATAGGAACAAAGTTGAGTTGTCTCCTCCTGAATAATCTACAGCTTCGGAAAACTTACAGGGTCAGCTGTGAGTCAGTTCTGACTCAATAGCATGTAAAAATACACAAAGCGTTGTTGTGGGACTTAGTGAGGTACGGGCTACTCCTCCCTTCCCCAAAACAAAGCACATAGACATCAGTTTTGAAAAGGGTTTCTCATAATGTCTTCAACTTATGTTGATTTAAAGATCAATTCTTATTAATATTTTAAATTATTCTGTCAGCATCAAACAGTGTAATGTATTCCAGATTTTTAATAGAAATAGGTTTGCCTCTTACTGTTGTTGGTAGGTGTCATTGAGTCCATTATGACTTCTAATGACCTCATGAACAAAAGACCTGACTTTTCTTCTATTATGTGCATTCTCATGATCTCTGATATGTTTGAACCAATTGTTATAGTTTCTCTGACTCTCTAATTTTAAGCCAAGCAGTGTTTTCTTTGGGCATGTTGCAAGGAGGGACTGGTCCTTGGAAAAGGACATCATGTTTGGCAGAGTGGAGGGGCAGTGAAGGAGAGGAAGACCTTCGATGAGATGGATCAATTCTGTGACTGGAGTGGTGGGAATGAGTGCATTTGAGATGGCTAGGTTGGCACAGGATAGAACAGCGTTTAGAGCTCTTGTACGTAGGGTCGCTATGAGTCGCAAGTGACTCGATGGCACATAACAACAACAACAAGTGTTTTCTTGCCCTGTTCTGACTACTCCTGGTCCAAGTATAGGTTTCGCATAAACATTATCAAGTGGTCTGGGATTCCCATTCTTCTCAGAGTTAGCCACTAACTATTGGTTATTTCTACAGTTGGTGAAATATCTTTCATCTGCTCTTTTCCATAAAAAGCTTGTCTGTCAGATACTGTCTAAATCTGAGCATTACGATTAAGACAGACAGACTAGGAAGAAGGATTGGCCATCCACTTCCGAAATAGCAGGCCTTTGAAAACACTGTATACAATAGAACACACATAGACTAACAGGGCAACTGTAGGTGGAGACCTCAATATGGAAAGACAAAGGAGAAGGAACAGTTGTAAGCAGACGCTAGTGATTGGAACAGGGAATATGAGAACTACGAGTGTAGGAAAATTAGATATTGTTAAGGAAGAAATGGAGTGCATAAATATTGACTTACTAGGTATTGACGAGATGAGATGGATTGGCATGGGGCATTTTGAGTCAGACGATCGGATGATCTACAGTGCGGAAAAATGGGGTTGGTGAGGAAAAATGGGGTTCCTTTCCATAGTTAAGGAAGTCATTTCTAGGTCCGTCTTGAAATACAATATTGTTAGTGACAGGATAATATCCATACACATACAAGGAAGTCCAATAAATACCACTGTCATTCAGTTATATGCACCAACAACCGAAGATAAGAAAATAGAAGATTTCTACCAACCTTTACAGTTAGATCGATAGAACCTGCAGTCAAGATGCATTAATAATAATGGCTGACTGGAATGCAAAAGTTGGGAGCAGAGGAGGAGGACCAGGAGTTGGAAAACATGGACTTGGTGACAAATTAAGCTGGAGACAGAATTTTGTAAATCAGTGATTTTTCATTGCAGGTATATTTTATAAGAAATGTAAATGCAGACTGTACACATGGTTTCCCTCTTGATGGTATGTATAGGGTTTACATGAGTAGGAAGTAATGTAAAGATCATGGCTTGGATCCAGTGTTAAACTGACATTCCTGTTCTTTAACATTTTGGAGAGATGTCTTGGATAGCAGATTTGCCCAGTGCAGTATGTCTCCTATCTCCTGATTGCTTGTACCAAGTGTGTTGATGGTGGATCCAAGTAAGTTGAAGTCATTGACAATTTCAGTCCTTTTTGCATCTATCATGATTGCCGCCTGTTGACTCAATGATGAGGACTTTTGTTTCTTGATGTTAAGTAAGATGCAGTCTATATTGAAAGCTGTAGTTTTTTATCTTCTGCAGTCATTGTTTCAAGTTCTCTTTGTCTCCTATATCTATTATATAGCCCTGGCATCATGGTGATGGTGCCTTGCATGTTGGGCTGCTAACTAGAAGGTTAATGGTTTGAATTCACCAGCCTTTTTTTTTGTATTTTTTTATTATTATTAATATTAATAAAAATGTATAGAGACTTTGGATTTCCATGCATTCATTGTTGCACTTTCCTCTCTGCACCCCCACCCCCCAGTATGCTCTTCTCTTTGAAAAGTTAAGGAAAAATTCTTTGATTGTTTTACAATCCCTCTCCCCCAGGTCTACTCCACTATGCAGCCTTCGTTCTGGACTCCTGTCATGACAATAATACCTAATCACATATCCCTCCCTTTTAAACAGTTTTCTCCCTCATCTCTTTCAATGCAGTATACATTATTTATCCCATCTTTATCAGTCTCCCCCCAACCCCAATGTCAATCCTGCTTTACAACAGTGGCAGTATGCAATATTTGTCCTTTTGTGACTGAGATATATCACTCAGCATAATGTCCTCCAGGGTCACCTATTTTGAATAATATTGCATGAGTTCCTTGTTTTTCAATGCAGCGTAGTATTCCATTTTGTGAATATACCACAGCTTCTTTATCCATTCATTTGTTGATGGGCACTTAGGTTGTTTCCAACTCCTTGCAGTTGTGAACAAAGCCGTGATAAACATGGGTGTGCATAGCCATTTTTTTGAGAGACAGATGAAACAGTTCCCTCTTAGAAAAATTTACAATTAAGACACCCCAAGGAGGATTTTCATAAGTTGAATCAGTTCCAACAGCAATGACTTTGGTTTTGCCTTGTAATAGTTTAGTGATAAGACATTGTAGTAATTAAGACCATAGAATGTAGAGTCTGTTTCAGATTTCATTTCTACCATTTATTGCCTCTACAACCTTAGCTGATTTACTTAACTTCCAAGCACTTTTCCCCTCTGATCTATAAAAGGTAGGTAAAAAGAACAGTCTTTGTTACATTACAATGCCATTGTGAGGATTAGATGATTTATGCGCCTGACATGTAATAATAAGTAGTATTCTGTTTGCCCTCTTGTCCAAAATACATTATAAGATAGTTTATTCACTAATCTAGAATTTGCACACCAGTAACCACTGCAAAAGGAGTCTCCATGCCATAGTGCTTAACATGTCAGGCAAGTAACCAAAAGGTCAGTGCTTCAAATTTACCAGCAGCTCTATGAGAGAAAGATGAGCAGTCTCCTCCTGTGATGACTTACACTCTCAGAATCTGTAAGAAGGCTCATTATAAGTTCAGAATGTCTCAGCAGTAAGTGGGAACCACTTACAGAAAGACATGTTGGTGCCACAGTAGTTAAATACTTGACTGATAAAAGATGGACATGTACTATTAACCTACCAGGGATCCTGCAGGAGATTATTGCTGCTGGTGTTAGGAGCCATGAAATGGACAATGGTTCATACTGACCATATAAACAATGGATTTGAACCATGCCCTATCCTGTGTCATCCTCATCATCCGTAATATGTTTGAGCCCAGTAACAGTCACTGTGTTAGTACTTGTCCTTGAGAGTCTTCCTATCTCGGCATTTCCAGGCATGATTTCTTTTTCCAAGGACTGGCCAGAATACGTGAGACAAAGTTTCAGTATTGTTGCCTGTGAGGAGCACCATAGTGTACTTTTTCTAAAACATACTTTGTTATTTTGGTTAGTGAAGGAGAAGACAACTCTCAGCGAGATGGATTGGTAAAAGGACTGTGGTACTGGCTCAGGTGTGTCAAGATGACAAGGATGGTGCAGAATAGGTCAGGATTCAGATCTGTTGTTCACAGGATCACTATACACGACTCACCTGCCCCTAACAACAACAGTGGGATATTCAGTACTCTTCTCCAACACCAAAACTCAAAGCAAGTGATTCTATATCATCCCTATTCATTGTCTAACTTTCAGATGCGTAACTGGTAGTTGAAGAGACTATGGCTTGTATCAGATACATCTTAATCTTTAAACTGACATCATTGCTTCATAACACCTTAGAGAGGTTCTTGACTGCAGATTTATCCAACACAATGCATCTTTGATTTATTTCTTGACTGCTGGTGCCAACACAGTTGATTGTGGATCTAAACAAGATGAAATTGTTGACGGTGTCACTCTTTTATCTGTCATCATGTTTGTCGGCCTGGTAGTGAAAATTTTTGTCTTCTTTATATTGAGATGTCATAGATATTGAAGGCTGTAGTCCTTAATATTTTACAGCAAGCTCTCCAGATCCTCCTCATTTTCACCAAGAAAGGTTGTATCATTTGCCTAACACAGGTTGTTGATGAGCCTTCCTCCGATCCTGATGTTATACTCTTTATATATCCAGCTGTAAAAAGAGCAAGGGCCGTGTGGCTATGGCTATGTCTGACCCTTATCAGCTTCACAAAGGGGAACTGTCCCTGTTAACAGTATCAGTAAAACAAAGCCAATTTCTATGAGGTCAGACATGTCCGCCATGCTCCCATACCTCTTTCTGTTTATCTCAAAATAAATCTTACTGCTTTTCCGGATTCAGAATCCAGTGTAATAATTCACAGACCATACAGAACCATGTTAGGGAAGTCAAAGTATTATAATCCAAGTTATGACAGAATACAGTCAGGATGGCTTCCAAAATGTGCTCACAGGCACCTCAGTAGCTTTAGGTCAGTGTTACAAAGTTCTCAGTTCTGCCAATATTGGCTCCCAGTCCCGCCCCCCAAGTCTTATCCAGTGTTACAAAGTTCTTAGTCCTATATATTAATTGCCCCTCAAATCCTAGTTGTCCAGCAAACTTAAGCAAAGGCTCTTAGCTTCATTTCCAATGATGTAACAGTCCCAACATCCCATCTCACTCAGATCTCTAGATTGACCATAGGTGCTCTTTTCATGATGATGAAGTTTCTTCACTGGTGGTGGTGGGGAGGTCTTGAAGGGCATCCTACATTCTCTTGCTGCTCCCCCACTGGGGCAGAGAAGGTCTAATATTGCTGCTAGATTATTGAGACTGGCCAATCCCTTTGTGGAATGGTGAAATAGCTAATCCCTTTGTGAGTAGGCATATGTGTTTTATTCACATGGTCCTGCCCATCTACGTGCTCAGCATCCAGTTTAAATAGGCATGGAGAAACAATACAGCCCTGCTGTACACCTTTCTTGATTTTAAACCATGCAGTGTTCCCTTGCTCTATTCAGACAGCAGCTTCTTGGTCTAAGTATAACTTTTGTATGAGCACATTTAAGTGTTCTAAGATTCTAGTCCTTTTAATGTTAAAAGTAATTTGTTATGATCCACATGAAATGCCTTTGCATAGTCAATAAAACATAGACAGCCTTGTATTTTGTGGTTTCAATCAGGATCCATCCGACATCACCCTGAAGTCCTTGGTGCCATTGTCTCTTTTAAGTCTATCTTGTATTTCTAACCGTTTTCTGCTTATGTTACTTTTTTAAGCTGTTTTTAAATAATCTTCAGCAGGATTTTATTTACATGTAATATTAATTATATTGTTCAATAGTTGGCTACATTTTGTTGGTTCACTCTGTTTGGCAATGGGAATAAAAATGGATTTCTTCTAGTCAATTGGGCATGTAGCTCTTTTTCAAATTTCTTAGTATAGACTGATGAGCACATCCAGGGCTGCATCTGTTTGTTGAAACACATCAGCTGGTATTTTACCAATTCTTGGGACCTTATTTTTTGCCAATGCCTTCAGTACAGCTTAAATTTCATCTTTCATCACCTTTGGTTACTGATTATATGCTACTTTCTGAAATGCTTGTCTGTTGGCCAATTGTTTTTGGTACAGTGACTCTGTGCTTTCTCGCCATCTTTTTTGATTCTTGGATCATTCAAGATGTTGCCCATACATAGTGTCTTTCAATTGCAACTTAAGGCTTGAATTTAGGTCTCTTATCCTCTGCTTCTAGGTGGTATACTACTGGTCTGTGCGTTGCTGTACAGAGATAACTCATAGTTGCTGTGATGCTGAAGCCTGTGACAGTGATGTGCCAATCATGGTAATGGGCACCCATGGTGGACAGTGTTGGCTGGAGCTTCCTGACTAAATCAAGCCTGGAAGCAGGAGCGGCATCCACTTCCAAAATGGCTTGCCTCCGAACACTCTATGTACGAACAGTGCTCAGGCTGTTCGTTCATAGGGTCGCTATCAGTCGTCTACGACTCGACGGCATTAAACAACAACAACATTCTCTGCTTTAGAAATGCTGAGTTCTTCCCCTTTTATTTTCTAGCTCTTTGCACATTTTATTATAATACTTTGTCTTTCTTTTCTCAATCTTCTGTTCAGCTCTTCACTATTTTTATCTCTTTGTTTTGGCTACTCAGTATTCCATAGCAATATTCAGAACCTCTTCTGACATCCATTTTGGTCTTTTTTTTCTCCCCTTTCCAATAACCTTCTGCTTCCTTCCTAGATGATACCCTTCTTGTCACCCTATGGCTCATCCGCTCTTCTATCAGTAGTGTTCACTGCCTCAAACCTATTCTTTTATTTTTTTTCTGTACCAAACCTATTCTTGAGATGGTATTTAAATTCAGATGGAAAGACTCTAGGTCATATATTAGTTCTTCTGGTCTTGCTCTGATATTATTCAGCTTTAGTATGAAGTGGGTAATGAGTAATTGATTATACCACAGTCAGCACCTGACCTGGTTTTGACTGATAATGAGCTTCTCCAATGATTATTTTCACATATTTATTCTTAGCAACTCAGGAAGATAAGACCTAGTAATCAAGTACTATAAAATTATAGCATAGAAAACCAAAAAAACCACTATACTTTGTCATACTGGGTCACCAAAGTGTACAGGAATAATATCTTCTTAAGTTACTAATACTAAACAAAACATGAATGATTCAAAAATACCTTAACTTTCAAAACCAGGTCCCTGTCTATCTCTAGTCACATTTCCTGCCATTCTCTTTCTAGCTCACTTCGTGACAGTCAAGTAGTTATTCTTGCTGTTTCAATCTTTACATGGTTTTCTCATTGATAACCATACTTGTGTCGTTCAGGCTTCAGCTCAGCTGTTTCAATCTGAGAAACTTTCCCTGTCAATTCAAAACTGTAGTAAACTAAACCCACATCCATTGTCACTGAGTTAGAGTCACTTCATCGGACAAGGATTTCTAAAGACAGTAATCCTTAAAGAAGTAGTCTGTGAGTCTTCTTTCTGTGGAACCACTGGTGGGCTTTTATACTTGGCCTTCTGGTAAGTATCTAAACTGCTTAATCACTGCACCACCAAGTCTCCTTCATAAATAGAAGCTTCACTTCTAATACTTCACTCCTAGTATTTTACTTTATTCTTTTTGGCAGCTTCTTGTTCTTCCCTCAAAATAACAATGACTTTCTTATTTCCTGAAGTTCTTATTTTAAATTTCTGAGGTTTTTCTGTTCAAAAAATTCCAGTCTAGCTGTAGTATGTTATTTTGTTTCCTCTCCTCCTTTTATGATGGTTATGTGCCTTAAGTATTTAATTATTTGGCACATGATCTCAGGCCACATATTCTAAAATTATTTGCCACTCTGCTGGGAAATAATTTTGAAAGGATCAGAGTCCATTCCACATTCATCCTGTGATTTTTAATAGATGAGAGCATTAAAACCAAGAATTTAGCACTATAGTACAGTCTGAATATCATCTATTCTATAAGTTTTGGCCTAACTGAGATATGAGATTTTTTTTTAAAAGGAAAGAAGAGTATTCTACTTGAAATCTATAATAGTCTTTTGTTGTTGTCAATATTTTTCCCTTCAGTGATTTAGTCTAAAGACTTTAAAATATTTGAGTTTCACTATCAAGCCTAGTAGTAGAAGAAAAAGCGTTAAATTCATGAATTATGCTATGATTTCTACTTCTGTTTCTTAAGTGAATTCTTTTCCATGTTTCCTCAGTGGATGAAAACAGAGGTTAAACAACCATATACCTTATTTTTTTAAGTTGAGATCATATTTTAAACCTTAAAAAAGTTACCCAGAGTCACAAAGCAAATTGTAATTACTCTCACAATTCATTACTCTTTATTCAAACTACTAAAATAATGGCCAATTTAAGTTAATTTAGTTTTCCATTTAAGTAGAGCTTATGAGTACTGAGAAGTTTTAAAAAGAATAATACTGATTTAATTTCCGTTTTTAGAATCCTTTTTAAGAATAATAATGGCTTACTTCATCCAGTAGTTTTAAAATTTCAAGGTTTTAGTAAATTACTATTTTAATGTACTGTATATCATTCTGAAGACTGAGAGGCACCTGTTCCAGGCAATGGTCTTTTCAGTTGCTTGCTATGCATCTGAGGGCTGTTGCATGAGTAAGGATGACAGAAGAAGAATCAATACCTTTGAGTTGTAGTGCTAGAGAGGACTTGGCATGGACTACTAAGACAAGAAACCGCTCTGACCTGGAGAGGATGAAACCATGTTGCTTCTTGGAGGCAAGGATTTTGAAGCTCTGTCTCACATGCTTTGGGCATGTTGTCAGGAGGGACCAATATTTAAAGAAGGGCATGCTTGGAAGGGTAGAGGGTCAGTGCAAGAGAGGAAGACTTTGGATAAAATAAGTGGATGCATTGGGTTAATGTGTATCAGAGGTGCTGAAGTTGGCTCAGGATAGAACAAGGCTCATGTTGCAGAGCCATTGTTCCTGGGGTTATTGTGAGTTGTCAACTAGATGGCACATAACAACAACAGTGTATAAATAATCTGATTCTTAATTTATTCTTTTAGTTATTAATTATTCTTAATAATTTCAAGTACTTATTGATAGTTGTGACTCCAACTTGTAATTTTCTCTTCTCTAAATTTATAACCTTGCTTTTGTTTTAAAAGTTAGTATTTGGTTAGGTAATTTTTTTAAAAAAAAGTACTTCAATATATTGCTAAAAAATATATATATATTGCTTAGCTTTGAAAATATAATGGAAAAATTATATTTAATATATTTAAATTATGACATATATGTTAATGAGAAAGAACACTAATATGGATATGTAATCACACATTTAAAATTATTTGTCTTTAGCAGTTGTCTCATTGAAAGTATCCTTTTTATACCATTATAAAATGGGATTTTTTTCAAATTTCCATATTTCTGTTTAAATTACAGTATGGCCTCCAATTGCATTGACTGTGTTTTTAGTGGCTGTTGCAACACTGTGTAAAGAACAAGGAATAACAGTTGTGGGAATTTGCTGTGTGTATGAAGTATTTATTGCCCAAGGGGTAAGGAGAAACTTTTGTTTACTTTTTCTTTCTTCTAGTTGAATCAGATCATTTTCTAAATCTATCTTTAGAATTCATTTTCTCTATGAATATTGATTGGTTTGCAGAATTCAATAGAAAGTCATACCAGAATTTTTCATAGAATGAGCAAGTTTTGTCTGAGACTCACTAAAACTCTTTCTTTAAAGATAACTTCATTTTAATTCAATGTTAGATAAGGCTGTTTCACTCCATTATATACTACTAGTTTCAGAAATTGTTCCATATTGATTTTATTATTTTAGATCATTTGTGTCCAACCTTATATAGGTTTCCCTTGCTCTCCAGAGTTAAATATTCCTCTGAAACTCTTGTAAATTGCAGTGATCTAAAACATAGCAGCAGTTAACACTAACTTTTATGGTAATGAGTTTTAAAGTGTTCCTATATCCAAAAGTAACCTTCCAATTCATGATGTTATTTTTAAGTTCCTTCAGGTCAGAACCACCATTGCTAACCCTGCAGTGGGTTTTCAGAGGCTGTAAATAGCACAGGAGGTGTTTACTCAACTTTCTCCTGCATAGCAACTAATGGATTTGTACTGCTTGCCTTTGGGTTGGTCATTTTTGTTTTGTTTGTTGTGTACTGTTGAGTCAGAACCAACCCATAGCTGACCCTCTGATGGATTTTTCAGAGCCAGTTAATCTCACAGGAAGAGACTGCCCATTTTTCTCCTGCAAAACACCTGGTGGACTTAAACTGCATGTCTTTGGGCTTGCAGTGCAGCTGCTTACCACTAGGCCATCAGAGCTCTCCTAAGCCACTAACATAATAAAAGCCCGAAAGGTCATTGATTTGGATCCACCAATGCTAGAAGGCTATACTGTCTCCTGTCATAAAGATTTCTAGCCTAGGCACTGTGATGGAGGGTCTCTGTGAATAAAATCTACAGAAGAGACAGTGAGCTAGAAGGAGGAATGAGATGATGAATATGCAGCCTATATAAAGTAGAAATAATGTACATACAGTGTAGTTCTCAGAAAGGAGCTTACCAACACAACTCACTGCTCAAAGCACATACTGCCTCTTTAAGAGCTGGCTGCAAGTAAACACTAATTGTTAGCTTGGCTTTTTTTGCTAAAACTAGAAATCTTCTTGATGTCTTTCAGTCAGCACAAACATGTGCTAATGTAGATTTTTTTGAAAGCAAGAGATACTTACATTTGGAAAGTACTCTATAGTGAAAATGTGGTAATTCATTTTTTAAAACTTTTTTTCCCCCCAGTACACTCTGCCATTACTGTGTTCTACTGCTGGACAGTTTCTCCGTGGGAAGAGTAGTATTCCGTATTCTCTGCTGCAAACACTAATAAAGCTTATTGTCCTGATGTTTAGTACACTTTTACTTGTTGTAATCAGAGTTCAAGTTATTCAATCCCAGCTTCCTGTATTCACTAGGTATGACATTTTGATTCTTTTATTTTTCTTCCTTCTTTGTTTATTATTGTGCTATTTAAGTGATTGTAAATGAGAAGAATAGAAATCCCAAAACACTTGATTGTCCTCATGTGAAACCTCTACTTAGACAAGGAAACACTGTGTTTCAAAGCAAGGATCAGGAATTTGTTTTTTCTCCATATCTTTTCAATTTATGTGAGGAATGAATCATTCAAGAAGTTGAACTTTATGAAAAAGAATATGGCATCAAGATTGTAGGAAGACTTACCAACAACCTGCATTATGTAAATGACACAGCCTTGCTTGATGAAACTGAGAAGGACTTGAAGCATTTGTTGCAGAAGGTGGAGGACTGCAGTGTTCAATATAGATTATATCTCAACATCAAGAAAACAAAAGATTCTCATCACCAGACCAATTGGCAGCATCATGATAGATGGAGAAGAAATTGAGGTGGTTAACATCTTCTTTTTTCTCAAGGCTACTATCAGTACTTTGGGACCAGAAACAGGAAATTAAACCATAAGTTGCTTTGAAAACATCTGCTTTCAGGTGTCTCTGCAGAGTGCTAAGGAGCAATGATCTTGGTCTAGAGACTAAGGTGTGCCTGATTGATCCAAGCCAAGGTCTTGTCAGTTGCTTGCTGTGCATGTCCGAGCTGGACAGACAGTGGCTAAAGATAACAGAAGAAGAATCTTGAGTTGTGGTTCTGGAGTACAGTATAGTACCTACCATGGACTGCCATGAGAACAAACTTCAAAGGGTTAAACAAGGTTGTTTCTTAGAGGCAAAGATTGTGGATCTCTGTCTCACATATTTTTCACATGTTGCCAGGAGAAAGGGACAGCATGCTTGAAAGGGTGAAGCAGGAACAGCATAGGAGAGGAAGATCCTGGGTGAGATGAATTGACACAGTTAATATGGCAATGAGGGTATGTCAGAGACAGTAAGATAGTTTCAAGATAGGACAGGGTTCAGAGCTTGTGTTACTACTGGATGGCACATAACAACAGATGTTCTATAGTCTTTGATTTATCCTGAGATTTTAAAACAGCTCTATTGATCTTTAATTTACATATAAGCCTGTGTCTATTTAAAATCTACAAATTAATGTTTTCTTATGTATTTACAGCCATGAAACTATTATCACAGACAAGATAATGACCCTGTTACTAATATCCCCTAGACTAGTTGATAGACTTAAGTCTTCCATGCCTTTTATGATTTTTGCCTTATGCTAGTTATTGAGAGAGGAATGATGACATTTTTACTATAAATAAGATTTGTATATTCTCTCCTTCATATGTTTTAAGTTTTATCAATGTATAAATATTTAGAGTAGTTAGGTCCTCTTGATATCTTTGCCCTTTTTTTAAATTTTATTAATTTTAATGAACATTTAAAGAGATTTTGGATTTCCATTCATTCATTGTTGCACTATTTTCTCTACCCGCCCCAATTCGTTCCTCTTTTTTTCCCCCCTTGAAAGTCTGTTTTAATGGTCCCATTGCACAGTGTTTGTCAAAGCCAGTTCTGATTAATCTCCTTTGTCAGTGTGTCCTTTGCCATTCCCTATCACTCCTCCCTGAGAGAGACTTCACCCTGATTCATAAGGAAAAGGGGATGACGTATTCTCTTAGCTAATACCTGCTGAAAAGGGACGCTGTAGGTTTCAGGGTGAAGATCTTCTCTTACTACTCTAAAGGGCCCCTTTGCCATTTTTGAAGTACATTTCTTTTGCTTGATAAGAATCTATACTTGAAATTTGCTTTATACTCTGTTAACATAGCCACTCATACTTTTTTAGTATTTTATGGTTTACCTGTTTTTATTCCTTTACTTGTAATTTACTTGTATCTGTTGTATTTATTTTATTTGTATTTCCTTTCATCTCTTTAATTGGACAGTCTGTCTAAAGCCATTCTGTTTAATTCATCAAATTACACCAAAATATTTTAGCTGGCTCACTTTTTCTTTGCTAAATGACAAATTCATATTCTTTCCCCCCTAATTTTTTGAAAGAGACATAATACATTTTGACAAGTCAATATTTTTTACTTACACAAATTAGTCATATCAGCTACACTGATCGTGTTAGGCAACCCTCACCAATAATCATTGCCAGATTTTCCATTACCCTAAACAGAAACTGCTTCCTAAATAATGATTCTACCGTTCCTTCTTCCTCTCACCTATGCAAACCAGTTTTCTTGTATGCATGCTTATACATCATATAGTTTTAATTTTCCTCTTTTGTTTAATAATATTTGTCTTTTAATACAAGATTTGAGACACTTACATTTAATAGGATTATTGATAGTTTCATTTAAACCTGCCATCTTATAAATTATTTTCTTCTTAGCTTCTGGGTTGTTGTTGTTGTTGTTGTT
>NW_006399828.1:3301399-3318948 GCF_000299155.1 Elephantulus edwardii
CTCTTTGCTTTTGCAAACAGAGCCACAATAAACATGGGTGTGCATACATCTGCTTGCGCTGCAGTTGTGGTTTCTTTAGGGTAAATTCCCAGTAGTGGAATTCGTGGGTCAGAAGGTATTTCTATTGGTAACTTTTTGAGAAAGCGCCATAAAGCTTTTCATAGTGGTCGCACCATTTTACACTCCAACAAACAGTGAATAAGGGCTCCAGTTTCTCTACAACCTAGCCAGCATTTGATGTTTGCTGATCTGTTAAATTTTGCTATTTTTACTGGGGTGAGGTAATATCTCATAGTTGTTTTGATTTGCATCTCTCTTAGAGCTAGGAATTTTGAACATTTCTTCATGTGTTTGTTTGCCATGGGTACTTTTTATAATTTCATTTTACAACCTTTTTGGTATATTAGTCCTAATCACTGTTTTCGTGATTATTTTACAATTTTTAATATACATATTTTACTTGCCTTGAAGGGACATTATAATTTTAGTTGTTTTTGTTAGGTGCCATCAAGTTGGCTCTGACTCATACCATCCCAGTGAACAACAGATCTGAACCTTGTCCTGTCCTTTGCCATTCCCATGATCTCTTCAGCCCATCTTGTCGAGGGTCTTCCCATCTTTTCTTTGACCCTCCTCCTTTCCTGACATAATCTCTTTTTCCAAAGGCTGACACCTCTCCTGACTACATGCTCAAAAATATGTGAGATGAAATTGCATAGTCCTTGCCTCTAAGGAGTACAGTGGTTGACTTCCTCCAAAACAGATCTGTTTGTTCTTTTTTGTAGTCGTTGTTAGTAAAAATATGTGTCTGTGTATATATGTGTACTATAAAAGTTTATACTTCAGTTTTTCTTCTCTCGGGCTTTTGTTATATACATTTTATTTGGAATACATTATTAATCCTATGATGTATTGTTGGAGTTTTGCTTTTGCTTTAAAAAACATTTGCTCTACTGTCATTTGGCTTTCACTGTTTTCAACAAGAAATCTTCTGTTGCTGTTTATGCTTCTATATGTATTGCATATTTTTTAACATCTTATAATTTCTATTTTGTGCTCAAATAGCTTTCTGTTTATTTCTTATGCGTGGCTTAGTTGATCTAGTATTGTGTAGGTTTTTGTGATGTTAAAAAGTGTTTATAAAGTGGTTTAACTTAGTTTCAGGAAATGTTTAGAGTTTAATATACTGTGATCTGAAAAAAATGTAATATAGAATATACTCTTTATTTATGTTAAGAGAAAAGGTAAAACATAAATAAAATATTGAAATTGTTTAAATAGTTACTAAGTAGCTCTGGTGGCCTAAAGGGTAAGGAATTCAGATGCCAACTCAAAAGCAGGCAGATCAGATCCACCAGGTGCTCCATGGCAGTCTACATGCAGTTAATAGTCTTCTAAAACCCACTAGAGGGTCAGCTATGAGTCATTTCTGGCTCAGTGCCTAATTACTAGTGAGCATTTGTGGTGTAGTCCATATAGAGTTGTGCACTAATCCAAAGGTGGCACCTCTGATGGTTCCATTTCACCAGCAGCTCTGCTGGAGAAAGATGGACAGTATCCACCTGTGCTGTCTTTAGCCCCCGAAACCTGACTGTAGAGTAAACTATTAGTTGATTCCTACTTGACAGCAGCGAGAGTGAGCATATGTATTTTCTTTTAGTTGCTGAGACCCTTAACAAGATAGATTGACACAATACTCTTAACAGTGGGCTTGAATATACCAGATCTTGAAGGTGGCACAGGACAGGGGAAGGTTCAGAGCTGTTGTCATAGAGTCATTTAAAGATGTAATTGACTTGATGAACCTAACAATAGTATTCAAAATTTCTGTGTAACATTATTTATTGTGTCTGAGAGAAGAAAAGTGTAGTAATTCTTTCTAGGAATCTTAACCTTTTAAGATTGATTATTTACTTAGCATAGAAGATGGTGAGACTGGCCCTATCCTGTGCCAGTCTCACCATCTCCGACACACCCATCCCGATTACCCCAGTCACTAAATCAATCCATCTCACTCGATGGTCTTCCTCTCCTGCGCTGTCCCTCCACCCTCCCAAGCATGACGTCCTTCTCCAAGGACTGGTCTTGTCTTGCAACAAACATGTCCAAAGTATACTTTGGACTTGCTCAGTTATCTTCCTAATTTTGAGTAGTGGACTTACGCAATAATTATTCTTTTATGACTGAGATATTTCACTTAGGATAATGTTCTTTACTCTCTTCAAGTTCTCAAAATGCATCTATACAATATATGCAACAACAAACCTTGTAAAACTTTTTTGTTCTTTTAATCAGGTCATAGTTTTATCATCTCTTCTAGTAAATTGTATGTAAAATACGGTTTTTGCTATTGTTTAGTATTTTATTTACTAACGTTATGTGTTCTATTTTTTTTGTGACTCAAAAGATGGGTTTTTAAAAAAATTTTTCTTTTAAAGAACTTTTTTTTCTTCTTTTATACAGGTTTGATAATCCAGCTGCTGTCAGCCCAACTCCTACAAGGCAGTTAACTTTTAACTACCTCCTTCCTGTAAACGCTTGGCTTCTGTTAAATCCTTCAGAGCTGTGCTGTGATTGGACAATGGGGACCATCCCACTTATAGAGTCATTTCTAGATGCTCGGAATTTGGCCACATTTACTTTCTTTTGTATATTGGGAGCTTTAGGCATATTTGGTCTACGATATCCTGGTAATTCCTCTAAGACTGTTTTAATGGTAAGAAACTTTAACTTTTAAGGTAATTGTACCATAAGTTGAAAAGATTGCATTTAATTCATAGAAAGCATCTTCGTTAAAGACTCATTAATGTACAAAGGAAATGTATTCATTTTAAAAGACAAGTTCTTACCCTAAGACTATGGCCGTTAATCAGCCTTCAAACTTGGAAACAAAACTGAGTCTCATAACAGTCAGTCAAATATTAAGGTGAATAATAACACCAGAACAATACTCGCTTCTTACACTAGCCAGCTACATAAGGTCAGAAGAGCAGCATTTACTCAAGGACAAACCCCAGGTACCCAGGAAGGGATAGGGTTGAAGAATTAATAGAAATGAGAATTATAGGAATGAGTAGGAAAAGTCCTAAAGGTGGAGGGTCAGCAAAAGAGAGGAAGACCCTTAACCAGATGGATTGACAGTTACTGCTACAACAGTGGCTTAGAATATGTCAGAGATTGTGAGGATGGCACTGGGCAGGACAGCATTCAGATGTGTTCATAGGGTTGCTGTGAGCCATACTTAACAGCCTTTAACAACAACGTACATATTCTGAATCAAAATACACATTTGTACAAGCTCTCCAGAGAAAGGTTTCAGATTGAAGCCAAGAACCACACTGAGGCAGAAACATTTCTCAGAGATAAATTGCACGCGGGGCTACTTAGCAAGGGGAGTAGCACTGGAGGTTGGGCTTAGGGGGGCTTTTATGGGGTTTTTAGCAAGTGTGTTTTAGGGGTTTATGAGATAGTTGACATTGCAGTAGCTCATTAGTGCATAAAGTTTCTGGTTTTTGGGAAAACTCCTAAGATTCTTGGAAAAGCTCCTGATAGCGGTTTCTGAGTCCTGGTGCTAGGGAACATCCTGACATAGGCTTTTCTGAGTTCTGGTTCCGGAAAACATCCTGACATAGGGTTTTCTGAGTTGGTTTCAGAAAATATTCAGACAGTTGAGATTCAACTTCCATTTTGACTTTTATCCTTACATCCAGGTGCTAGAAAGCATCTTTTTAGAAGCATTTTGTTTCTTTGATTATTATCATCTCTGTTTAGATTTTAGGTTATCATAAAATTATGTAAAAATGCTTTCTTTTTTTGGAGGCATTATTTGACATGAATAATCAGAATGTAAATACTGATTATGAGTTGCCCTAATTTGGTAGGAATTCAAAAATTATGAAACATCCCTTTTTTGGTCCTTTTCTTAGATTTGTTATCTTCATCCAATAAATAACAGTTTTTGAAGAAACAAGCCATATTATATAAATTGTTTTCTGGCATTGAGAACTGTCATGTCAGTTACACACAGCTAGAAATATGTGATTCTTAAATTCTCATTAGAAAGGTTTTCATTAGTCTCTAAGATAGCCATTACTCTAGTCAGGGAACTGCTAATTATAAAGTCTTTTTGTTCTTTTTCTGAAGTCTGTTTCCTTGTACCTTTCATTGCTAGATATAGAGAGTGCAGATAAATGATAGAGTACATCCCAAGCTGGGCTTCTGAAAAAAGAAAGGCTAAAAAAGTCAGGTAGAGGAATTTAAATTTATGACAAATTAAATAGTGGTTTGTATAATGTAATCTGGATAAGAAATAAAAAACAATTGTGATCTTAAGCATAACTCTGCTTTTAGTATAGTCTTAATTTTAAAGATTTTTGTTTTTTACTGTGGTATTTTAGAAGTTCTCTGAAAGGGACAGGTAGAACAACAGAATACACAATGCCAGGTATTATGTTAAACACTTAAAAAATCACAACACCATACTGATAAGTAGTTCTTACTCTCCTATTTGATGAATTGAGTCTTGGGATAATTAACTTTTTGTTGTGTAGGAAGTAAGAAGTAAAACAAAGATAAAATTTTCCTCCATATTATTTGCTGTTATAAATACTGTTATTTTTGAAGAAAGTTTAAGTAGTAAATTTAAGTTAGTCATAGTTAACTAAGTTGGCCTTCATTAATAAAGAGCATACAAGATGAGAACTTCTGAGTCACTAAATCACTAAAGGGATTTCTCATTGATGATTTTCTTTTTCTGGACGATTATTTCTGTTTGTGCTGTTTATATATTGGACAGGGAAAAACCCTGGTGATTGCAAACTATGGTCTTGGTGACAAAAAAGAGGCTGAAGATTGCATGATAGAATTTTCTGCCATGTTTTAGTCATTGCAGATACCACTTTTAAAAAACAAATGTTGGTTTGACCTTACCTGATGGACTACATGGCAATCAGATTGCAAATACATGAAAACAAAAACAAAAGCTTGAGTATATCCCAACCAAACTTAAAAACCAACTCAAGATTATTTTTTTTATATATTAAACACTACTAACTAAAGACCAGATAAGTATGGGATAACATCATCCAGAAAGAAAATGAAAAGTCTTTACAAAGAGACAGGAAAGAAATGAAACTTTCATTAGAACATAGAGAAATTAAAACAAAGGGAAGAAATGCCAAACTAACAACTAAACAAAATTTCATAGGGCAGCTTGAGAAGATGAAGTGTATATATATTAACAAAATGTGCAAAGAGCTGGCATTACAATATCAAAACGCAAAAACACACTCAGCATTTTTCAAGCTGGAAGAACTGAAGAACATTTCAAGCTTCAATTTGCAATACTAAGGTTTCTATAGGCAAAATATTGGCTGATGCAGAAGCAACAAAAGAAGCAAGAAGGAATACATAGAATCACTATACCAAAAAGAATTAGCCAACACTAAATCTTTTCAGAAAGTACCATGTGGTCAAGTACAACTGACAATGAAGGAAGACATTCAACCTGCTTTGAAGGCATTAGCAACAAAATAGGTCCTAGGAATTGATGACATGCCAATTGTTTTAATAAACAGATACAGCCGTAGACATGTTCACAGCCCATGCCAAGAAATTTGGAAGATAGGGACTAGCCAACTGACATTTTCCCTGTGCCATACTGAGATGATCCAACAGAATGTGGGAATTATCACATGCAAGTAGTAAAATCTTGGTAAAGATTATTCAAAAACTGTTGGAAAAATGCATCATCAGAAAATTTCCAGAAATTTAAGATAGATGCCTTTTATATTTGCTGATGTTGGAGGGATCTTGACTGAATTTAGAGAAGAGCAGAAAGATGTTTACTCTTATTTTACTGACTATTCAGTGGTATTTGACTGCCTCATCTGTGGTGTAGTAGGTATATTGTTCAAAATTACTACCTTAAGCTGTTGCCATTAATTTTACCACATAGTTGGGCAGGAACATGTGAATAGGGTGTGTAATTCTATCTACAGAGGTTTGCCTAATGTTGCTATTCCACAGAGTTTAAATTGAGCAGGTTGAGCAATGGAAATTTGGGGCATTTTACAACCAGGAAGGAAGAATATAGAGAGAATGCAGCACAGGCCCTTTGGGGCCAGAAATATTGTACGAGAACTTACAGAAGAGTAGCAGTTGCAGCAAAGAAGCAGAACTAGAGCCAGAGACGTAGCATGAGACAAAGCTGACCCAAGACTGTTTTCTCATAGAGCCAGAGCCAGGAACCTTCACCTAAGCTTGCTGGAGGAACTTAGGGATAAGGACGAGAGGAGAGGAGAGGAGAGGCCAAATTGGTATGACTAAGAGCTTTATAGTGAGGGAGCTCTGGTGGCCTAGTGGTAAGAAGCTTTGCTGCAATCCCAAAGGCAAAAAGTTTGAATCTACCAGCTGTTCCATAGGAGGAGGATGGGCAGTCTCCTCCTGTGTGGTTTATTGCCCCTGAAAACCGATTGGAGGCTCAACTATGGGTCACTCCTCCTTCGACTGCACACAGCAACAAAGAACTTTGTAACACTGACCTAAAGCCATAATGCTGATGGCTGAAAGGCCTACAGTCTCTCTTCAGAAGCTGTCCTGTATGAGAAATTGTAACCTATAACTTCCCTAATAAACCCCATAATCCTAAGTATGGTTCTCTGAGGTCTGTATATCTATTGAAATGGATTTCAGAAACAGTAGAGCAGTAGGATTGGTACTAGAATTAGTAGAAGGAGGTGTTGCAGCATGAGGGACATGTTTGACCTCTTGGATTTGTGTTGTAGATGCTCTTGATTGTGTTATGGAGATAGTTGAGGTAAAATTGGGCCATCCTACATTGCCCTTGATCTTTCTACAAGATCATAAGAAATTATCGCTAACATTTGATGAGAATACAAATCTCAGAACACTTAATTCTACTTATTAGAAACCTATAAATAGACCAAGACATAGTTGTCCAAACAGAACAAGGAAACACTGCATGGTTTAAAATCAGGAAAGGTGTGTGTCATGGTTTTATCCTTTCTTCATACTTATTCAGGCTATATATTCAGGCCAACCACGTAATTCCAGAAATGAGACTATTTGAAGAAAACTGTGGCATCAGAATTGGAGGAACACTTAGGAACCAGTATATGCAAAAGACAAAACCTTAAAGAAAGTGAAGATTTGAAGCATTTACTGAAGAAGATGAATGACTACAGACTTTAATATGGATATAATTCAGTATCAAGAATACAGAAAAAATTTTGGCTTTTATTATGTGCCATTGAGTTACCTGCCTCTCAAAGCCAACCTCTGCACAATGCTCTGAACCCTGTCCTATCCTGAGTCCATCTTACTATGTCTAACACCCCTGCCACTGTTACCCCAGTCACTCTCAATCCATCTCATCAAGGGTCTTCCTTTCTTGTGTTCTCCTTGCACACTCCCAAGCATGATGTCCTTTTCCAAGGACTGGTCCCTCCTGGCATCATGCCCAAAGTATGTGAGAGAGAGCTTCAAAATCCTTTCAAGGAACGACTTTGTTTTATCCTCTTTAGAACAGATCTGTTTGGGGTTTTGTGGCAGTCCATAGTATGTATTGAAGTTGTTAATAATTTCATCTTACCTTGATCCATAATCAGCACCTGTGAAAGCAGCAATCAAGAATCAAAAGACTTGTTCTGTTGTAGAAATTTTCTGTTAAAGATGTCTTCAGAGTGCTAAAGAGCAAAGAAAATGTTTTAAAGACTACAGTGTTCCTGGTCGAAGTCATGGTGTTTTCATCTTCATGTGCTTCTGAAAGTTGAACAGTGAATATGGGTGAAAGAAAAATTGATACCCTTGAAATGTAGTGTTGGAGAAAAGTATTGGATAAATCATGGGCTGCCAAAAAAGCAAACATGTCTGTCTAGGAGGAAGTGCAACCAGGATGGTGTTTAGAGGCAAGGAGCGTAAAACTGCATTTCACATACTTTGGGCATGTTGTCAGGAGGAGCCAGTCCATGGAAACCATCATGCTGGGAAAGATAGAGAGTAAGTGAAGGAGAACACAGCCTCAACAAAATGGACTGACAGTGAGTGCCTGTAACGGTGGGCTCAAGCATGCAGAGATCACGATGATGCAGGATAGGGTGAGATCCTGATCTGTTGTTTGTAAGGTCACTGTAATTTGTAATTGACTATATGAAACCTAACACTAACAGCAGCTTATGTATCAGTCCATAATTCATCTTTGAAGAACTTAAGACTTTACTGTCATAAATTGATTTAGGGTAACCTGGAATGAAAAGGAACTTAGTAACCTCTATTGCTTTCATCATTAGCTGTTTATTTTTATTTAGTATTTCTAGAAAATTAAAAGTTAATTTTATCTCTTCTTAACATTTATACTTTCATTAAAAAATAAATTTCAAACATAAATTATTATGACATGGTGTTTTTCCTCTGATTCAGTATTCCTTCATCACATATCTACCAAATAATGGTAAATATCAATACTTTTATGTAGAACTTACAAAAAGATTTTTCAAATTGAATAAAGAAGTAAAAATATTTTTTGTATGATTAGGTATTATTGTCATGACAGGAGTCCAGAAGGAAGGCTGCATAGTGGAGTGGACTGGAGGGGAGGAATTGTATAACAATGAAAAAAAATTTACTTTTCAAAGAGATGAGCGAACTGAGGGAGAAGGGTGGTCAGGGAGAAAAATTCAACAGTGAATGAATGGAAATCCATAGTCTGTAAATTTTCATTAAAATGAATAATAATAATAAATATTTTTAAAAATATTTTAAAAACACATTGTTAATGTGTACCATCGAGTCAGAACCAATCTATAGCTGACCCTCCAGTGGGTTTTCAGAGGCGATAATCACTTGGGAGAAGATTGTCCTTTTTTCTGCCAAGCATCTGGTAGATTTAAACCCTGTGCCTTCGGATTACAGCACAGCTTCTTAGCACTAGACCACCAGAGCTCCCTTACATAAACATTCATAATTTTTTCAAATTTAAAATGCTCTACATAAATTTATGATAATCATTTGTTAGCACACCTTCAAATAAACTATAGCCATCCAGTTAGTTCTCACTCATTCCAGCCCTCTGTCTGATTTCCAAGGCTGCAAATTTTAATGGGAGGAGACTATTTATTTTGAAGAAAAAAGCTATATCTATTCCCTAGAAAGCGTTTCCCTTTCAAGAAATCTGTCATTTACTTATTTATATCCTGGTTTATTTTATTACCACATTGTCCTATGTTTGAACTAGTATTCTTTATAATAAACTTTAAAGTAGTCTACCACACATTGTGCATATTAAATACCAAGAATTGTTAAGTGAATATTTTCATTTGAATGTTGTGTCTATTTTTGTTCATGGTGTATTGTCTTATTTTTCCTTCTAGGCACTTTGTTTAATGGCACTACCGTTTATTCCTGCATCAAACCTTTTTTTCCCAGTTGGATTTGTTGTTGCTGAGCGAGTACTATATGTTCCTAGCATGGGGTTCTGTATTTTGGTAGCTCATGGATGGCAGAAAATATCAAACAAAAGGTGAGTTAAAATATTACCTTATTTAATTTTCTTTTTTTTTTAATTTTATTTATTATTTTTTTGTGTGTTCCGTCAAATCAGATCTGACTGGTACAGGAGGAGATTGTTCCTCCTTCTCCAGCAGAGCAGCTGGTGGATTTGAACCATTCATCTCTGAGATTGCAGTGAACCTCCTTGCAGCTTATTTAATTCTTACAATGGCACCTAACAACAACAACAATAAGATTAAATGTGATGCATTCTATTATTTTAATTTAGTTCTAATAATGTATTTTCTAGCCATTATATTGTTTTTCATCTCTATAGTATCCCTATTTGCCTGCAGTTCAAGTAGGGAAGCGGTTTGTCACCTACCTTATATTAGTTCTGATCTAAATTTGTCATTTTACAGCCCGAGACATAAAAAGCTTAGCCTTAGACTCAGATGAAAAATGGGAACATTTTTTATCATAAGGTCGCATTTGAGCTCTACCGCCTTCATATTTTAGATGCACTGCACATAATCAAGTGAGCCATAACTGGCGTATGTAATATGCAGAATTACGGAGCTCTGGGTACTTAGTGGGTAGGAAGTTGCATTGCCAACCAAAAGATACACAGTTTGAATCCACCAACAGCTTTGGGGGCAAAGATAAACAGTCTCCCTTCATGCACTTTAAAATTTCAGGAAACTTGTTAGAGGGTCAGCTATGATGGTTTCACTCAACAGCAAATAACAGCAACAACAGCACACTATGTAAAATTATTTTTTCAAACTTTGACATGGTAGAGTCAGTACTACATAGAAGGTGTGTATACCATAATTTTTGCTAGCATTGTCATTATCTTCATAATCCTCTTGTCCTAAGTGCCTTAAAATAACAGGTAAGGGCAATAGTCACACTGTTTAGAGGCTTACAAATTATACTGTTATTGTTGTGTGCCATCCAGTTGGAACTAACTCACAGCTGACCCTTCAGTAGGTTTTTAGAGGCAGTAAATCACATGTGAGGAGATTGCCCATCTTTGTCCTGTGGAGCAACTGGTGGATCCGAACCAGTTGCCTTTAGATTGACAGCATGAATCTTTACCACTAAACCACAGGTCTCTTTCATTGATATTCAAACACCAAAATTGTTAAATTCAGACAACTGTTAATAGTTAAGGCATAGTATGAAAGCAGTTTGTAATTTTAAAGAAAAATGCCTCTATTTTATGCACTGGGTAGTTTTAATCAACCTTCTGAATATTTACTTCTTTGTATAATCCTTCCACTTACAATAAATTGTCTCCCAGAAGCTAAATCCAGTGATGGCTTTTATTTAAAATTATTTACCTGACAGCTGCAAGATTTCTTCTCTTTCACGTCTATCTGCTTTTTACATATTGACATTTTTCAAAACTTTTTCATAGTCACTTTTCTTAAAATGGACACACACACCCCCCAGTTGATTTTGTACACATCTATATTGTCCACTACTATCTATCAAGTGCTTTTTCCTAGTGCCTACTCATAGATCCAATAATAATAGCTCCCTTTCTGAGTGCCTGCCATTTCAGAAATGACTAAGGGAACCATGTTTGATTGTGATTTGTCCGCCCCACACCCTTATTGTAGAAATTTGAAATTTAGAGCACAAAGTCCCTAGGAGCCACTAACCTAAAGATGACAGTCCTCTGGCAGTTGAAATCCACTGACGACTCTGGAAGAAAGGTGGTCAATTTCCTCTCTCAGATACTGTAATGTTCTTGTTATGTGCCACTGAGTAGGAACCTACTCTTAGCTGACCCTGGCATGCATTAAATTATATGGGAGAAAGTTGCCCATCTTTCTCCCACACAGCAACACCATATCTTTTCCAACAACTGGCCCCTCCTAACAACATGCCCGAAGTACGTGAGATGAAGTTTCTTTATCCTTGCATCTAAGGAGCACCGTGGTTGTACTTTGTCCAAAACATACTTGTTTTGTTAGTAGTGCGTGGAATAACTCAGTACTCTACCAATACCATACATAATTCAAAGACATCAGTTCTTCTGTTATCCTTATTCTTTGTCCAACGTTCACATGTATAACAAGTAATTTAAAAGATGGTATCTTGAATCAAGGGCACCTCGGTCTTTAAATTGACATCATTGCTCTTTGGCCCTTTGGAGAAGTCTCTGACAGCAGGTTTTCCCATACGATACATCTTTTGATTTCCTGACCACTGGTGTCAAGGTTGGTGTTTGTCAATCCAAGCAAGATCACTGGCAACTTCAGTCTTCTCTCCATCTGTCGTGATGTTGCCTTTTAATCCATTGGTGGGGATTTTTATCTTTTTTATGTTGGAATTTTTCATTCACAGAGGCATTGAATGTACATTTGATCGTTCTGTCTAGGTTTTGCCATTTTTATATTAGCTCGAAATCTAAAATCAAATGCAGTACTTTCAACATTTTTACATGTTATTTAATTGGCTTAAGTATTTAATACTTATGAAATAAAGTATTGTTAATGTACTATATAAGCAGCAATAGGTAAAACCATTTAGCAATAAACTTCCAAAGGTTTTTCCCTTGTTTTTTGTATTCTTCAGGTCTGTTTAATTATATACTCAAAACAAATCTTTAAAATGAATGTGAGAATATAAATTACAGTTTGACCCAATGGAACAACAGTTATTAGATTTATGTTTGATATACCTTGTATTGTTGTGAAGCATAATATAAAGTTAGCTTAATTATTTTAATATCAGCATTTTTAATTACCATAGTAGGTATTATAAACGGAAGTTAGAATACTCAAGTTGTAAATAATGAATGACAAAGGATTGTATTAAAAACTCACAATACAAAAACTGGTTGTTGATTTGTGTTATTAAATCTAAACAGAACTTTGAAAATTGAGGCAAATAGTAGAATATATAATTATCTATGTTTAGATTTTAAAAGGCTGAACTTAAAGGTGATATTTCTTAATATTTAATTTCTGTGTATGTGCTTTTCCCTGTAAAATTGAATATGTGATCATTAGCACTTTGCTAATTCCCCAGAATAAATTAATACATGTTACTTGGTTTTACCTCTGTTCTCTAAGGTAAAATGAGTTTGGTTTAAACAATGAGCTCTTATTTTGCTTTTTCTCTTCAACAGTGTTTTAAAAAAACTATCCTGGGTTTGCCTGTCTGTGGTGATATTGACTCATGCTTTTAAGACACTGCATAGAAATTGGGATTGGGAATCTGAATATACATTGTTTATGTCAGCTTTGAAGGTAAAGTGTTTTTCAGAATGACAGGAAAGTGTATTATCTATGATTTAATATAGCATGACTAAGTTGTTTTAACTATACTTTTAGTGAGACATTTAGCTGTTAATGTTAAGAACTTCATCAAAATATGAATAAATGTAACTTGTCCCAAAAGTATGTCATGACCTTAGCGGTGTAACTAAAATAAATTAATAATTCTCTAAATGTTCTACAGTTGCTAAAAGTCCAAATGGTAAAATGTTTTCAGTAGGAATATCTCATTAATTCTTAAGAATAATATCTTTTATTGGTTCCTGCGAATCATATGATTTTTACCTTTTAACATCTCTGATACCAGAACACATCTTAAACTGAAAGTCATTTTGCAATTATTTTGCAATGGCCATGTTTCTTAATGCTACAAAAAATAATACTGACTCTTAGAACTGATGACATCTTATTTTCAATAAAAGTATTAGAAACAGTTGACAACTTGCTGTGTGAATGATAACCAGTGATTGCAGTGATATAATTAGAGACTAGCAGAAAGGAGTAGTTTAGCATTTGTATTGAGTAGATAGCATGAATAGTAGGGCAGGTTTTTGGTTTGGTTTTTTGTTTTTTAAAAAAAAATCCTTTTTTTTAGATGTATGTGAGAAAGTTTTTTTTAAAGTTTTCCCTCCCTTTTATCTACTTCTGTTAATTGTATAGCTTTATTGGATTGCTGCCTTAACCATGATTTTTTAATATGATAGCTACTTGAAAGAATGACTTTTCTTTTGTACCATTCTGTATTTCTATCTTCACCACTAGCCCTGTTATCTGTAAACAAATGAGACTTCATTGCTGTACTTATTAATCAAAGCTCCTGGAATACCAACATAGCCCTATAGTATCCTCATTCCCAGGCCAGTGGTTGAAACAACCCCAACTGCAGGACTGCAACTTAGTGCTTTTTTCCACCTGCAGGAGCATTATGTCCACCATGAACTCTCAAAACACAGATTGTCTCAGAACTTTGTTTCCAGGGTTCACTGTGCCCTAATAAACAATATAAATAGCTTTAAATGTGTCAAGCTTAAACATAAGTTGCTACTGCAATATGGAAACACATAACATGAATAGTAGAGTGGGAGTTATCAAATAACATTGTCCTTTGTTATTGTTGTTGTTGTTATGTGCCGTTGAGTCATTTGCGACTCATAGCGACCCTATGTACAACAGCCCTAAACCATACTCTATCCTGTGCCAATCTCATTGCCTCTGACAAACCCATCCCGAGTACCCCAGTCACTGAATCAATCCACCTCATAGAGGGTCTTCCCCTCCTGTGCTGTCCCTCCACTCTACCCAGCATGATGTCCCTCTCCAAAGACCTGTCTCTCCTTACAACATGTCCAAAGTATGTCAGACAAAGCCCCAGAATCCTTGCCTCCAAGGAGCAGCCTGGTTTAATCCTCTCTACGACGAATCTGTTTGTTTTCTTGGCAGTCCATAGTACCTTCAATACTCTTCTCCAGCACCACAGCTCAAAGGCGTCAATTCTCCTTCTATCCTCCCTAGTCATTGTCCAACTCTCTGATGCATAACAAGTGATTGCAAAAACCATGGCCTGTATCAGGCGGATCTTAGTCTCCAGAGAGACACTGTTGCTCTTGAGTATTTTGGAGAGGGCCCTAACCACAGACTTTCCCATCGCAATACGTTTTTTTATTTCCTGGCTACTGGTGCCAAGATTGTCCTTTGGGCAAATTAAAACTTTAGGGAATTTCTAATATATGAAACCTATATGTTCACATGGTAAGAGCTTCCATAGTTTTATGTATTTGAAGGTAATTGGGTAAGGGAGAATCATCAGTTTGGTGGAGCATTCCCTGGTTGGCTTCATGCTCATCCCCAAGTTATCACTGGAAGTATGTATGTGAACTGGAATAATCTGTTTTTTCAATTGTAATATTTTATCTCCCCTTTATTTAAGGTGAATAAAAATAATGCAAAACTGTGGAATAATGTGGGCCATGCCTTAGAAAATGAAAAGAACTTTGAAAGAGCTTTAAAATATTTTCTACAAGCTACACATGTTCAGCCAGGTGAGCTTATGAAGTAATAAAACTGTTTACTTTTAAAAAAGGGGGGGGAACTATATTCAGAGGAAATAATGTTGATTTTATTTTCTAGTTATATTGCAAGTAACTTGACTACAAGGTTACATGCCAACTTATTTTGAAATTTTATTATCTACTAAGGACTAGTGAGCTAAGAAAGGAACAGCGACAAAAAATGTTAAGAAGAATGAGTTCCAGAGAGTAGGGGAAAGATAACTAGAGACAGTATTGTTCAATACCATCAAATTGGTTCTGACTCATAACACCCCTTTATACAGCAGAATGAAACACTGGCATGTTCTGCACCATCTTAACATAGTTGCAAATTTGAGCCCATTGTTCCAGGATATACTCTGTCTCAGTCCATTTCATTAAGGGTTTCCTCTTTTGCTGCCCTCTACCAAACATAGTATCATTTTCCAGGGCCTGTTCCCTTCTGATAACATGAAAAGTACAGTATGTGAGGTAGCCTTGATTCTAAGGACTCTTCTGGTTGCTTTTCTTTCAATATAAATTTGCTTTTCAGGCAACCTGAATATATTCAGTGACAGCACTATATGGTTCTTCTACCTTCCTTATTCGTTTCTTAACCTTCACATGCGTGTGTGGCAGTGGAAAATATCTTGGCTTGGGTAACCTTAGTCCTCAAATAGACATCATTGCCTTTAACACCTTAAAAAGATCCTTGCAGCACAACTGTCCAATGTAGTCCATCATTTGCTTCCTAGACTGTTGTTTTCCTGGACATAGATTTAAGTAACCTGAATCTTTGACAACCTCAGATTTTTCTCCATTTATCACAATATTGCTATAAGACATTCTCTTGTTTTCTTTCATATTGAGATTGACTTGAGTAAGTTCTTTGAGTCCACTTTACTTTTAGCAACCATTTACTTTTAGCAACCAAGGTTGTGTTACTATCACAGGTTGTGATTCTTCCTTCATTCCTGATTGCATGTTCTTCAATTAGTCTATCTTTGGGGATTGTTTTTTCATTGTACAGATTGATTAAATTTGGTGAAAAGATGCAGTCCTGATGCACACCTTTTCTGATTTTAAAACATGCAGTAGTACCTCTTGTTCTGTTCAAACAGTTCTTCTTGGACTATGTTCAGGTTCCACATGAGCACAATTATATGTTCTGGAGTGCCTGTTCTCTGTTTTGTCAATGTTTTTCATAATCTGTTATGATACCTAAAGTGAAATGCCTTTCCAGTCAGTAAAATACAGATCAGTGTCTGAGCGGCATTCTGTTTAGTCAAGATCCATCTGACATTAGCTGTGTTCCACATCCTCTTCTGAATCCAGATTGAATTTCTAGAAACTCCTTGTTCTCATATTTTTGCAAGTGGTTCTTAATTAACCCTTAACAAGATTTTACCCTTATGTGATATTAATTATATTAAAATTAATATGAGAAACTTTTAAAGGGTGTGGTTAAAAAGTAGTAAGAAGTGGTGGGTATGGTATCGAGGGGATTTGGCTTGTTTTAAAGAAGAATGCAAGTGTGGATTGGTAAGGCTAATCCAGTAAAGTTAGGGAAATATAATAAGAGGGGTCAAATAGCTAGCATGTGGTGAACATAGTGATGATTTCAGTGATAAGAAAACTTATTGATAGTTAACCTATGATAATGGGGACATAGATATCGGCATGTGAATACTTACCATGAAGTCACTAGTAGAAAATGAAGGAAACAGAGAAAGCAGGCAATCAGTGGAGTGACATGTTGCCAGCCCACTGTCACATACTGTCAAGTCAGTTCTGACTCAAAACAAACCTCCACTGGGCTTCTCAGTCTGTAAATATTAACAAGAGGAGATTGCACATCCTTCTACCACAGAGCAGTTACTAGATTAGAGCTCTAGCCCTTTGGTTAGCAGTACAACACTCTATTCACTGTGCCACCAGATCCTCACTGTCTTTGTGTATTTGAGCCCTCTAAATTTTGCACAATCAAAAATTGATTCATTGCAAATACATTTTATAAGAAACAGAAATGCAGGCATGGATTTCACGTGGTGGTATGCATAGGAATCAGATAGATTATATCTGTGGAAAGAACCGCTGGAGAAGCTCATTATCAGCTGTGAAAACTAGGCCTGGTGCTGATTGTGAAACAGATCACCAACTGCTCATATGCAAATTTAAGCTGAAGCTAAGGAAAGTGAAATCAAGCCCACAAGGGCCAAAATAAGACCTTAAGTCTATCCCACCTGAATTTCAGAACCATCTCAGGAACAGGTTTGAGGCCTTGAACACTAATGAGCAAAGACCAGATGAGTTATGGGAAGACATCAAGAATATCATCCAAGAAGAGTGCAAAAGGTCATTGCAAAGACAGAGGAGGAAGAAAAGACCAAAATGGATGTCAGAAGAGACACTGAATATTGCACTGGAGCACCGAGAAGCCAAAACAGAAAGAAGAATTCAAAACATTAAAGAGCTGAACAGGAGATTTCAAAAGGCTGCATGACAAGACAGAGTAAAGTATTATAATAAAATGTGTGAAGAGCTGGAGTCAGAAAAACAAAGAGGCCAAACTCACTGAGCATTTCTTAAGCTCTAGAAACTGAAGAGGAAATTCAAGCCTTGAGTTGCAGTACTTAAGGATGCTTTGGGCAGAACATTAAATGATCCTGCAAGTATTAAAAGAAGATGGAAAGAGTATACAGAGTGATTATACCAAAAAGAA
>NW_006399828.1:3320043-3323117 GCF_000299155.1 Elephantulus edwardii
TTGGAGAATAGTATTGAATATAACATGGACTGCTAAGAAAATGAACATGTTTGTCTTGGAGAGGGTGAAGCCAGGCTCTTCTTTGGAGGTAAGGATTCTGAAGCTTCGTCTGACATACTTTGGACATGTTGCAAGGAGGGACCAGTCCTTGGAGAGGGACATCATGCTTGGGAAGGTGGAGGGACAGTGCAAGAGAGGAAGACTCTCAATGAGATGGATTGATTCAGTGACTCAGGTAATGGAGGCAGATGTGTCGGAGATAGTGAGATTGGCATAGAAGAGGGCAGAGTTTAGGGCTGTTGTACATAGGGTCACTA
The DNA here is from genome assembly GCF_000299155.1 of Elephantulus edwardii. NCBI lineage: Eukaryota > Metazoa > Chordata > Mammalia > Macroscelidea > Macroscelididae > Elephantulus > Elephantulus edwardii. Next base: position 3,320,361 of record NW_006399828.1, read on the forward strand.
TGATTCGCAGGCAACTCGACGGCACAGAACAACAACAACTGCCCCCACTGTCCGTCTCTCACTGAGAGTCTTGTTTGGTTTGGTTTTTGGTTTGTTTTTGGTTTTTTTTTTGCTGATCTTCTACTTTACCAAGTGTAATGTCCTCCAGGACCTGTTTCCTCCTGAAGACATATCCAAAATGCATGAAATGAGGTCTTGCCATCCTTACATTTAAGGAGCATTTTGGATATATATTTCATGTAAAACAGGTTGTTCATTCCTCCCGCTCTTAATGATATATTTAATATTCCTCATTAACACCATAATTCAAAGGCAGCAATTCTTCATTGTTACTCTAATTTCCCAGTTTTCCCATCCCTGTTGAGGCAATTAAAAATACCATAGGCTGGGATGGCCATACCTTGGTCTTCAGAGTGATATCTTTTTCATAGATTTGCCAACTTAATACATAGTGTGATTTCTTGACTGCTGCTTTCACACTCATGGTATGATGCTACCTAATGGTAACTCCATGCATGCAGAGTAGAACTGTTCATAGAATTTTTCAGTCCTTTTAGAAACAGATTGCCAGGCCCATCTTCTGAGGCACATCTAGATGACTTATTTTTCCCCTTTTAATTGTGTTTTTAATGAGAGTTTACAGAAAAGGTGGATTTTCATTCATGCATTGTTGCACATTTTCTTCCTTAACACCCAGTTCCCTTTTTTTAAAAAAATGCATTCATTGCATAATTTCCTCCCTCCCCACCCCTAGGTGACTTTAAGCCACAAATTTTTTTCACCTAATTGTCAACTGTGTAAATATTTGTACCATCCAAGGACTAAGAAAAAGAAAGAAATATTCAACTAGGATTATTACACAGTGAGTTGATTAGAGAAACAGTAATATTGATAGAGTAAATGTCCATTTGAAAGTTTTGGGTTCTTCAATTACATTGGGGAATCTCTGGCAGTCTGATGTTAAGTCGCTGAACTGTCATCCCAAAGGCACATACTTCAAATCCACCAGCTTTTCTATGGGAGAAAGATGTATGATTTCCTCTTATGCTGCTGTTGTTGGTAGATGCCATCAAGTTGAGTACAACTCATAGTGATCCTATGAACAAAAAATCTGAACCCTGCTCTTTCCCTCACCATCCTCATACATCCTGACACATAAGAAAGAGCCCATGGCTGAGGGTTTTTCTCTCCTTGGCCAACCCTCCACCCTTCCCAGCGTCATGTCCTCCAAGGAACAGCCCCTCCTAGCAGCATGCCCAGAGTATGTAAGGCAAAGCCATCCATGTAATGGATGTGCTCTTCTCCAGTAGTACAGTTCAAAGGCGCTAGTTATTCATCTATCATTCCTATGCATTGTCCCGCTCTCAGATGCATAGCAAGTGATTGGAAAGACTATGGCCTGACCTAGTCTACGGTGTAAAGAGATTGCCAAATACAGTCAGAAATGCACAACCTGAAGAGAATAAAATTTATGAATTTATGACCTTCTAAAGATTAAATCACTGTGCACATAAAAAGCTTTTTCAAACATGGTGAAAAGAAAACCTACCAACTGGGAACAAACGTTAGGCAATACCATTTCAGACAAGAGTCTCATGGCAAAAGTTTATAGAATACTCCTAGGCCTCCACAAGAAAAAGACTGATAACCCAATCACAAAATGGGCAAAAGACATGGAAGGAATTTTCACAGAGAAAAATGTCTGAATGGCCAACTGACACATGAAGAAATGAAGCTGTTGACAGTTTCAGTGTCCCGTCAATTATGACACTGCCTATTGGTGCACCGATAAGAATCTTTGTTTTCTTGACATTGAGATACAATCCATACCCTAAGTAATTATCTGCCTGTGAATATCCTCTGGAGGACCAGCTGTGAGTCACTTCTGACTTGATGGTGCATATCAACATTAATTAGGTTAATAAGCAGATGGCTAGAGTCATGTTGCTGTTCATTTGCATAATTACTCATCAGAACAAACATGTTCTTTGCAATTCCTTTTTAATCAATCTTTGATGTTGACATTGCCTATCAAATTTTTAACTTAAGATTTTTTTTCCAAAAATACAGTTGCCTTAGAAATCATGAATGGACTTTAAACCCTCAGAAATCGTAAATCTTGATATTTTATCACAAAAATTTCAAGCTTTGTAATTTATAAAAAAATTACTGAAGAACAATGGTTTTCATTCTTTTATCTATATTAAGTAGCTCTTTTCTTGTAAAAGATTATCTGACCCTTACTGTTGTCTTACTCTCCTGTTTGAAGTCTATACTTTGAACATTATCTAAGCCATTCATTCAGAGATTTTGATTCTGATAGGTAACAGATTGCCTCATCTTTCATTTAAATAAAAACTCTTTTTCCTTTAAGTTTAATTGAGACTTATTCCCATTAATATTTTAAATACTCAACAGACGTGCTAATGCTTTTATTTGTTCATTTATTTAGACTGTGTTGTTTTGTCCTTCCCCCGCCCCCCCTCGGTTTAAATTCTTATTCTACAGTCATTTATATCAGTTTCTGTATATCTTTAGTTATTCATAAGTAACTCTTATCTCTACATTTGCAACCAATGGTATATGGATTATCTAATGCAAAACATAAAATGAAATTGAGCTATGTAACTAAAGATTATCTGCACCATAATTTTTTGTGTGTGGTTTTCTAGATCTCTATTTTGGTAGTGCAATGATTTTCAACCTTGGATCTGCATAATTGCCTGTAAAGCTTTGAAGTGTAAGAGAGAGAGAGAG
>NW_006399828.1:3324584-3325619 GCF_000299155.1 Elephantulus edwardii
CTTGGAGAAGGACATCATGCTTGGGAGGGTAGAGGGACGACACGGGAGGGGAAGGCCCTCTGTGAGGTGGATTGATTCAGTGACTGGGATAATCGGGATGGGAGTGTCAGAGTGTGACTGGCACAAGACAGAGCAGAGTTTAGGGCTGTTGTACATAGGGTCACTATGAGTCGCAAGTGACTCGACGGCACATAACAACAACAACAACCTTTATCTTTTTGTGGAAACACACATTTTTAAAGACATTATGAGGTGTCTTCATTTTTAAAAGCTAAACAAATATTCTGACATATATTGAACATGTTGCAGGGAGGGACTTGTCCTTGGAGAGGGACATCATCCTTGGGAGGGTGGAAGGCCAGACAGCACAGGAGGGGAAGACCCTCTATGAGGTGGATTGATTCAGTGACTGGGTTAATGGGCTAGGTGTGTCAGAGACAGTGAGATTGGCACAGAGCAGAGCAGTGTTTAGGACTATTGTACATGGAGTTGCTATGAGTCACAAGCAACTCGGATGGAACATAACAACAACAAAAAAAATATTCTGATATAGCCAAGATTGAGACTGGCTAGGTTAAGGATTTATTTTGGTTTTGGCTTATGGGGTTTTTTTTGTTTGTTTGTTTTTTTGTGGTTTTGGTTTGGATTTTTATTTTTATTATCTTCATCATCTAGCTCCATAAGTCCCAACAACACATTTAAGGTGAAGAAAGTCAGTCTACTCTCCTCTCCCAATTTCTCCTTCTCTTCCTCATTCTCTAAACAAACCTGTACTCCTTCCGACAATCCTTGTGCAGTGCACAGAGCTGCCAGCCTGAAACTTATTGTAGCAAACTCTTAGGACTCTTTCACTCCTCCTAAGAAAATGCATGCCCAAGATATATTTGCTTGGCTCCTGTGTCCTGGGAGTTATAGGCAGAGAATTACTCCACAATTGCAAAATCATCAGTGCCACAGATACATAATTTGAAACCATGTCATGTCTGTTAAGATTCATGTTGGATACAATTTGTTTAAGACTTTCTCCCTAACATA
>NW_006399828.1:3326872-3327373 GCF_000299155.1 Elephantulus edwardii
GTTGATGTGCTGTTCCAGTCGTTTTTGGATAATCTTCAGTAAAATCTTGCTTGCATGTGAAATCAGTGAGATTGTTCTGTCGTTTCCACATTCTGTAAGCCTTTTCAAAATAGTGTGTAGGATCTCTGACATCCTTCATATGTAAACATCAGGGAATTCTGTTATCCACATGATAAAATGAGGTATTTCTAATATTAGTACAGCTTTTTAAAAAAGTTTTTTATAAAGAAGGAATTACAAATAAAAGAGATGAACAACTTCTGTATCTTAATATAGAATCTTTACATTTTACTAACATAGTCACAGTTTGCTTGTTTTAATAGCAGTTTTTTCATACCTTTTTATCTGACTATTGCTGAAAATTATCCAAAAACATTTAGAAGAGTATGTCAACAGAGAACTGCCAGATGTGCACGCTGGATTTAGAAGAGGTCATGGTACTAGGGATATTACAGCTAATGTAAGATGGATTTTGGCAGAAAGCAGAGAATACCATAAGAA
>NW_006399828.1:3328368-3362812 GCF_000299155.1 Elephantulus edwardii
ATCGATTCTGTGAGTGGAGTGGTGGGAATGAATGTGTTTGAGACAGCGAGGTTGGCACAGGATAGAATGGCGTTTAGGGCTCTTGTACATAGGGTCCCTATGAGTCGGAAACGACATTGCTGCATATATGTAATTTATAACATTTGAAGTAATTCTAAGAATCTTGGTAATGGTTTTCACTGTTAGAGTTGAGCTATGCTTTTTAAATGAAATGGACCGAAAGAAAATGAGAGCAATCCTTATTAAGAGTATATTAAATACAGTGAAAAGAAGCAATGTAAATTTCTTCATTACTTCTTCCTCACATGTCTTATTCTTTCAAGGGTCTATTTAAGAAGGCTTGTTTAAATTTCCTAATATCATATATGTGTACATATATATGTATTCTTCTGTTATCATGCATAGTTGTTTATACTTTCTTATACTTCTTTAGTTTATCGCTGTTGTTGTGTTGTTTTGTGCCAACAGCCCTAAACTGTGCTCTGTCCTGTGCCTCTGATACACCCACCCCGATTACCCCAGTCATTGAATCAATCCATCTCATAGACGGTCTTCCCACCTGCACTGTCCCTTCCACCCTCCTAAGCATAATGTCCCTCTCCAAGGATTATTGGTCCCTCCTTGACATATCCAAAGTATGTCAGATGAAGGCTCAGAATCCTTGCCTCCAGGGAGCAGCGTGATTTAACCCTCTCCAGGATAAACCTGTTTGTTTTCTTAGCAGTCCATGGTACATTCAGTACTCTTCTCCATCACCACAGCTCAAAGGCATAAATTCTCCTTTTCTCCTCCCTAGTCATTGTCCAGCTCTCTGATGCATAGCAAGTGATTGTAAAGACTATGGCATTAGTCATCAACTATTACAGGTTGGGTAGTGGACTTTTAAGGAGGAAGTAAGACCTATTGCTTGCTTTTGCTTATTATTTTTTTTACCAAATAAGTTTCTAAAAACATGTCTCACTAGTTTATTTTGAATACAATTTATTATACTTACCAGTAAATAATTGTATTTAAATTTTAGATGATATTGGTGCCCACATGAATGTTGGGAGAACTTACAAAAATTTAAATAGAACCAAAGAAGCTGAAGCATCCTACATGATGGCTAAGTCACTGATGCCTCAAGTAAGTTGTTAGGGTTTGTTCCTCTTGTGCATTTGTATTAGATATCTATACTGATTAACTTACCTACCTGGATGGAAATTCTCCATCATCATCCAGTTTGTCATTATTAAAAGTAAAGTATTCAGTGAACCATTTAGTCCTAAAAATTTCATAAAGGATAACATTTTCTTTTCTAGCTCACGTAGGTTTTTCAGATTCTTAGTTTGTTTTTATAATTCATTTAAAAAACTAAATCTGTAAAGTACAAAATTCAAATTTTTCTATTGCATGTTTAAGTGACTTTAAAGGAAGAGAATTAAAAGATAACATGTTTGGAAAAGTAGATCAGTAAAGGATAGGAAGACCATCTAAATATAAATAGACTGCAACAAAGCCCAAAAGAGATGTGAAGATGGCTCAGGACCAGGCAATCTTGTTCTTTTGTAGATGCGTCAGTAGAGTTGGAGCTTAACAGTAACAGAGGCTGTACTAAATTCCACAATTTTCCTTTAAGAATGAATTAAACAAAGAGTTAAAATGTTTGGCAGTGGATGCACTCAAGCACCTCATAAGATGAGGCAAATGATTTACCTCTGAAAGCCACACCGTTGAGAAGTCTGCCTCCTTTTAAGAAGTACATGATGTTTCAATGAGTTGGAACTGATTTGATGGCAATGGGTTTGGTTTTTCGAGTTGTAAAATTAAGATAATTTATTTTGTGTATGTGTTTTTAATCAAGCTCCTGAATACGTTAGTGGACATTTTACATTTCTTTTGTACTAAAATAACAAATGTGAAAATTTTCTTTTTCTGTATAGATTATTCCTGGTAAAAAATATGCAGCCAGAATTGCCCCAAACCATTTAAATGTTTATATCAATCTGGCCAACCTGATCAGAGCAAATGAATCCCGACTAGAAGAAGCAGACCAGCTTTACCGACAAGCAATTAGCATGAGGCCTGACTTCAAGCAGGCTTATATTAGCAGGTATTCTAGTTCACGTTTAAGCTGTCATTATAGAGGACTATAATCTAGCTTGTACCTTTTGACCAAATTGGCAGGCTTTTATTTTTTAACTAAAAGCTTAGATGAGGATTATCTTTTAGTCTGACATTCAACTCTCACTGAATTCAAATTGACTAGAAAATCTCTGACTTAATATATGTATAGCAATATTATGTGTGAAAGAAAGGGTAAAAAAAGCTGTGGTTTAGTTTCTTTTTCACCACCTATTTAAAGATATCTGAACTGTACAAAAAATTTTCAAGATAAAATACATTTTTGAGTTGGAAACTATCTTTCTTTAGCTTTCTTTATCCCGTATTTACCGAAATATTCTAAGTTTCCTGTGATTACATCTGAAAACACACCCTGTTACTTATTAATCCATGAAGAGTTATATGATAAAATCTGTACACTCAAATAACATTTGAATAGACACTCATTCTGAAAGTTGCTTCACTGAGAATATTTATTTGATCTCGCTACTAAACTGGTAGTATAAGAAAGAGCAGTATTATAGTAAATAACTCTGATTTTTCTCTCTGTTTACTTGTGATTTATGTGGATGTGCTTAAGCAAAATTACTTTCTGTGCTTTTTAGAGCCACATTAAGTGTGTTTTTGCAGCGATTTTCAAAGTAGGATCTTCATTTTCAGATAGGTTCCTCAAGTTTCTGTAGGTGGCACTCATAACTCCCCAGCCTTGCTAGATCAACTTTCTAATATTTTTAAATGGTCATATTACAAAAATATATATTGAAGAAAATAAATTTTAGACAGAATTGTCGGTTTCCAATGCTCTGTATTTTGTGTGAGACATGTAATGTATTTAAGTAGAATTTTCCTCACTACTACCAGTCATTGATCTTCCTACTCTATTTAGCTGCCGTTTTTCTAGTTCCACCTAGGCTATCTCTCTTCAAGAAACTATTCAAAGATCATATTTTTCTCTGTACTCCATTCTTCAAAATATCTCCATATTGTTCACCTTTAAAATCAGGAATGCTTCTCCCCATTTTATAATATTTAAACATATTCAATTAAATTTGCTAAACTAAAGAGTTTATATTTAAAACAGCCTTGCTAGAGTTATTTTGAAAGAGAATGATAGAGACTAAGTTAAAAGGCAAGATTAGAAAGCTGTCAATAATGTGCAAGGCTTAAGAGTTGTGAAAAGAAAGTTATCTACAAACTAATATGATAACGGTTGTAAGTAAAACTCATGTTTGATTTTTTTTTTCTTCCCACAGAGGAGAATTGCTTTTAAAAATGAATAAACCTCTCAAAGCTAAGGAAGCATATCTGAAAGCACTAGAGCTGGACAGAAATAATGCAGATCTCTGGTACAACTTGGCAATTGTTCATATTGAGCTTAAAGAACCAAATGAAGCTCTAAAAAACTTTAATCATGCTTTAGAACTAAATCCAAAGCATAAGCTAGCACTGTTTAATTCTGCTATATTAATGCAAGAGTCAGGTATGTTTTCTCAGATATTTCTATATTTAAGTAAATTATAGTTTGGAAGTAGTAACGCCTTAATCTAAACTCTATTACTCATAGCAAACTTTTATGAATGAACAATTTAAGTAAAAGGAAAAAAAAGATTAAATTTATAGGAGAATGTTTAAAGTGCTTGAAATAAATTCTTTTAAAGTAACGGGCACTAACACCAGCATAGTTTTTCTGATAGGTACAAACTGATTATCAGTCCAGTGAGCAGTATTGTTATTAGTATTAATCTATTCTCTATCCTGTTACTTGTACATATATAAATATCTTTAAACCCATTTTATATGTAAATACTAAATTGATATTTATAGAAATAACTGTGTTGTTGTCATTATTATGTACCATCAAGTCAGAACCAATCCATAGGTGATCGTCCAGTGGGTTTTCAGAAACAGTTAATTTTACAGAAGGAGATTGTCCATCCTTCTTCTTTGGAGCTGCTGGTGGATTCAGACTGTCTCCTATCCCACAGAGCAGCTATTGGCCTCGAACCACATGCCTTTAGGATTGCAGCACAGCATCTTACCAGTAGGCCATCAGAGCTCCCTATAAATAACTATAAATCATAATTGTATAATAAAAATTATAGATGTCCTTTATTCAATATAGTAATTGCACCCTAATGTATAGAATTGTAGAATTTGAAAATTTTATTTTTTTATTCTTTTAAGACTGTAATATAATTTATATTGTCTTTCTATTGCTGGGCATTTTTATACAGAGCTCATGTAATTAGACTATTAAGTCAGTCAGCCCAAAGAAGTTATTTACTTGTTCCATGCATAAATTCATAGTGTTAACAGAACCATGCTTAAATGCATAAGAAGTTGCAAATTTCATGCCTCTTTTTCTTAGTTCTCTAGTCTTCCTCTACTCCTATCGCTTAGATTCTAAACTCTAAGAAGGTATTTCCCCCATTTTGATTCTGTGGCCCTCTTTACTTTCTGAGAGGAAAGAAGATGAATGGTCATTAATGTCAGTGTTCCTAAAACATTTTTGTCTTCTATAAAAACTGAGATTTTAATTTTCTAACTAATCAGGTACAGAAATAAATTAGTTTTGGTTTGTCACTTTTGTAATCTAGCTAGATAAGTACTTATCCGTGACTTTATTCATCAGATTTAATTCATAAAATAGGAAGCTCTGGTGGCTTAGTGGCAAGAAGCAGTGCTGCAATCTTAAAGGCATGTGGTTTGAAGCCAATAGCTACTCTGTGATTCCACAGAGATGGGCAGTCTCCCCCCATGAAATTAACTGTCTCTGAAAAACCACCAGAGGGTCAGCAATGGGTTGATTACAACTCTACAGTATCCAACAACAATAATAAAATTACTTTTCTTACCAAACTAATTGTCCTTAGGTGAGGTTAAACTCAGACCTGAAGCTCGAAAACGACTTCTAAGCTATGTGAGCCAAGAACCACAAGATTCTAATGGTTATTTCAATTTGGGAATGCTTGCCATGGATGACAAAAAGGATGCTGAAGCAGAGGTTTGGATGAAGAAAGCCATAAAATTACAAGCCGACTTCAGAAGTGCTTTGTTTAATCTGGCTCTTTTGTATTCTCAGACTTCAAAAGAATTAATGGCTTTGCCAGTTTTAGAAGAGTTACTCAGATATTACCCTGACCATATCAAGGGTCTCATTTTAAAAGGAGATATTCTAATGAATCAAAAGAAAGATATTCAAGGAGCAAAAAAATGTTTTGAAAAAATTTTAGAGTTGGATCCAAGGAATGTACAAGGAAAGCACAATCTTTGTGTTGTTTATTTTGAAGAAAAGGATTTACTAAAAGCTGAAAATTGCCTGGTTGAAGCACTGGCATTAGCACCATTTGAAGAATATATTCAACGCCATTTAAATATAGTCAGAGACAAAATTTCCTCAGCTAGTTTGATTGAACAGCCAATATTTCCAACTGCTAAATCTTTAGGTAAAGAAAAAAGAGAAAAACATCCAACTGAAAATATCAAAGAAAGCAGAAGTGAGCACAAACCCACACAGACTATAAAAGCAAGTAATGATAAAAGTCAATCTAAATCTAGTAAACAATTAGGAGAAAATAAAGACAAAGAGACCCACCACAAAACAACAAAAGAAATCAAAGACATTGAAAAGAAAAGAGTTGCTGCTCTAAAAAGACTAGAAGAAATTGAACGTATTTTAAATGGTGAATAGTGTTACTATGTATCATGTTACAGTGGCATCAAAGAAATTTAGCCCATTCCATATGATTGTACAGGGAAATTTGACCAATAGCAAGAATACATAATAATCTATTATTACCTCTATATAAAATAAATTTTTATTACTTATCTTCACCCATGATACATATAAGATATAACTGATATTTTTGTGTTACGTTAAATTACAGGTAGTAAATTTGTATCCTTTGTTATAAAAGGATCTCTTTCTGACAAATGATCTATACTATTCTCAGTTAAAATTAATTTGAGGCCTGAAAGATAATCCATTTGGAGCAAATTCACCATGTTTATTAATTCTGTATAATTATCAGTTATTAGCCTACTTCATTTTTCCATCACCTTTTAGGATCTGGTAGTGGATTATGAACGCTTATTGAATATATTGAATCTTTTTTATTTTTAGTAATATTTGTGTTTAACCAAGAGACTTTGCACTACATAAGAATATTGGCTTCCTTTATGCAATATTTTATTATTTTGCTGTTTTTATTTTTAAGGAGTGTGATATGAAACATTTTAAAATAAATCATATGATATATTAGCCTAAGAATATATTTTTATAATTGGATACTTGTCCTTAAGTTTATCTAAACTGTAATTTGTAAGCACATAAAAGTTTACACATACATTCATATTTCTTATGGTGCTCATAGAGTAATGTTCTTTTTTCACATCGAAAGTTTTAGAACATGAATCACATAATCATGTATTATTTGATTTCCATTCCCTAGACTTCTTATATTAATTTTGGGTCATAATCATAGTGAAAAGTCTAACTAACTCAACCTATTGTCATTCAGTCATAGCAATTTATAGCTGACTCTCCACTGGTTTTCCAAGCCCGTAAATCATGTGAGAGAATATTGCTCATCCTTTCTCCCTTAGAGTTGATGATGGATTTGAAATGAAATGTCTTTAAGGAGCGGGCTTTGAGTTAGCAGGGCAATTCCCTGTGGGCTAGCATTTTATTTAATTTTTTTAGTGATAACATAGTAGATACCTTTGATTTCAGAATTAATTTTCTGGTCTTACCTGCAGTTTTAATTTCTGGTTTTCATAATCTCACTTTAATTATTCTGTGGTATGTTCTTATGAATAAGCAAATAAATTCTTTTAAACTAAAGGAAAAACAATGTGACAGCTTTTAAGCACTAAATTCTGTTCTGTCTTGCAATGGTGTACATCTTTATCGAAGATTTATTTTTACTACTGAGCTTTCATTAAAATTTTAAAGCTGTTTTAATTCCATCAAATATGGAAAACAAATCACTATTTTATTTTCCTACTTAAAGAAAATAGGTTTAACCTAAATGATAACATTTTTACCTGCTGTCCACCTAGAAAAGATATTAGCCTAATAGAAAAATTAAGAAATGTATTGATTGTTTTGGAAAATTTAAACCTGAAAAAAATGGAAGAGTTCATAGCAATCAAATTTAGTAATTTAAATCTGATTTCATTAAAATAAATTTCATATTAGTGTCATAATACCTAATAGTTATTTTTAATTTAAATGTTAAAGGTTATGCTATCTTGAGATAGTAACTGTTTATAATCATGTAGTATATCACAAACTATATTCCTTTGCTACAACTCTGCTACTTTCTAATTGTGCATTGGAAAAAAGATATTCCAGTAGCATTTTTAAAGAAATATAAATAGGTCACAGGAGACAAGCACTGTATTAAAGATCTACTTTTGCTAGCTTCCCTGAGGATCTGTGTTAGATTTCTTTTAGAGAGTTTAAAGTAAGCACTGACTCCAGTGAGCATTAACTTTGGTTCCAGGAGATTCCTTTAAGAATTAAAACAGTGCTTATTGCAGTTCTAAATTAGCATTCATGACTCTAGGTAGAAGGTGAAGAATACCTCATGTACCATGACTTGAAATGAAATCTGTCATTCTTATGTTCTCTCCACATATCTTGAGGATAAGTTTCCACGTATGAACTTCTGTTACACTGTCAAGTGTAAGAGTAGTGGAAAATAATATAAATTAATATGAAGACATTTTAACACAAATAGATAAATACTTAAGTAATATTTTAATAAAGTTTAGTTAACCAAACTATCAGTGGAATATATAATCCAGTGGGGAGTTTTGAGGGTATTTGGGGGATTTTTTAGAAAAAATTTTATTATCATCCATGTTAGGTGCCATTGAATACATCTCATAACAACCCTATGAACAATAGATCTGAACCCTGTCTTAGTCTGTGACATCCTCATTATCTCTGACCCACTTGAACCCATTGTTGCAGTCACCATGTCAATCCATCTCATTGAAGGGCTTCCTCTCTTTTGCTGTCCCTACACCTTTCCTAGCATGATGTCTCTTTCCAAGGAACACTCTGGCTGCACTTTTGCGAAGACATATCTGTGTGTGCTTTTGGCAGTCCGTGGGATGTTCAGGACTTTTCTCCAACACAACTCAAAGTCATTAATTCTTCTGTCATTCTTATTAATTGTTCAGTTCTCAGATGCATAGCAAGTGATTGAAAAGTCTCTGACTTTAAGTAGGTGCACCTTGGTCTTCAAAATTACATTATTGTTCTTCAGTAATTTGGAGATGTCCCTGATAGCAGACTTGCTTCATATGCCCTGTTTCCTAATCTCCAGACTGCTAGTACCAAGAGTCTTGATTGTGGATCCAAGTAAGATGAATCATTGACAATTTCAGTTTTCTAAGTCTATCATGATGTTGCTTGGTCTAGTGGTGAGGATTTTTGTCTTCCTTATATTGAGATACACTATTATCTTTATTACCACTGAAAAGAAATGGGAGGGTTTTAATATCTCATTTTGCACGAGCTAAATCTGAATTTGTAATAGTAGAACCATGCTTCATTTTTTTTCAACAGTGGTTCTAATATGCAGTTAGGGTAAAGAAACACTACTTAAAGTTAGACCAAGAAAATCCTGTTATTTTTTCTATATTAATTTTTTAACAAGCTATACATTACTCTGAAAACCTGCCAGAGGGTCAGCAGTGGTCACTTCTGCCTCGATGGTACACAAGAACAAGCAATTACTATTAAGGGTTGATATTTTAAATTCTATCAAGAAACAACTTGTGTTTATTCTTTGAAATGTAAAATGTTCTTTCAGTCTAAATTGTGTAAGATGATTATTTAAAATCATAATAAAAACATGTAAACGGTTCAGCTCAGAAAAAATAATGGTTTTGATTTCTCTGCCCCTCCTACCAGCTCCTGCTTGTGTGTACAAAGAGGATTATTGTGGTCACTTTGTTAACCTTTAGCTCAAAGATGTAAGCGTCTTCAAATACAATTACAGAGTTATGAAACAGGGAGCTTTCATAGGTCTATGTGCTGGTGAGGGGATGGAATTTTAATCCTCAATGTTTTACAAAAGAATCGACTAGCCAGGAATTCTGGGAAATCCCTAAGGAACAAATAAATACTTCACTGCATCTCAGAAGTAAAAATTAAGTTTCTCATATTGCTCCTATACATGTTTGCTTATTATCTGTTGAAATAACTTCTGAAGTTGATGGCTTGGAAGATAAATTGATTAAATACAGAATTGTATTTTGCAACTTCATATTTGTTTTCATGTAAATATTTGATGTGTGAATAATTGTGAATTACACAATTCTAATAAAACCTCATGCCTTTTCTTTGCATCTAATTTGAGCTCTCAAATTGATGTTATAGACTGCTTCTTTAAAGATGCTTTAATGAAAAATATATAGATTTGTATACTGTCAGTTTATACTTCAGAAGTCCATATATTTGTCATATAATTTATTTTTTTAAAAGTCTCCCAATTTGCATGACTAAATGGCATTTTAAATGAGCCCCTAAAAATATCTGGTACCTAAATTCAGCGTTTATTTATTGGAATCTGTCAGCCATCCTTATTAAGGATTCATACAAAATAATTTAAAATTGTGTGCATTTTTATCACTATGTTTGTGTGTACTTTATTTCTAAATATCCACTATTAAACTATTTTAAAATCTTAACCTGAATTGCTTTTTTTGGCTGCACTTAGCAACAACAACATAGAACTCAGTTGGCTTAGTGGACAGAAAGTGATACTTCCAAGCCAAAGGAGGGTGATTTTAGTCAGCAGCCCTCAGGCCTGATTTTAATTGTTTTTGGTCAAACATTCTTCTAAGTGGTATAGCACTGGTCTGTCCATTTGCTCTAACTCATGGTTGCTGTGATGCTAAACATTGTGACACTGATGAGTCAGATGCGAGAATGGTTACCCATGGTGGACGGTGTTTGGTGAGCTCCCCAATTAAAACAAGCTTGGAAGCAGGAATGCCATCCACTTCCAAAATAGCTTGCCTCCGGAAACCCTATGAACTTGGAGAAAAGATGAAAGTTACACAGTTTTTCAGGTCTTTTGTTCATGGGTCGCTATGAGTCATCTACGACTCGACGACACTTAAAAACAGCATTAGTATATGACAGTGACATATTTAGACATTGAGTGTTAGAAACCAAATGGAAATAAGATAGACTTGGGGTTTTACACATGCACAATTGAAAGTCATTGTAAAATCTTATAGTGAAATTAGAGATTTAAGTTCTGTATCCACCTGTATTCAAATTCTGGAACCACATTTATTGTCTAAGTTTTTATTGGAGTTTGCTCCCCAGAGGTAAAGTCTCTCAAGATTGATGTTCACAGATAGGCCAAATACTGACCTTGAAGACAGACTAAAAAGCATTCGCTTTAGTTAGTGGGACAGGAAACTTACTGACCATGGAGAAGCAGCACTGCAGAGCTCTAGTGGTGACAGACTAGACCTTATCCACTAAAGATGGGGGGAAACAGCTAATTATACTCCTACACCAGAAATCTCCAATACAAAGCAAAGTTACCAATTACACAGGTTTATGGGAAATGCTCACAATACACAATGCTTAGTTTAGGGGGAAAACTGTCACCTGCTTTGTGTGTGTGTAGTTATGCAAGCATGTATACCAATGAAGGAGTTTTTCTTTTGCTTTTGAAGGAGAAGAGCGAAAAGGGGGGGGGGAGGAGCAGGGGAAAAAATTACAGCAATGAATGAACAGAAATCCAAAATCTCTGTAAATGTTCATTGAAATTAATAATAATTAAAAACATTTAAGAGAAATGGTAGTTTGCCCTCATTCCAGGAAGAAACTAGAAAAATAAGTCTAGTCAGGTAGTAGCTTAGCATAAGTGTAGCCATTTTGAGTGCTTAATGCCTCATCCCATTGTCCTGTAAGGCTCTCACAATTTACCAATCTTCATGATAACCCTCAAGCCAAGACATGGAAAATTGCACTAGAAGGCCACAACAATAAATGCTACAGCAAAATACAACTCCCAAGTACAATAAGCCCATTGTAGAATATAAGGTATCAACCACTGCAGAAAAGGGTCTACTGACAGTTGTTAGTGGCTATGTGCCCTCCTGTCTGTGGTAAAGCTATAGTAGCATGCTTATAATCAGGAATACACACTTGGAATTAATTCAAACCCAAGTTCCTCCTTGAGCAGTATCCAACATATCTAAAGGCATTTTATTTTGTAGTACTGTTACTTGCCATCAAGTCTCTTATGACTCAACAACCTCGTGCTCTGAACCCTGCTTTCTCCCAAGGCAGTTTCACTGGCACACCTACCCTGATTATCTCTTACTATCTTGATTCATCTCATCCTGGATCTTCCTCTCTTCTGCTGTCCCTCCACCCTTCAAGCATGATGTCCTTCTCCAAGGACTGGGCCCTCCTGGAAACGTGTGCAAAGATTGTCAGATGGAGCTTCAAAATCCTTGCTTCCAAGGAGCAACTTAACTTCACCCTTTCCAGGACAAATGTGGGTGTTGTGTTGGTTTTTTTCTTTTTTTCTCTTTTCTTTTGGCAATCCATGTTCAATACTTTTGTACACCACCACCTTATGTATTTGTTCAGTTTCATCAGATGAGTAAAGGAAAAGCATGATAACACCTGATTTAGGACAGCTGCATTATGTTTTGCAAAGACCTCAACTGGAGGCAGCTCAGATGAAAATAATAACTGGATAAAACCCCCTGAAGTTTGCCATATCCAATAATATATACTATGTATAATCTCCCAGTTGCTAGATTTAGTGGATAATTTCTTTAGATAGTGCTAGAAAGACTCAATAAGGGGCATTAACACAGTGACTGCAGCAGTGGGCTCAAGTGTGTCAGAGATTATAACAATGGTACAGAAAAGGACAGAGTTCAGATCTGTTCATAGGATGTGATTATGTGTCATGTACTTGACAGCATCTAACAATAGCAGGTATATAGAGTTGCCCCAGTCATCTATCAGTCCAATTGTAAGGGAGGTAGGCTCAACCATGTGCTCCACAAGCGCACAAAGGGAACGAAAATCTGTTGTGTGATTAGGATTTTGATAACTTAGCCACGTGGTGCTATTGATGAAGATGAAATGTCTACAAGCCTTGGTGGGTAAGCACCCTACTTGTACTAGCTCTTCCAGAATATAAAGTGGCATTCTGCACTAGGGCAAAAACTGCAGTCACCCTAGACCATCCTATACTGCATATCCCTGGGGAGGAAAGACATTTGCTTGCTCTGGAACCATATGAAAAGCCTGTTGTTGAGTGTATTACCAGGTGTCAAGACTTAAAGAACATTCACTTTTGTGGTCATGCCCAGGCACTGTTAATTGGCCACCCACTACTGTACTTTATGACTGGTAAGATGAGTTCCTTGCTCACTTGTCAATCTGTAGGAGTGCTATATGTAGCACATAAAGCTGCAGACCCCTAATTGTTGACCTCTGAATGGCATACTTGCCAGGGGTATGCTTGCAAGAGTTCAGAAGCCGTGTCTACACAGTTAAGGACATACTTGGAGTTGCTGCGCATATGTAGTCAATTTGCCACCTTTATACTGGAGCTTTTGCCCTTGCTATGCACCCCACATGATGAGGAAGGGGGATTTAGTACATCAGAAAGAAGCGAGGGTATTGCTAACAGGCCTCAATAATGTGTTCATAAACTGAGGAAGGTCCAGTTCCTTGTCTGTGGCTCATAAGGATTATTTCCCATGATGGATAGTATTACAATGTAACTATTCTACCAAATGGTCAGTGGGCACTTCTTGCAAAGCTTTCAAGTGAGCTAATTCATATGCTTGGATGTGTCCAGTGAGATACAAAGTACTATGTGCAGATGCATGAGAAACAATAATGTCCATACCTTATGTTTTGTCCATATGTCTTCCCACTACTCCTCACTCTTCAAGAGGCAATGACTGATCATCCACTCGTTTTTCCCCTGGGCAATCCATAGAATAAATCTTTTGAAAACAGCCATACTGTTTGTGCACAGAGTGATAGAGGTAGGATCGTCTTAAACCCTCGTAAACAGCTGTCCCCAAAGTATAGGCATGTGGGTAGGAGGGGCTATTCCTTGCAGAAGGACATGATGCTGGACAGGGTGGAGGATCAGTGAAGGAGAGGAAGACCTTCAACAAGGTGAATTGACAGGGAGGGAGACTGCTGCAGCGAGCTCTTGTGTGTCAGGAAATGTGAGGATGAAACGGGACAGAACAGGGTCCAGATCTTTTGTTCATAGGGTCACTATGAGTCATACTCAACTGCACCTAACAAGAAGCAGCTCTGAGCTCAGCCCACCTGCTACTTTGCCCATCACCATGGTCCATCCACATACTGTCCATTGAGGGTTGGATAACCACCACTGTCCATCTTGGAGGATTCCCAAGCAGCCCCTTTGGTATTTTATGTGTCCTCTGGTGTAGGCCTTGTGCCTTCAGCAGTATGGCTCCTGGACAGTGAGAGTGGCTCCCTCATCTGCTGTCACATACATACATGACTGGGCCTAACATCTAGTGGAGTTTATCATTCAGTGGGCTAGTTGATTGAGTGTTATGCCGTTGCGGGTAGGTATGTGCCTTGACAAGAGTACTGGTCTGGACCACCCCAAATTGAGGCTTGGAAAAGTCTAATCCATCTGGAGAAGGAAATGTGAGTCTACATCTTTATAGGAGCATCCTTGGTCTTTTACTAGTTTCAGACTATTATACACTGCTCACAATTGTTCTCCATGGGGCTGTATTTGATCTCTACCCCGTTCCATGACTGAGACCAGAATCCAAGCAGAATTTCCTGGCCATGTTGCAATAGCCACAGGCCCCAGACAAACCCTAAAGGTGTCCGGTGATGTCTAATTCAAATTCTTGCCCTGGGTCTGTAGTCCCTAAAGCCTAAACCAATTCTGTGCTCTCTTTGGCGTCCTGAAATGCTAGGTCAACTTCATAAATCCAATCCCACACTACCCCTTTATACAATAATGAGTATAAAGGGTGAGGTATCTGAGATAAACCCCAGTTGAGATGGATAGACAAGTAACTAGGGAAATGGGGTAGGTTCTTGGAGTCGGTGAGACTGGCTCAGGACAGGGGACGCTCCAGAGCTGTTGTTCATAAGGTTACTACGAGTTGCAAGTAACTTGATGGCACATATCAACAATCTGAAGTAAGTGTAGAATAAAAAGTCTCCACTAACTTATTATTCCTAGAAAATCTTGCAGCTCTTTAATTTTAGTCAAAAATATACTAATTTTATCACCATTTCATAAATAGTTTTTGTCTTACTCAACTAGATAAGGCCCAAAAGTCTGACAAGACGATCCAGTGCCTTGTAATCTGGCATTCCTGACAGGTCACCCTTGAGACTGTATGTGAGACACTAATTATAGTGCTCTCTCTTGAAGTAGAAAGAGAGCATCACAGGTTAACAATATCTCATCAATATAGAGAAATAATGACAGTTATTTAAGGTTCTTACAATTTCCTCCATCTAGGGGTTTTCTGGGTGTTTTTCAGTCTCCTGGATTCTGGTCACCAACCGTTGGGTTTTCTCCCCAGAGGGAAAATCCATCAAGTTTAGTGTTTATAGACATACAGAAAAAACTAGCCTGGAGGCAGAATAAAAGAAATTATTGTTGTTATATATTATCAAGTCAGTTACAACTCATAGTGACCCAAAGAACAGTGTCTCTGAACCTTGCCCTATCCCTAGCTAATCTCAATTTCTCTGACACACCTAACCCCCTTGCCATAGTCACTGTGTCAATCCATTTCATCCAGGGTCTTCCTCTCCTGTGTTGACTGTCTACCCTTCCAAGCATGATGTATCACTCCAAAGACTGGTCCCTCCTGGCAACATGCCCAAAATATGTGAGACAGCTTCAACGTCCTTGCCTCCAACAAGCAACCTGGTTTCACTCTCTCCAGGACAGACCTGTTTGTTCTTGGAAGTCCATGGTATATTCAGTACTCTCCTTTCACACAACTCAAAGGCATCAATTGTTCTGTAATTCTTATTCATTGTCCAGCTTTAAAAAGCAGAGCAAGCAATTGAGAAGACCATTACTTAAATTAGGCAGACCTTGGACTCTATACTAACGTCATTGCTCCTTAGCATTCTGGAGAGATTCTTGACAGCAGATTTTCCCAATGCAACTCATCTTTTGATTTCCTTACTGCTGGTACCAAGGATGTTGATTATGGGTCCAAGCAAGATGAAATTATTAACACCTTCAGTCTTTTCTCTATATCATGATGCTGCCTATGGGCCAAGTGGTGGGCACTTTTATTTTCTTGATATTGAAATGAAATTCAGATTGAAGGCTGTATTCCTTGACCTTCTACAGAAAATATTTCAAAAGTGAGCAAGGTTGTGTCATCTGCATAATACAGGTTATTAGTGAGTCTTCTTCCAATCTTGATACAACATTCCTCTTCATAAAGTTCAGCCTCTCAAATGATCTGTTCAGTACAAAGAGTGAAAAAAAAAATCCAGAGAAAAGATACATTCCTGAAGCACTCCTTTCTTAAATTTGAATCTTTCAATATTCCCTTGCTTGGTTCAGACAGCAGTTTCCTGGGCTGCGTATAGGTTTCACATGAGCACAATCAATTGTTCTGGGATTCCTATTCTTCTCAATGTTAGCCAAAATTTGTTGTGATTCACAGTCAAATGCCTTTGCATAATCGACAAAACACAAATAGACTTTGAGAAGCAGGGGGATGCAGAGCTCCTGCAACAACAGAACAGATGTTTTCTGCTAAGGATCAGGGTATGCAGCTAATTATTTTTTACCTCTACACAGGCATTAACTTCCTAGATAACATGCCTCCAGAAACTCTATGCACTTTGATAAATGTCAATAGTTGTAGAGGGGCTTCAGGTCTTTTGTTCATAGGGTTGCTTATGAGTTGTGCTCAACTCGAAGGCAATCAACAACACAAGCATACCCCTATGTGTAGCAAAGTTAAGAATTACATGACTGATGGAAAATGCTAACAACACACAACACTTAGTTTAAGAGACAAACCAGTCACCTGCTTGATGTGTATCTAGTTCTGTAAGTATAGCATTAAAAACATTAAGAGGATGGTCAGTTTACATTCACTCTGGGGAGATGCTAGAAAGATAAGTCTAATAAGAACTCAGCTTGCTTAACATAAATATAGCCATTGTGTGGCATTTATAAGATTTACCAATTTTTAACAAAAATGTTACCATA
The DNA here is from genome assembly GCF_000299155.1 of Elephantulus edwardii. NCBI lineage: Eukaryota > Metazoa > Chordata > Mammalia > Macroscelidea > Macroscelididae > Elephantulus > Elephantulus edwardii. The sequence continues at coordinate 3,344,745 of NW_006399828.1, forward strand.
TATCTACTTCCACATCTACAAAACGGGGAAACACTTTCCTCTTAAAAATATTGAAAGGATTAAATTGCTCAGAACAGTATTCTAGCACATAATGTAATAATGTAAATTGTTAATCAACAATCCTAAGATACATGTGATGTATGTGGTTGGTTAAACGTGTACTAGGAGAGGTAATGTCTATCGCTGATGGTCAACAATTTACTATGTTAATGCTGGTGGACTTGTGGTAAGAAGCTGTGCTGCAATTCCAAAGTCACAGTTTTGGAATGATAGACAGTCTCCTTCCATGCAATTTATTGTCTCTGAAAACCTGCTGAAGGGTCAGCAATGGGTCAGTTACAACTTGACTAAATAACAAGAATGATATTGTTATATAATTTCCAGTCTACTGGGTTATCTTTTGGGAAAATGGAAAGAAATAAGATTTATTAAGTTGGTCAGATAGTTGTCCTTTATATTTCTTGACAAAGACTAGTGAGCATGTTTGAGCTTCCAATTATTTCTTGAAATATCCCAATTGGTATTCCATAAGTTTCTTAGATTTTCTATTGTTGTTTTTGTTGTTGTTGTTTTGTGTTTTGGTTTTGGTTTTGGTTTTAATGTCTTTAGTGCAGCTTGTATATCTTTCTTCAATACTGTTTGTCCTTGATCATGTGTTAATCCCTGCAATGATTCAGCATCAACCAATTCTTTTTGATACAGTGACCCTGTGTATTCCCTCCATCTTTGTAAAATTCTTACGTCATTCAAGATACTTCCCAAAGAAACCTTCAGTGTTGCAACTCACAGATTTAATTTGTTTTTCAATTCTTTCAGTTTAAGAAATGTCAAGCATGTGCTGTCCTTTTGGTTTTCTAACCCCAGCACCTTGATTCTCAAGCTGCTTTTTAAAAATCTTCTCTTCCGCTTTCTTACCTCAGCATTCTTTTACTATGTTTTAGCTTCTTTTTTTCCAGTACAAGTTTCAGAAACTTTCTAACAGCATTTTCATTTTGCCCTCTCTTTTTAATGAACTTTGGCTTTCGTCGTGGTTAATGTTCCTTACATTATTCAACAACTCATCTTGTCTTCGGTCGTTAGTGTTCAATGCACCAACAACTCATCTTGTCTTCGGTCATTAGTGTTCAATGCACCAAATCTATTCTTAAGATAGTTTTTAAATTCAGGTAAGCTATACTAAAGGTCATAGTTTGGTTCTTGTGGACTTGTCTTAATCTTCTTCAACTTCATTTTGAATTTGAGTAGTTGATGGTCTATTTCCACAGTGAAACTCTGACATGGTTTTGACTACTGATAAACAGCTTTCCCAACATCTTTCTCCACAGATGTAGTCAATCTAAATTCTTAGATCACTAGATGAAGCCCATATGTATAATCATTGTTCATGATTGTTTTTAGAGGTATTTTCAATTAATAAATCATTCACTGTACAAAACTCTATTATGCAATTTCTTGTCTCATTTCTGTCTCCAGCACAATATTTTCTAATTATCATTTTTTCTTTCCAACTTTTGTATTCCAGTCAACAGTTGTTATTATTAATGCAATTTGATTGTATGATCTATCAATTTCATACTGCAAAAGTTGCTAGACATTTTTAATTCCTTCCTCTCTGACTTCAGTAGCTGGTTCATATATTTAAATAATAGTTGTATTAAAAGGACTTCTTTGTATATATGGAATAGCTTCCTATAACTCACAGTATTGTATTTCAGAATGAATCTTTAAATACTCTTTTGGACAAGGAAATGCCACAGCACTCCTCTTAAATTTGTTATTTCCAGCATAGTAAATCATGGGATTGTCTGATTCAAATTGGTTAATATCAGTCCATGCCAATTTGATAATGTCTAGGATGTCAATCTGTATGCTTTATATTTTATTTTGACAACTCCCAATATTCCTAAATCCTTACTTTTTCCATTCTATGTACTGATTATTAGTGGACATTTAAAGTTGTTTCTCCTCATTTTGGGTCTTGTATCATCAAATTGATTTGAGGAGTAAATTATTGAGGAACAATGATGGCAGATTAAGGACTAAGATGTGTCTGATTGAGGTTCTGGGCTTTTTAATCACTTGATATGCATCTGAAAACTGAGCAATGAATAAGGATGACAGAAGAAGAGTTGATGCCTTTGCACCATGATGTTGGAGAAGAGTATGGAATATCTATCTCATAGATTGACAAAGAACAAACAGAAACATCTTTTTTATGCAATCAGAGTGCTCCTTGGTGGCAAAGATGATAAACTTCATCTCACATACTTTGAGGATTTTGCTAGGAGAAACTATACTTTGGGGAAAGACTTCATGCTTGGAAAAGTGTAGGGTCAGTACAAGAGGAAGAATTAAGAAGGATAAAGAAACAAGATAGATTGACACAGTGATTACAACAATGGGCTCAAGTATGTCAGAGATTATGAGTTTGGCACAAGATAGGACAGGGTTCAGATCTGTTACATAGAGAGTCACTATGCATTGTGAGTCTCACTCAACAACACCTAACAATAATGTTTTAGCAAATGAAGGCCCTTCACTGAGTTAAAGTTTTACTTGATCTGCATCATTATGGTAGACTCTAATTTGAGGTTTTAGGGTTGTATAATTTCCCCAAAGTATTTATCCAATCTGTAGGCAAGTTTGCTGTCAGAGACCTCTCCAGAGTACTGAAGAGCAACAATGTCAGTCTGGAGATTAAGGTACGCCTGATACAGGCCATGGTCTTTACAATTACTTGCTATGCATCAGAAAGTTGGAAAATGACTAGAGATGCTAGAAGGAGAATTGATGCCTTTGAGCTGTGGTGCTGGAGAAGAGTACTGAAGAGTACCATGGACTGCTAGGAGAACAAACAAGTTCGTCCTGGAGAGGGTGAAGCCAGGCTGCTCCATAGAGGCAAGGATTCTGAAGCTTCGTCTGACATACTTTGGACATGTCGCAAGGAGGGACCAGTCCTTGGAGAGGGGATTTCATGCTTGGGAGGGTGGAGGGACAGTGCAGGAGAGGAAGACCTTCAATGAGATGGATTTATTCAGTGACTGGCATTGTGGGGGTAGGTGTGTCAGAGAGAGTGAGATTGGCACAAAACAGAACAGGGTTTAGGGCTGTTGCACATAGGGTCTCTGTGAGTCATTGGCAACTCGATGGCACATAACAACAACAACAACAACAACAGGCTGAGTAAATCATTCAAAAAGCTGGACTTTATGAAGAAGACTATCCCTTTAAAATCAGAGAAAGACTCATCAACAACCTTCATCATGCTGATGATACAACCTTGCTTTCAGAAAGAGAGAAAGACTTGAAGCATTTACTGGAAAAGATAAACTACTACAGTCAATATGGGCTACATCTCAATATCAAGAAAACAAAAATCCTCACCACTGGATCAATAGGCAACATCATGATAGATGGAAAACAAAAGAGTAAAGATTCCAACAATTATATTTTACTTTATCCACAATTAGCACCCACGGAGTAGCGATCAAGAAATCAGAAGACATATTGTATTTGGGGAAATTTATGCCAAGGACCTCTCCAAAATGTTTCTTCCTATGCACCTGACCATTGAATAATGAATAAAGACAAATGAAGAATTGATGTTTTCTAAATGTAGTGTTGGTAGAGACTTGAAGCATTTGCTACAAAAGTTCAAGGACTGTCATCTTCAATATGGATTGAAGCTCAACATCAAGAAGACAAAGATACTCATCATAGGGCCAATTGGTAGTACCCTGATAGCTGGAGAAGAGATTGAGGTTGTTAACAATCACAGCTTGCTTGGCTCCACGATCAACACTCTTTACACCAACAGTCTGGAAATCAAAAGACAAATTGCACTGGAAAGATATGCTCTCAGGGACCTACCTCTCCAGAGTAACTGAGAAGCAACAATGTCAGTCTAGAAACTCAGGAGCACATGATCCAGGCCATGTTCTTCACAGTTACTTGCTATGTATCAGAGATTTGGACAATGATTAAGGATGACAGAAAGAGAATTAATACCTTTGAGTTGTGGTGCTGGAGAAGAGTCTTGAACATACCATGGACTGCAAAGAAAACAATTATGTCTGTCTTGGAAAGTAGGAAACCAAGTTTCTCCTTGGAGGCTAGGATTTTTAAGCTCTGTCTCACATACTTTGGGCATGTAGCCAAGAGGGAATGGTCCTTAAAGAAGGGAATTCTGTTCAGAACGGTGGAGGGACAATATCGGAGGGGAAGGTCCCCGATGAAATGGATTGATACAGTAACTGGGGCAATGGATGTAGGTGCGTCGGAGTCAGTGACACTGGTTTAGGACAGGGTTGAGAGCTGTTGTACATAGGGTTGTTATAAGTAGCAGGTGACTTGATGGCAAAATAACAACAACCACAACAGAGACTATTGAATAGTTCATGGATTACCAAAATAACAAACAAATCTATCTGGAAACAAGTACTACTGGAGGGCTCCATTTATGCAAGAAAGGTGACGCTCCATCTCTCTTACTGTGGGTATATTCTTAGGAAGAACCAATCTTAGGAGAGACATACTATTCAGGGAAAGGCAGAGGGTCAGAAAAGGAGAGGAAGACTCAACAAGATGGAATTCCTACTAAAAAGGATGTGAAGGGAGCTCTGGTGGCCTAATGGCAAGACGTTGCACTGCAATCCCAGAAGTACACGGTTCAAATCCACCAGATGCTCTGCTGGAGAAGGAGGGGACAATCACCTCCTGTACCAGTCAGATATGATTTGACAGTACACGTAAAAATAATGTTGTTGTTGTTGTTATGTGCCGTCAAGTCGTTTCCGACTCATAGCGACCCTATGCACAACAGCCCTAAACCCTGCTCTATCCTGCGCCAACCGCACCGCCTCTGACACACCCATCCCGATTACCCCAGTCACCGAATCAATCCATCTCATAGAGGGTCTTCCCCTCCTACGCTATCCCTCCACCCTCCCAAGCATGATGTCCCTCTCCAAGGACCCGTCCCTCCTGGCAACATGTCCAAAGTATGTCAGATGAAACCCCAGAATCCTTGCCTCCAAGGAGTAGCTTGGTTTAATCCTCTCCAAGATGAATCTGTTTGTTTTCCTGGCAGTCCATGGCACATTCAGTACCCTTCTCCAGCACCACAGCTCAAAAGCATCTACTCTCCTTCTGTCCTCCCTACTCCTTGTCCAACTCTCTGATGCATAACAAGCGATTGCAAATACTATGGCCTGTATCAGGCGCACCTTAGTCTCCAGAGAGACACTGTTGCTCCTGAGTACTTTAGAGAGGTCCCTAACAGCAGACTTTCCCATCGTGATACGCTTTTTGATTTCCTGACTGCTGGTGCCAAGAGTGTTGACTGTGGAGCCGAGCAAACTGAAGCTGTGAACACTCTCAATCTCTTCGTCATCCATCCTGACACTGCCAATTGGTCCAGTGGCGAGAATCTTTGTCTTCTTGACATTGAGCCTCAGTCCATACAACAAAAGTTAAAAAAAATAAATAAAAAGGACTTGAGCACGACAGAAATCATGAGTATGGTGCAAGATAGAGTAAGGTTCAGATCTGCTGTTGATGGGTTGCTATGAGTCTTAGCTTGAAGTCACTAAAACAAGAAATAAGTGCTTAGACTTTAGACAATAAGTATCTATAGATAGACTGAAATACATTTGGAGTTGAAGTGCACAAATTAAACCACTCAAAACACGTGATATTTCCACTTCTTCTATTCACTGCCATCAGGGATGTAGCATGAGATACTAGATGCCATCAGATATGCACAACATATGCAATCATATGCACAACAGAATGAAGCACTGCTCACACTGCATCATCCTCACAATCAGTACTCTGTTTCCTTCCGCCCATTGTTGTGGCCGTTGTGGAATCACATTGTTGAGAGTCTTCCTTTTTTCTTTTGACCCTTTCCTAAGAACTTCAGTTAGGGCTGGCCCCTCCTGGTACGGTTATTGAAAAACATGGCTTTGCTACCAGAAAACCCAATCTTGGGACAGACTAGCATGGAAAAAGCAGAAATTTTATTATATATGCTACTGCTGCTCTTATGTACTTTTAAGTCAGAACCAACTCATATCAGACCTTCCAGTGAGTTTTTGAAGGCAGTCAATAGCATGGGAGGAGACACCCCATCTTTTTCCTGCAGAGCAGTTGGTAGATTTGACCTGCATGCCTTTGGGTTGGCAGTTTAACTCCCCTAAACCACCAGAGCTTTTTACAGTATTTATGGTAGCATATAAGAAACATGCTAGGTGTATGGAAACTCTTCTGGTCTAGTGAATGAGGAGTTGTGTTGCTAACTCAAAGATGGCTCTATCTGGTGGTTGAAATGCACTAGTGACTCTGCAGGAGAAAGATAAGCAGACTCCTTCCATTTGCAGTCTCTGAAAACCCCCTGGAGAGTCCCCTGTAGTTAATACAGACTCAGTGGTGATGAGTTTTGAGTTACAGGAGACAGGGAGTATGAGCTAACCAAATCATAAGCAATGGAATGTTCTGAGGAACATTTATCTGCTAGGTTAAGGAGAAGTTGTTAGGTGACATCTGGTCAACCAGGAAGACTCAGAATGATCCTTGGAACAGTAGATCTGAACTTTGCCCTATCCTGCCTCAATCATGCTCAAGCCTGTTGTGTCAATCCATCTTGTGGAGAGTCTTCCTTTTTTTTCCCACTAGCTCCCTACTTTCTTCAGCCAAATGTCTTTTCCTAAGGACTAGAGCTTCCTCAAAGGCAACACAGGCACAGTATGCAAAATAAAGTTTCACTATGTTTGTGGTGAAAAGTACTCTGGTTGTACTGCCTCCAAGATAGATCTGTTTGTTCTTTTTGCAGCCTACTGGATATTTAGTACTCTTCAATTAATCTTTGCTACTAAATAGATTTGAAGCACTTGTTGCAGAAGATCAAAGAATACAGCGTTTAATATGGGTTGCATCTCAATGTCAAGAAAACAAAGATTCTTAGCACTGGACCTATAGGCAGCATTATGATGGATGGAAAAAAGATTGAAACTGTCAACAATTTCATCTTACTTGAATCCACTAACAACACCTTGGTGCCAGCAGTCAGGAAATAAGGAGACATATTGCAATGGGAAAGTCTGCAGTCACAGAACTCTTCAAATTATTGAGGAGTAATAACATCAGTTTGAAGACAGAGGTGCATCTGAGTCTAATGTTTCTAATGTGTCTAATGGACTCTAATGTGTCATGAAGTGTGAAGATGGCACAGGATAGGACAGGGTTCTGATCTGTTGTGCATAGGATTGCTTTGGTCGTATTCAACTAACTTAACAGCACCTAATAACACAACAACAATAATTAATCTAGAGGGATAGTTGAAGGAGACTTTTTTTCATGGCTGGAGCCCTGTATCCTTTTTAACCCCCCTAAAGTAAAAATCACATCAAACATGCCTAGCATTTATTATTTTTTTAAAAAAAACTTACACCTCCTTCATTTACACCCTTTTGAGGCCCCAGCAGACCGGAGCTGACAATCTTGAGTATGTAAGGTCGGAGAAGCAAGGACGAGGGAAATGTTTCTTGATATCTCTGACAGGGTTTTTCAACAAAGGATTGGCCAGGAGTCAGAGGTTGAGGGTTACCTAGCATCTGAGTAAACACAGATAAACAAATAGGAGTTTGTTCAACATACTTTCACAACCTTCTCTTTAAGCCAGTGTAAGAGAGGGTCTGACTTCCACCCTTCCCTAGGCTGGGGAAGGATAGTCTGTTCCTTCCTACCCTTCTTCCACCTTCTGAAGCAGGGTACTATTTCTGGGAATATAGATTGAATCCTTCTAATCCTCATCACTTTCCAAAAATATCCCTCAAGAAAGGAAGCACAACTGTGTCCAATGGTCAGGGCCCACCTCTAACTTCTGATCTAGGCTTAGGATGCCTGTTCACAAGATTCTCTATTGGCTCTCTTCCCCAATGGGTTAGATTGGGATGGTCCCAGGTAAAGAAGACAAGGGAGCTTGAGTCCTACTCCTTCCTGAAGTATAGAATGCTTAGACCAGTTATTGCTAAGGGATAAGGATAAAGCTGTAAGCTCCACTTGGGGTGGTTTGATCTTACTGATTCCTCCATATCTGAAATACCTGTGCTGGGCTGTTCCTATAAGGAAGGGACTCTTCAATTCTAGAAGGTCAGGACTGAGTTCTGAGGGGAAGGGTTGGAATTCCATCCTTCTTCTCTTTCCTGAAAAGGGTGGGTCCTTGCAAAGGGGACAAGGTCCAGGGATTCTATGTCCACCACCTTTTACCCTTCTTCCTTGCCTGAATGAACTAAACTGGCAGGTCTAAGAGAAGGATGGAGCACTACCCTGACACCTTCTTTTCCAGGTACCCTGGCAAGCCCTGAGCCTAGGAGGGATCAGGAGCAGGAGCTTATCCTGCCTCTTCCCCTCATCTGGGCAGAGACAGGCCCCATTGGGTGGGGATGAGACTATGATCTCAAAGGGGCAGGATTTTATCTCTTAATACTGTATTAGTAGCTTAAATGTTAAGCATTAGAGAAGCCACTTTCTACATTAGCATCAGAGAAGCCACTTTGTTCTGACAGCCATCAAGATCCCCACCTCACTCCATATACAAAAACCAACTCAAGGTGGATCATGGACCTAGGACTAAAACCAAGGACTATAAACTTCATTCAAGAAAAGCTTAGAAGAACTTTAGTAGTCCTAATCCACAACATAAAGAGTCTTCCAAGTATTCTGAAAAATTTACAACCAGGAGAAGATAAAATAGATGAATGGGACCTTCTAAGAATCAAATCCCTATGCGCATCCAGAAACTTCTCTAACAGGATAAAAAGGGAAGCCACAGACTGGGAAAAAGTGTTTGGTAATGACATGTCAGATAAGGGACTTATATCTAGAATTTATAAAATACTTGAGCACCACAACAAGATAAAGGTGAATAGTCCAATTGAAAAATGGGCACAGGATATGAACAGACACTTCACCAAGGAAGACATTCAGATGGCCAACAAGCACATGAAGAAATGTTCAAAATCCCTAGCTCTGAGAGAGATGCAAATCAAGACAACTATGAGATATCATCTCACCCCAGTAAGACTAGCAAAATTTAACAGAACAGCAAGCAACAAATGCTGGCGAGGTTGTGGAGAGACTGGAACCCTTATTTAATGTTGGTGGGAGTGTAAAATGGTGCAACCACTGTGGAAAGCGATGTGGTGCTTTCTCAAAAAGTTGCAAATAGAGATACCATTTGACCCAGCAATTCCACTACTGGGAATATACCCTAAAGAGACCATAAATGGCACCCAAGTAGATATATGCATACCCATGTTTATTGTGGCTTTGTGTACAATAGCAAGGAGTTGGAAACAACCCAAATGCCCATCAACAAACGAGTGGGTAGAGAAGCTGTGGTATATTCGCACAATGGAATATTATGCTGCATTGAAAAACAAGGAACTCATGCAATATTATTCAAAATGGGTGACCCTGGAGGACATTATGCTGAGTGAGGTATCTCAGTCACAGAGGGACAAATGCTATATGGTGCCACTGTTGTAGAATGAGGCTGACATCAGGGTCGGGGTAAGGCTGAGAAAAACTGGATGAAATATGTTTACGGCATTGAAGTCTTTGGGGGAGAGAATATTTTCTATTTTAGGGCATTATGTTTATCGTAAGAGTACGGAATGAGGGTTGCAGAGTGGATTATATTTGGGGGTTGGGGGATGTGTGTGGGGGATTGCGTACCAATGAGGTAGTTTTTCTTTTGCGATTGAAGGAGAGGAGCAAACGGGGGGGGGGGGGGGGGGGCGGGGAGAAGGGTGCAACAATGAATGAACGGAATTCCAAAATCTCTGTAGATGTTCATTGAAATGAAAAATAAATTTAAAAAAAGAAATGTATGCTTCAATAATTTGGGGATAATATGTGCTGCTAAGGTGTATGATTCACAGTACATGCTGACCCAGCTTGGTTACTGCTCCCTGACTATGTCCGGCACCTGGCCCAGGGCCTGGACACCGTGAGAAGTCAGAAATAATAACAACTCCTGTGTGGGAAGGAATCTCAGTTGTCAACCACAATGAACTTTGTGTAACCCTAATGCCCAATCTCTGTATATACACCCAATCTTTGCTTCCCCTCAGGATCGGAACCGTTTGGGCGATAGCTGATATTACTGACCTATGCGTAATAAAAAGTTTGTGAATCTCCAATATTGACTGAGTGTTTAAATCTTGCAATTTCTCCCATAACAATATCATCATCCAGTCTGAAATACCAGTGCCAGCCTGTTCTGTTGGGGAAAGGATAGAGTCACATCTGACACTTCTTTGCCTGATTACAGCAGTGAGGCCTAATCTCTTCTCTCCCCACCCCTACCCCAAGAATACTCGTGAAGGGATAGGAGAAGAGGCAGGGCCTCATTCTAAGTTCCCTACCTTTCCTGGGTAGGGAAACCCCAGGGGGGGATGAGCTCTGATCATGACTCTTCCTCCGTGACTCTTCTTCCATGCTGAAGCAGCTACCAATGACTGCTGGTCTTGGAGACAGCAGGGGCCACCAAGGAGAGTAGCAGGTCACACAGACAGCCCACAGTTGGTACAGGGTGTCCCCTGACTGCTCTCCCACCACACTCTCTTATTCCTCCATCAGAATGTCCTTCAGGCCCAAATGAAAGAGGTCCCTCAAGCTCCCTACATGGCCACTGAGAAAGTGCAAGTCTAGAAGAGCATCCAAAGCAGTACTAGCAGCTGTTAATGGGGAACATTTGGAGCAAGTGCTTCTCCTATGGGAAATGTGCTTGGCCTGCCCTTTTCTTCCTTAGTATCCAGCTACACTAGCTTGAGGCTATCAGAGGCAGAAGACCTTCCGGAAAGGCCAGTAGCATAGATAGCTCACAGACAGGAAGAGGCTGGGCTCCAGCAGGCCCTGGCAGTTTGGGCCCAGGTGTGGTTGATAGGTCCTATTTCACTTGTTGTTAGGTGCCTGTTGTAGTTGGTAGTGTGTTGGGTTTTCTAGATGAGACTTCACCTTGAGCACCGTGCTAGGCATTTGAGCAGGATCTGCACGGTCCAATGTATGGCCCCAGGAAGATACCAGCTACAGAAATGGCAGGAGAGGTATGTGCAGGGCTGGGGGAAGGAGTGGCTGCAGCCTGTTCTTGACATTCATGCTTCTCCTGCTCCTGGGTTTTGGCCTACCACAGCGTGACTGATGATGAAGAGGGAGACAAGGCTAAGGTCCTGGAACCCCCTTTAGGAGATGATGCAGAGAGTGTAGCTGGAGTGGCTGGTGTGGACGACAATGATACTGGGATGCTTGAGTGTAAGGGTGTTGTTGTTAGGTGCCATTGAGTTAAGTAGGAGTCAAAGTGACCCTATGAACAACAGATCTGTCCTAGCCTGTGACATCTTTACACTTCCTGATACATGAAAGCCCATTGCAGCAGTTACCACATCAGTTCACCTGGTCGAGGGTCTTCCTCTCCACTGCCGACCCTCTACCCTTCCAAGCACTATGTCCCTCTCCAAGGAATAGCCCCTTCTAGCAACAGGCCAAAAGTATATGAGGCAAAGCTCTATCATCCTTGCCTCAAAAAAAAGAAAAAAGAACCCCATGTGCACCCTCTCCAATCCATGCCATCAAGGGTCTTCCTCTCCTGCGCTATCTCTCTCCCTTCCAAGCAGGAGGTCCCTCTACAAGGACTGATCACTCCTTGAAACATGCCCAAAGTATGTCAGATGGAGCTTCAGAATCCTTGCCTCCAAGGAGCAGCCTGGTTTCATCCCATCCAGGATAAGCCTGTTTGTTCTCCTAGCAGTCCATGTATATTCAATTATTTTCTCCAGCACGGTAACTCAAAGTCATCCATTCTTCTTCTATCATCCCTAGTCATTGTCCAGCTCTCAGATACATTACAAGTGATCAGAAAAACCATGGCCTGGATCAGAAGGACTTTAGTCATCAAACTGATAACATTAGTCCTCAATAATTTGAAGAGGTCCCTTATTGCAAACTTTCGTAGTTCTGTATGTCTCCTGATTTCCTGACTGCTGGTACCAAGGATGTTGATTGTGAATCCAAATAAGATGAAGTTGTTGACAGTGTCAATCTTTTTTCCATCCATCATGATGTTGCTGATAGATCCAGTGGTAAGAATCTTTATGTTCTCTTGACATTGAGATACAATCTATATTGAAAGCTATATTCCTTGATCTTATGCAATAAATGCGTCAAGCCCTCTTCTCTTTCAGCAAGCAAAGTTGTGTCATCTACATAACACAGTTTATCGATGAGTCTCCCTCCAATCCTGATGCCATATTTCTCTTCATAGAGTCCAGTTTCTTGAGTAATTTGTTCATCATACAGAGTCAATAAGTATGGAGAAAGAATACAACCTTGACACACTCCTTTCTTAATTTTAAACCATGCAGTGTCCTCTTGCTCTGTTTCCACAGTAGCCTCCTAGTCTAGGTATGGGTTTCATATGAGCACAATTAAGTTGTCTAGGATTTCCATTCTTCTCAATGAAAGCCACAATTTGTTATGATCCACACAGTCTTTGCATAATCAATGAGCACAATTAGACATTCTTCTGATATTCTTTACATTCAACTAGGGCCCATCTGATGTCATGTCAGCAATTACATCCCTGGTGCCATGGCCACTTCTAAATCCTGCTTGAACTTCTGACAATTCTCCATCTCTGTACTGTTTTAGTTGCTTTTGAATGATCTTAAATGATCTTCAGCAATATTTCATTAGAGAAGCTCAATATCAGCTGTCAAAAGTAGGCCAGGGGCAGACTGTGGGTCTGACCATTAATTACTCATGCGCAAGTTCAAAATCGAGACCAAAAAAAATAAATTCATAGGAACCAAGATTTGATTTTGAATCTATTTCATCTGAATTTCAAGATCATTTTAGGAATATGTTTGAGGCATTGAACACCAAAGAAAGTGTAAAGGCGGGGGCTGGCTTTTGAATTCATAGAAGTTGTCAGGATCAAGGGTGTTTTCCAGATTCTGGAAGCAAACAGTTTAGGCCTGACCAGGTAGGCTGGCTGAGTGGCTGGCCTGCACAATTCCAACCCATGGACCCTCTGCACTGGTCTCTATTTTGTCCCAGGCGGCTTCAGCTGTGTGAGACATTAAACCTGGCATTGGGCCAATCAGGCCTCAGCTGGTCCCCCTAACAAAATAAGAGTTCCCTCACTTCCTCCCTTCCTCTCTCCTTCCCTCCCTATCACCACAGCCTGGGATGAGCTCTGCAAAGGGGAGAGATGTTGTTAAGATAAGTGGTCATCTCCTACCCAGGACTGACCACATTCTCCATCCCACCCTATCAATCCTCAATGCCACAGCTAATGTGAACAACCTGCCCTTTATCCTTTTCATTTATAAGGACAATTTTGCTCTAGACCTGCTTATCAAGTTTAAATCCTTTAACTGTCAAGTTTGCCTCTCTATCCTTCAGCCTACAGATGAGTGTGACCCCCTCCTGTTCACATGAAAATATGGCCTTCTGACCTATCAAAATGGGCTTTTCAATGAATAGGCAGGAAGATGTTAAATGTTTTAAACTTTAACTGAATTTAGATAACGTTTACCTGGATTAAAGAGCAGAATCCATGTCTATTTAACACTTTTAGGAGAGAAAGTGGGGTTATCTTCAGAAAAGGAGCAATAATGTCCTCACAGGACATGGTCTATCTGGCTAGGTGCTTGGTCTTCAGAAAACATGCCCTTTCGAGCTGGCTTGCCTCTAGATGATCATGTATGGATTACTCAAATGGCTCCGGTAATTTCTACCCAGAGTTAAAGGTTAGTAAGGAGGAACAGCTGGAGGTGCCTCAACTCATTATCATAGAATCAGAACTGACTCAGCTGATTCTTTCTGAAGCTGTAATCACCTGGGAGCAGATTGCCCATCTTCCTGCTGCAGAGCCACAGAACTATTCACAAAGTTAGTTGTTAAAAGGAAGCCCTGGGGAGCTCTGGTGGCCTAGTGGCAAGAAGTTGCACTGCAATCCAGAGGCGCACGGTTCGAATCCATCAGATGCTCTGCCAGGGAAGGAGGGACAATCTCTTCTGGTACCGGTCAGAAATGATTTGATGGTACACACACACAAATAATAAAATAATCTTTTTTTTTTAAAAAAAAGGAACCCCCAAGGGAGTTAATTTAGAGTGTGTTCCATGGCCTTGTGATGTTTCATTAGTCAGCCTTCTTGGTTTGAACTATTTCAAGGGACAGCAATTTGGTTCAGCATATCATGTAAAGAAGGAAAGAGAACAGGAAAATAGAGTTTATGATTCAGAGCTAACCTAGCAGTAATTTGGTTAAACTTTGAAATTGAAGTTTTCCTTCTTATTCATTGGAAGAGTCTAGACTGGTGGCTTAGTGGTAGGACATTGTGCTGCCAACCCAAAGGCAGGTAGTTCAAATTCACCAGCTGGTCAATGGGATAAAGATGGCCTATATCCTCCTAGGAAGCAGGAGCGGCATCCGCTTCCGAAATGGCTTGCGTCCGGAAACTCTATGTACAAACAGTGCTCAGGCTGTTCGTTCATAGGATCGCTATGAGTCGTCTACGACTCGACGGCATTAAACAACAACAACAACAACATATCCTCCTAGGGTATTTATTGGCTCAGTAAACCCACTGAAGAGTCAGCTATAAATTGGTTCTGAGTCTATGCTATGTAACAACATTCATTGAAAAGGTCATCTTTGATACAAGATGAGAAAGTGACACTTTTCCATAGCAGGGTATAAGCAAACATCAACAGTTAAAGGTGTTACATCTCAGAGGGGAGTTTTACTCAAAATCAGATTTGTAGGGTGAGAGGATAAAGGGCTCCCTCCTGATAAGAAAAGGCCTCCTCAATTATCTTTCCAGACTAAGAAAAGACACTTCTATCTTTTGAAATATTACTAAAGAAATGAAAATTTTCCATTGCTTTCTTACCTGTTTTAGAAGCATGGCCCAAAAGTATGAGGTATAAAGTCTCACTATCCTTGATTCTAAAGTATATTTTCTTTTAAGCCATTCAGGGTTGTGTTGTTGTTGTTGCTTTGTTTGTTTTTTTTGCTTTTTTGTAATATATTATCTATTCAATACCCTTTGCCAACAATAAAAATTCAAGGTTGTTAATTCTTCAGTATTCTTTATTTACCATACAACTTTCACATGCTGATAAGTCAATTGAAATGCCTTGTGTCAAATAATTCTGAACGTCATTCTTCTTCATTAACACTTTACTAGGTCATTAGAAGCAGGTTTGCCAATTGCAATGTACCATTTGATATCTTGATGGCTGCTTCCATGGGCATGGACTGTGGATCTAAGTAAAAGTAAGTTTTTTACAATTATCTTTCTTATGCTTTTGTGTCTAAAAGTCTCAGAAGACAATCTCTGGAAAGTTTATATTCTGTGGAATCACTCTTCTCATTAATAATATTTTTATCTTATCAGCTGATAATATACGTCCCAACAAGTAGCATTTATATTCTATAAACCTGATGCCTTCCTGTCTCTGTCTTGAACAAAAACATTCTTCACAAACCATCTTTGTCCTTCCTTTAAAGTTTTTAATGATTAAAATAATCTTCTAAAAATAAACTTAACAACATATGTCTTACATAAGTTAAACAATTTGCTGAAGATCAACATTAACAAATTATGAACATGCAAAGAAAGCCTGAATCTTTTAATCAAGAAAATAAATAACTGCTCCCTTACTTAGGGTACAACTTCCACAACATCATGCTTGGACTTAAACCTATTTGTAGGGATCTATGACCTTTTCATAACTATAGTTTCTGGTGACAGTAGATTATAGTCCTCATACCTTTTCAATCTATATGCAGAATGGATTATCTGCAAGACTGGGTTGTATGAGGAGAAGTGTGGCATCAGGATTGGAAGAAGACTCATCAACAATCTGCATTATGCAGATGACACAACCCTGCTTGCTGAAACTGAGGAGTATGTGAAGCAGTTGCTACAGAAGGTCAAGGACTTCAGCAGTCAATATAGATTGAAGCTCAACATCAAGAAAACAAAGATTTTCACCACTGGGCTGATTGGTAGCATCATGATAGATGGTGAAGAGATTGAGATTGTTAACAGCTTTAGTTTGCTTGGCTCCACAATCAACACTCTTGTTGCCAGCAGCCAGGAAATGAAAAGATGAATTGCAATGGGAAAGTCTGCTGTTAAAGACCTCTCCAAGGTACTGAAGAGCAACAATTTCAGTCTGGAGACTAAGGTGTGCCTGATACAAGCCATGGTCTTTGCAATCACTTGGTACACATCAGAGAGCTGGACAATGACTAGGGATGATAGAAGGACAATTGATGCCTTTGAGCTGTGGTGCTGGAAAAGAGTATTAAATATAGCATGGACTACTAAAAGAATGAACAAATTTGTCCTGGAGAGGGTTAAACCAGGCTGCTCCTTGGAGGCAATGATTCTGAACCTTCATCTGACATACTTTGGATATGTTGCAAGGAGGGACCAGTCCTTGGAGAGGGACATCGTGCTTGGGAGGATAGAGGAAGAGCACAGGAGAGGAAGATCCTCTATGAGATGGATTGATTCCATGACTGGGGTAATGCGAGTAGGTGTGTCAGAGACAGTAACGTTGGCACAGGATAGAGCAGGTTTCAGGGTATATAGGGTCTCAATGAGTCACGGGCAACTCAATGGCACATAACAACAACCACAAACAAGTCTACAGGAAGTTGCACTGCTAAACCAAACTCTGAGAGTTGTAATACACTAGCCAGCCAATGGACAAAAGATATACAATCTCCTCCCACGCAATTTACACCCTCAGAAAACCTGCTGGAGGATCATCTATGAGTTGGTTCTCACTGGATGACAACAAGTTTGAGTTTGGAGAGTTAAAGTATGAATGATGGTTGTTATGTGACATGGACTTGGAACTGACTCACAGCTGACCCTCTAGCAGGTTTTCAGAGGCAGTAAATCACATGGGAGGAGATTTGGGCATGTTTACCCCGTGGTCAGTTTGTGGGTTGGAACTGAGTGCAACTCCTTAACACTAAGCCACCAGAGTTGGATCTTTTCAAGTGAGTTCACAGGTTCATTCAACTGAGTCTCTTTGTTTGTGATGTTGTAGGTAGTTTATTCACTGACAGTCAATTCAGACTCATAGTGGCTCTTCTTTGGGTTTCTGAGGGTGCGAATCTTTATGGGAGGTGACCACATCTTTCTCCTTTGGAGCAGTTGATGGATTTGAATTGCCATATTTGTGGTTAGTAGCCCAAACACAAGGCACCAGAGCTCATTCTAGGCAGTGTGACACAAAAAACTAAAAAGCTATTGCTCTTCAGTTGGGACCAATGATAGCAGCAGGATTTCCAGAAGCTGTAAATTGTACAGAAGGAGGTTGCTCAGTTTTCTCCTTCGGATCAGCTGGAGGACTCTAACCACTGACAAGGCACTGCCATGGGTTAGCGTGCAACTGCCTACTGATACCACTACCAGAGCGGTATCACTCACTCATTTCTATAGAATTGGAACTGACTCATGAGTGACACCTTCTCAAACCAATTACCTTTGAGTTAGCAGCTGAGCACTTTAACTACTGCATGTGATGACATTAAAAGGAAAGATAAGAAATAGTATGTCCACCATAAATAGATAACGTTACTGATAATACAGTGAGCTCTGGTGGCCTAGTGGCAAGAAGCTGTGCTGCAATCCCAAAGGCATGCGGTTCTAGGTCACCAGCTGCTCCACAGAAGGAAGATAGACAATCTCCTCTTCCTCCTGTGTGACTAATTTGCTCTAAATACTTGCTAGATGGTCAGTTATGGGT
This sequence comes from Elephantulus edwardii, assembly GCF_000299155.1. Classification (NCBI taxonomy): domain Eukaryota; kingdom Metazoa; phylum Chordata; class Mammalia; order Macroscelidea; family Macroscelididae; genus Elephantulus; species Elephantulus edwardii. Next base: position 3,362,588 of record NW_006399828.1, read on the forward strand.
TGGTTTCGACTTCAGGGAATATGACAACAAGCAGGGAATACCAGAGGAATGTCTATCTGTGTTTCATTGACTATGCAAAGGCAGTTGACTGTGTAGAACATAACAAACTATGGCTGACTCTGAGAAGGATGGGAATCCCAGAACACTTGATCGTTCTAATGCGAAACTTATACTTGGACCAGGAGGCAGTCGTCAGAACAGAGCAAGGGAACACTGCATGGTTCA
>NW_006399828.1:3363682-3370873 GCF_000299155.1 Elephantulus edwardii
TTGATTCAGTGACTGGGATAATTGGGATGGGAGTGTCAGAGACAGTGTGATTGGCGCAGGACAGAGCAGAGTTTAGGGCTGTTGTACATAGGGTTGCTATGAGTCGCAAGCGACTCGACGGCACATAACAACAACAACAAACAACACAACCTAAAATTGCTGTTGCTATGTGCCCTTTAGTCACTAACCTTGTGTATGACAGCCTTAAGCCCTGCTCTAGTCTGTGCCAATTTTATTGTCTCTGACACACTGACCCTCATTTCTCCAGTCACTGACTCAGTCCATCTCATTGGGGGTCTTCCTCTCCTGCACTATCCCTCTACCCTTCCAAGGATGATGTCCTCTCAAAAGGACTCGCCCTTCCTTGCGCTGTGTCCAAATTATGTCAGATGAAGCTTGGAACAGCCTGTTTTCACCATCTCCAGGATGAACTTGTTTGTTCTTCTTCTAGCAGTCCATGGTACCCTCAATACTCTTATCCAGCACCACAGCTCAAAGGCATCAATTCTCCTTCTATCATCCCATTGCCATTGCCCAGCTTTCTGATGCATAGCAAATGATTGCAGACTATAACCTAGATTAGGCGCACCAAATCTACAGACTGACATTATTGATCTAAAACTAACATAAAAAGTTACAGAAAATGAATTAGAGACTTTAAGCCCCTTTAAGAAAGTAATTAATCAGGGAAAAATAAATAAATAAATAAATAAATATATAAGCAGATACATTATAAACCTAAATAAATGATTGGTTTGAATAACTAAATTCATTTAGAATCCTATCTGGCACACAGACTATTCATTCTTTTCTAATGGAAATGGAACATTTACAGAAATAATCTGTATCTGAAATTTCAGTAACTTCTAAAAGCCTCTTCTTAGTCTTTATTGTATCAAAATTAGAAATAAATTACACATAGCTAGAGGAAGACTTCTACTTCAAGGTAGAATAAAGCTGTTTCCAGAATAACAATAAATTGAAATGTACAAATTAAAATGAAAACAAAACAATAACAAAAACCACATGGCCATCAAGTCGGTTCTGATTCTTAACAACCAACCCTCTTTTGGTTTCAGAGATTGTAACTAGTAATGGGAGGAGTGGCTTCGAACCACTAAAGTGTAGCCTTTTGGTTAGCAGAGCAACCAACTTCAGAATGTGTGTGTGTGTGTGTGTGTGTGTGTATGTGTGAAGATAAGAAAGTCATATTTTAAATGTATTTTTAAATTGTAGAAATACTGAAACACACCAACCAACCTACTGCCATAGACTCATAGACACCTTCAAATTGGTTTCTGAGGTAGTCAATCTTTCTCTGAAGAGAGCAAATATCTTTCTCCTGCAGAGCAGCCAAAGGATTTGAACTGCCAACTTTTTGGTTTGCATCCTGAGACATTAAAATTTCACCACCAGGTCTCCTTACGGAACTAATAAGGGCCAGAAATAGAAGAAAATTAAAAACAAACAAACAAACAAACAAAAAACCAACTCAAAGAAGAAGGCATCTTGCTTAGGAGAGCTAACTATTTTCAGATGATTTATTCTTACCAGAATTTGCCAGTTCCGGGTGCTGAATGAAAATGAGTTGCTCACAAAAAGAGAGAAACTTCCAAAAGAAGGTGAAACAGCAGAAATCTGGGTAGAAACATTAAAATATCTTGTGTTTCAGAAACTAAAAAAATAAATAAAACAGTACCAGATCATTTCTTACATGTGATAGATGCTGAATTATGAACTGATATACAGAATTATTGAATTTTACTAAAAGGTTGTAATAAAATCTCTCAAATGTTCCTTGTTCAAATGACAAGAATGTTTTGAAAGCAGTTCTTAAACAGATCTCCCTGACAACATATTTGCTTGCATTTGAAATTTAATGGAGTATGTTTGAAGACTAAACCTCAAAACTAAAGGCAGCACTTTGAACCAAAGAGGCATAAGTTCACCAGACTTTTAAATAAAAAGCTGAGGAAGACTAGTCTCAAAGATCTACTAAAAATCTATTAAATCTTAACATTTGCAACCCAGCTCAATAAATGGTTGAATTAAAGTAACAAACCACCTCATTCTATCTTTCTAACCAAGGGAGGGGGAACAGGCTAAGTGGTGAGCCATTTGAGGATTTAATCTTTCATAATCAGGTCACATGGTTCTGGAGGTATGGATGCCAGTGTATATGACTCAGAACTAAGTCATGTAATTCATGACTCTGTCATTATCATTAACTTTAAAATGAGAACTTTACCAAATTAATGTCAAGAAATGATCCATGATTTTTCTGTGGCTTCAGTGACTTAAACTGAAAGAAGATACAAGTTTAAAACTGTGCCAAATAATATTCCTACTTCAGAAAATATGTAAGAATGGAGCCAGGTATGAGGAAGCAATCAAATAAGTCAGTTACTAAATCCTTCTAATATATGACTAGAAAAAGAGTTAACCAAATTGGAAGCAATCCCAGCTGCATCTGAGTGGTTGTGTCAAAAGAAGGAAAGCTCTGCCTCTGTCCCAAGACAAATAAAATTATAATGTGGTCTTTCTCCCAAGATACAAGGTAAAGATAAAAAAATGGTGATATAAAATATTGCAGACATGAGAGAAATCTTTTCATAGTTGCTGATGGATATGTAAATACACACAGCCTTTTAGAAAGCAGATTTAGAAAATAGAAAAAACGATTTAAAAATGCGCATCATTTCCCCCTCTTTCGCCTCCTCCTTTCCCTGCCTTATTGGATCAGTGATGCTTATCCTGTTTCAGATTGTTAAGGAAATGTTTATGCACAGAAACAATTCTGGAGGGCAGACCTCGGTGAAGGTCATGAGGGAGAAAGAGGCAACAGAGATTAGCAAATGGATGGGTTGGATGAAAGCAATGGTTATAAAAAATTCTTGATAAGACAAGGTAAATAATTGCATTATATATAATGTTATAAAACAAAGTATATAGGAATTGAATGAAAAAAACTATGTTCTATGAACCATAACGTTCACTCTGCAATTTATCCTAGAAAAATAATCTAATAAGCAGAAAACTACAAGTGCATAGAAGATTATCTACATTATTTTTGATGCTTGAAAATTGAAAGTTTGAGAAATTTACTACAAAGCACACACAATATATTGTTGTTGTTGTCATTATGTGCTGTCGAGTCGCTTGCAACTCATAGTGACCCTATGTACAAGAGCCCTAAACTCCGCTCTGTCCTGTGCCAATCGCAGCATCTCCAACACAACCCAATTGCCCCAGTCACTGAATCAATCCACCTCATAGAGGGCCTTCCCCTCCTGCGCTATCCCTCCACCCTCCAAGCATGATGAGAAGTCCAAGGACTTCTCCCTCCTTACAATATGCCCAAAGTATGTTAGATGGAGCCTCAGAATCCTTGCCTCCAAAGAGCCTCCCAGTTTGACCCTCCCCAGGATCAATCTGTTTGTTTTCCTAGCAGTCCATGGTACTCTCAATACTCTTCTCCAGCACCACAGCTCAAAGACATCAATTCTCCTTCTCTCCCCCTTAGTCATTGTCCAACTCTCTCATGCATAGCAAGTGATTGCAAAGACCATGGCCTGTATCAGACACACCTTAGTCTCCAAAGAGGCACCATTGCTCTTCAGTACTTTGGAGAGTTCCCTAATAGCAGACTTTCCCATCACAAGATGTCTTTTAATTTCCTGGCTACTGGTGCCAAGAGTGTTGACTGTGGAGCCAAGCAAACTAAAGCTGTGCACAATCTCAATCTCTTCACCATCCATCTTGATGCTGCCAATTGGCCCAGTGGTGAAATCTTTGTCTTCTTGATATTGAGCCTCAATCCATAGTGGAGGCTGCAGTCCTTGACCCTCTGCAGCAGGTGCTTCAGGTCCTCTTCATTTTCAGCAAGCAGGGTTGTGGCATGTGCATATCGCAGATTGTTGATAGATCTTCCACCAATCTTGACCCCACATTCCTCTTCATAGAGCCCAGCCTCCTGGATAATCTGTTCTGCATACAAGTTGAAAAGGTATGGGGACACTATGTCAATCCATCTTGTTAAGAGTCTCTGCAATATATTATTAAGTGAAAGATTACATTCAGAATCAGGAGTGGCATCCACTTCCTAAACTACATGCCTCTGGAAACTGTATGAACTTCAAAAAATGATGATAGTTATAGGCTTCGGGGGTTTTGTTTATAGGGTCGCTATGAGTCATCTCTTTGCACTGGACGTAAGGCCAAGGATTCAAGGAAGGGACCAGAAAAAGAAAGAAAGCTAAAGAAGCTTTATTAAGGGGAGTTCTTGGGGGGATTCCTTGGTCTAGAGAAAGAGTTAGACCAGAGGAAAACCTTGCTTTAAGGTTGATTAGGGCAGAGTTTTTATAATAAGGGTCTTTAGGGAGGGAAGGAAGGGGCACTCCATGGTAGTTTAGTCAGATGGGTGATGCTGTTCACACCCTTTGTTTACATGTTGCTATTCCTTTACTCCTTTGTTCTCTCTTTGACCTTGGTCCCTGCCTGACAATATCTATGTGGAATTGTAGATTATTTTAATTCTCCACAGTTTTATTTATTTGTAATTGTATAGGGAAAGCCAAAAATATCATAATTTTAAGATATAGTGCTGGTGAATAAAATTAACTATATCACAGAATGTCAGAAAAATGAACTGTGAGAAGAATGATTCTGTCTCGAAACACATATAGCTAGAATGATGCAGAGAAGCAAGGATGTCCAGACTTCTTCTTAAGTATTTCAGACATGTTTTCAGGAGAGACCAGCACCTGGAAGACATCATGCTTATCAAAGAGGTTATGGACTACTTCTAGGGACCCTATGAACAAAAGGCCTGAGCACTGTTCAGAGTTTCCAGAGGCAAGCCATTTCAGAAGTGGATGCCACTCCTGCTTCCAAGCTTGTTTTAATTGGGAAGCTCCACTGAACACTGTCCACCATGGTTAACCAGTATCACATTTGGCACATCAGTGTCACAGTGTTTAGCATCACAGCAACCACGAGTTACCTCTGTACAGCAATGTACAGACAAGGGCTATACCACGTAGAAAAAAGAGGAGGATCAGAATAAAAAAGGAAGACCCTCCAAAAGCTAGATTGACACAGTAGCTGTGACCATGGGCTCAAACATAGAAACAAATGTGAAAGCACGGCAGTGATAATGTGATTCTTCTTTTTTTTTGGGGGGGGACCCCAACAAACCCGAAACAAAACAAAAAGACTAAATCCTACTCATCCCCACACCAAATTTGAGAATGCTATTTATTTTCCACCTTGAAAAACCTCTTAAGATTCACCATTACTTCATGTATGACACTCTGACACTCTCTTTGGCATTCAAAGTCACTTCACATCTGGTCTTCCATACTGTATTGATTTGGTTATCGACCTCTGTATCCCATGGGCCCTCTTTCTGAATACTTTTGTAAGATGCCAAATTTGTTTCCTTCTCCATGTGTTTTCTTCCCCTCTAGAGAACACTCTCTAACTTTCTTTTCTCTGGAAAATATCATTCCCTCTGAAAGAATGTTCCTGCTCCTCCAACAGAAGAGCCAATGTTCTTTCTGTTTTTCTATCATAGACTAACTATAGGTGAATTCTCCATTATCTTTCAGACTTTTTATCTCAAATCTCAAACTACAAATCACATACAACCTCTGGGTCAGTATGTGTAACATGCATAGAAATTATGCTTTCTCTTTGTGTTGAGATTTGAAAGACTTGGCAACAGAATAGTCATAGGTTGGATAAAATAAAGCATAAATATGTAAATTATCTCCTCCAAGACAAAGTAAGATCACACATGTATAATTGGATACTTTTTTCTTGTAGTTAGTTTACACATTATATTAATAATTTGAGTGAGGTTTGAAATGACATTTTAAAATTCCACTTAAGCAATAGCTCCTAGAATCCTGTGAGAAAGGGACATGCAGATAGATAAACATCCAGATAATAATGTGTCATTCTCCTTGATTATGGATTCCTGGAGGAGTTACAATCATAGAGTTCATGTCTGTCTAGTCCATTCTGACTCAGAGCAACCCTGTCAGACAGACTAGAGCTGTCCTCATAGGGTTTCAAAGACTATGATAACTCCAGTAATAGACCGACATCTTTCCCTGAGAAAGTGTTAAATCTGAAGTGCTGATTTTTTGGTTAGCAATATAGTTCTTAGCCACTATACCATTGTTGTTATTGTTATGTGCAGTCAAGTTGCCTGCAACTTATAGTGACCCTAAGTACAACACCCCTAAACCCTGCTATATCTCTTGCCAATCTTATTGTCTCCGACACATCTATCCCTATTACCCCAGTGACTGAATCAGTCCATCTCATAGAGGTTCTTCCTCTCCTGCACTGTCCCTCCACCCTCCCAAGCATGACGTCCCTCTCCAAGGACTGATCACACCTTGCAACATGTCCAAAGTATGTCAGATGACGCTTTGGAATCCTTGCAAGGAGCAGCCTGGCTTCAGCCTCTCCAGGATGAACTTGTTTGTTCTCCTAGCAGTCCATGGTATATTCAACACTCCTCTCCACACCACAACTCAAAGGCATCAATTCTCCTTCTATCATCCCTAGCCATTGCCAAACTTTATGATACACAGTAAGTAATTGCAAAGACTATGGCCTTATCAGGTGCACTTTAGTCTCAGGACTGATATCCTTGCTTTTCAGTACTTTGGCGAGGTCTCTAACAGAAAACTTTTTCAATGCAATTCATCTTTTAATTTCCTGGCTGGTGGTACCAAGAATGTTGATTGTACAGCCAAGCGAACTGAAACTGTCAACAATCTCAATTTCTTCATCATCTGTCATAATGCTACAAATCAGCCCAATGGTGATAATTTTTGTTTTCTAGATGTTGAGCTTCAATCCATATTGAAGCCTATAGTCCTTAACCTTCTGCAGCAAGTACTTCAGGTCCTCCTCAGTTTCAGCAAGCAAGATTGTGTCATCTGCATGATTCAGACTGTTGATGAGTCGACCTCCAGTGCTGACACTGCACTTCTCATAGAGCCCAGCCTCCCGGATAATCTGTTCCACCTATTGATTGAAAAGATATGGAGATAGGACACATCCTTGATGCACATCCTTCCAAATTTTGAACCTTGCAGTGTTTCCTTGCTCTGTTCTGACGACTGCCTCCTGGTCCAATTATAGGTTTCACACAAGCACAATCAAATGTTCTGG
>NW_006399828.1:3370973-3372475 GCF_000299155.1 Elephantulus edwardii
ATCCATTTGACATTAGCTATATTATTCCTAGTGCCACAACCTCTTCTAAATGCAACCTGCACTTCTGGCAGTTCTTTGTTGATGTGCTGTTCCAGTCATTTTTGGATAATCTTCAGCAGAATCTTGCTTGCATGTGATATGAATGATACTGTTCAATAATTTCCACACTCTGTCAGATCACCTTTCTTTAGAATGGAAACAAATATAGATCCTTATGAGTCAATTGGTCAGCCGGCTGTCTTCCAGATTTCTTGGCACAACTTGGTGAGCACATCCAGGGCAGCATCTGTTTGTTGAAATAGGTCAATTGGTATGCCATCAGTTCCTGGGGCCTTCTTTTTGCCAATTCTTTTTTGAGCAGCTTGAACTTCTTCCTTCATCACCACAGACTCTTTCTCATACATTGATTCATGAAACTCTTCTGTGTCCACCAATTCCTTTTGGTACAATGACCCTGTATACTCCGTATGCTCTTTCCATCTTCTTTTAATGTTTCCTGGATCCTTTCATATTCTGCCCAAAGCATCCTTAAGTATTACAACTCAAGGTTTTAATTTGTTCTTCAGTGCCATCAGCTTAAGAAATGCTGAGCAAGTTCGGCCCTTTGATTTTCTGACTCCAGCTCCTTGCACGTTTCGTTGTTAATACTTTACTTTGCCTTCCCACGTTGCCCTCTGAAATCTCTGTTAAACTCCTTGATATCTTGATTTATTCCCTTTGCTTTGTCTTCTCCATGCTCCAGTGCAATATTCAGAGTTTCTTCTGATATCCATCTTGGTCTTTTTTTACTCCTCTCTCTTTGTAATGACCTTTTGCATTCTTCCTGGATGATGTTCTTTATATCCTCCCATAGCTCATCCAGACTTTGCTCACTAATGTCCAGGCCCTCAAACATGTTCCTGAGATGGTCTTGAAATTCAAGTGGGATAGACTCAAGGTCAAATTTTGCTTCCTGTGGTCTTTATTTCATTTTCCTCAGCTTCAGCTTAAACTTGCATATGAGTGGCTGGTGGTCTGTTCCACAATCAGCACCTAGCCTAGTTTTCACAGCTGATATTGAACTTCCCCAATGGTTCTTTCCACAGATGTAATAAATCTGATTCTTATGCATACCATCAGGTGAAATTCATGTGTTAAGTCTACATTTATGTTTCTTATAAAATGTATTTTTAATGAATAAGTCATTGTGAAAAACTCTGTAATTCTATCTCTAGCTTCATTTCTGTCACCAAGTCCATGTTTTCCAACTGCAGAACCTTCTTCTTGATTCCCAGCTTTTGCATTCCAGTCACTCACTATTATTAATGCATTTTGATTGCATGATTGATCAATCTCTTACTGCAAAAGTTGGTAGAAATCTTCTATTTCCTCCTCTATGGCTATGGTTTTTGGTGTACATATTCGAATGATGGTGGTATTCACTGGACTTCCTTGTATGCATATGGATATTATCCTGTCACTCACAACATTGTATTTCAAGACAGATTGAGAAATGACATTTT
>NW_006399828.1:3373896-3383334 GCF_000299155.1 Elephantulus edwardii
TCAAGCTGTTTTCAGTTTCTTCCTCTGTGGCAGTATCTCTTGACTTCAGAGTTTTGAACTTCTGCCGCAGGATTGACTTCTTGTGCCTTAGGGGATTATATTAATCTTAAAAGCACCTTTAAATGGTTCTTTCTGACCTCTTTTCATGGGCAATTTTTAATGTATTGGAGAGAACAATTTTTCTTTTTTACAATTTGTTTCTAAAGAGCAAACTAACTTGGATCAACAGGTTGTAGCTGCTTGGAGTCTTTCATTAATTCATTTTTCTTCAAAACAAGGAAAGATATAATCTACTGGTGATGGATAAGAGGTAAGGATATAGTCATGCATACCATGTATTAACTATCCCTCGTCAAATCATCTGCCCTTAAAAACACTTCAGTAAAACAAAACAAAACACTTCAGTAATGGAAATTTGAGTTTGTAAGGCTGTATAAAGCTGTGAAATAGGTTCCTTGCCCCCTAACTCCTTTTTGATTCCTTGATCTCTGTCTCACTCTTGGATACTCACATGATACAAACTCATTGCTGTTGAGTTGGTTTCAGCTTCTAGCAAACTTTCTTTGGGTTTCTAAGGCTGTAAATCATACTGCAATAAACCGCCTATCTTTTTCCATCAATACTGCCAATGGATTTGAGCCTCTAGAGACAAGAATTCTTTTGGTTAGCAGGTCAACTATTATAGACTATTAGAGCTTGTTTCATTCTTGGATGCTGTTCTTGTTAGATGCCATCAAGTTGACACCTAACATCAAGTTGTCATTCATAGTGACTTTGTGTATCATCTTCTCCATCACTGATGTACTTGAGGCCATTGTGACAGTCATTGTGCTAATCCATCCTGTTGAGTATCTTTCCCTCTTTCTCTGACCCTCCCCCTAAACCAGCATGATATCATTTTCCAAGGACTGGTCCCACCTTAAAATATGCCCAAAATATGTGGGTTGGAGTTTTGCCGTCTTTGCCTCTAAGGAGCACCCTTATTGCACTTTGTCCAAGGCAGATATTTTTTTCTTCTTTAGAAAGTCTATGGAAAATTCAGTACTCTTCTCCAGCACCACAGTTCAAAGGCATAGATTCTTCTTCTGTCATTGTTATACGTTATCCAACTTTAAGTTGCATAGGAAATAATTGAAGGAACCATGGCTTGGATCAGGTACACTTTAATCTTGGATAGCATCCCCAGAACATTTTTCTTCATAGTCAAGTTCTACATAAACTCTTGTTAATAAATTAAAACACCCTTTTCTTTTAGTTACTTCAATATAAATAAAAATATTGGATTATTGTGGTTTGATTTAATAAGTAATTTGGTAAGATCACTTTAACTCTGTTTATTCTGGTGACTAAGTAAACACTGTTTCTTGGTGAATGCTCTAGTTTGGCTACTAATGAGCCATCTGAGAACAAAAAAACTGGAAATTATTTGGCTGGAATCTGCAAAAACAAGATGTCATGATTGGGCTTGTTAAAAGTTTCTCAAGACAAACCCAAACATACACAATATTATTAACTGTGTCTTGGCAGCTCATTTTCTTTTTTCTTTCATAAACAGTAAAAAACAAAAAGCAGCTCTGGTTTATTTAATTCTCAGAGAAGAAAAATTGGAACTGTTTCACCTGTTTAATATAAAAATCTACATGACCTAAAGGAAAAACAAGAGGAATTTTACAGAATATTTCATTTTAATTACAAGGAGTGCTGGTGGCAGAATGGTTAAGTATTCAGCTGCTAACCAAATGATCTGTGGTTCAAATGCACTAATCACTCTGTGAGAGGAAGATAGAAAGTAGGCTTCTGTAAAAGTTAATCTTAGAATGTTTATAGGCAGTTCTACTCTGTTCTAGGAGTTTCTGTGAGTTAGAATTGACTCAATGGCAAGGGGTTTAATGGGTTTGGTTTATTTCCATCATTTTGTACATAAAAATTTTTGAATGTGAACACAATAGCATTTTCTTAAAAAGCTCTAATGCAAATAATCCCACAACAATTTTTCCACAATTTCTTCCTGACCTTCTTTTGTTTCTACCATCCTCCAAAAAGTTTAGGGATTAATTTTCCTTTAACATTGTATAAATTTTTTATGGATTGACTGTTGAATGTCTATCTTAAATTACAAAATACCCATATATAATTATTGTTGTGTGCCATCAAGTTGACGACAACTAATGGGGACTGGGAAGAGTATCTCTGAACCCTGCCCTATCCTGAGCCAATCTCACATTCTCACCTTCTCCAACACACCTGCCCAGTCACAGTGTCAGTCCATCTCATCGATGGTCTTCCCCTCCTGCACTGATCCTCTACTCTTCCAAACATGATGTCCTTCTCCAAGGACTGATTCCTCCTGACAACATGCCCAAAGAATTTGAAACAGATTTCAAAATTCTTGCCTTCAAGGAGCAAACTGGATTAACTTTCTCCAGAACAGACCTATTTGTTCTTTTATTATATCTATTATATGTTCAATACTCTTCTCCAGAACCACAGCTCAAAGGCATCGATTTTTCTTCTGTCATTCTTAGTCACTGTCCAGTTCTCTGATGCATAGCAAGTAAATGTGACTGAAATCATTGCTGTTTAGCACTCTGGAGAGGTCCCCAACAACAGGCTTTCCCAATACAGTTTGTCTTTTGATTTCCTGATTGCTGGTACCACAAGTTTTGACTGTGAATCTGAACAAGCTGAAATTGTTAACGATCTCAACCTCTTCTCTATCATGGGCCAATTGGCCCAGCGGTGAGGATCTTTGTTTTTTAATGCTGAGTTTCAACCCTTAATGAAGACTGCAGTTCTTGACATTTTGAAGCAAATATTTCATGCCCTCTTCAGTTTCAGCAAACAAGGTTGTGCTATCTGCATAACATAGGTTGTTGATGAGTTGAATAGGTTATTGAATGTGCTGATGCCACATTCCTCTTCATAAAGTCCAACCTTCTGAATGTTCTGTTCTGTTTACAGAGTCAAAAGGTATGGAGACAGAACACATCCCCGTCTCACTTGTTTGGTTTGAACCATGTAGTCTTTTTTACTCTGTTCTGAACAAAGTCCTGATCTAAGTATAGGTCTCACATGAGGATAATCAGGTGTTCTTCTCAAGTTTACCCACAATTTGTTGTGCTCTACACAGTCAAATGCATTTGCATAGTCAATGAAACACAGATAGACACTCCTCTGGTACTCTCTGCTTTCAGCCAACATCCATTTGACATTAGCGGTAGTGTCTCCGGTGCCATGGTCTTCTCTAAATGCAGCCTGTATTTGTGGTAGTTCTCTGTCCTTTTCTGGTCATGCTTGGATAATCTTCTGCAGAATTTTTTTGCATGTGCTATTAATGACATTGTTTGATAATTTCCTCACTCTGATGGATCATCTTTTTTTTGAAATTGGAATAAGTATGGATCTCTTCTAGTCAGCTGGCTAGTTTGCTGTCATCCACATTTCTTGGTACAACCTGGTGAGCACTGCTAGGGCCAGATCTGTTTGTTGAAATATATTAGTTGGTATTCTATCAATTCCTGGGTCCTTATTTTTTTGCTAATTCCTTCAGAGAAGCTTGAACTTCCCCTTTCATCACCATTGCCTCTTGATCATATTACTTCATAAAATTCTTCTGCTTTAGCAAATTCTTTTTTATATAGTTACCCTGTGTATTCCTTCCATCTTCTTTCATGCTTCCTATATCATTCAATATTTTTCCATAGCATCTTTAAGTATTACAATTCAAGGCTTTAATTTCTTCTTCAATTCTTCAGCTTGAAAAAATGTCAAATGAGTTCATCCCTTTTGATTTTCTAACTCCAGCTTGTTACACATTACATTATAATATTTACTTTGTCTTCCTGAGTTGCTCTTGGAAATCTGCTCAACTCCTTAACTTCCTGATAGGTTCCCTTTGCTTTGGCTTCTTGGCAGTTTAGTGCAATATTCTAAATCTCTTCTAACATCTGTCTCCATCTGTTCTTCCTCCTCTCTCTTCATAGTGACTTTTTGCATTCTTTATGAATGATATTCTTGATATCCTCCCACAGCTTATCTGGTCTTCATTCATTAGAGTTCAAGACCTCAAACTTATTCTTGCGATAATAGCTTTTAAATTCAGGAGGAATTGACTCAAGGTCATACTTTGATCCTTGTGCCTTTTTAAAAAAATCACTATATGTTTAAAACTGGCAATATTAAAGCCATGGTACGAGCCTTGAGGATAATTGAGATCATTAAGGTCCCTGAAAATGGCTACATCTGAAGAAAAAAATTTCCTTTAACTTCAGTTTGAACTTGCATAGGAGTAGTTGATGATTTGTCCCACAGTCATTACCTGGCCTGGTGTTCACAGCTGACAACTGAGTTTCTCCAATGATTCTTTCCACACATGTAATCAATCTGATTCCTGTGTAGACCATCAGGTGAGATCCATGTGTAAAGTTTCTGTCTGTAGTTTTTATAAAATATATTTTTCCACAAATTGACCATGCTCATATTAAATATTGGACACTAATTGCCTATTACTTCCCACTTGGATATCTCACCAGAATTTACAGGCTTCAAGTTTACTATTAGAGCAATAACAATTTTGAAGTTATTTTGTCTATGTTGTTTATTGTTAGATGATATTGAGTCAACTCTATTGTCTATGGACAACAAAGTGATATTAATGATGTTGTTAGATAGTTTTCACATTCTGTTGGATCACCCTTCTTGGAAATGGGAACAAATATGGACCTCTTCTAATCTGTCTTAAACCTTCAGATAATTTTAAAATTATTTAATATTGAAGACAGGGTTACCTGAATTAACTTAGGATACCCAAAAGAATGCTCTAAATACACAGAGATCTATACATTTTGGTACCTTGTTCCCAAGTTCAATCTAAATATCTTAATATGATATTATAGAAAGCTAGATAATGTTGTTTAATAATTTCCATATTCTGTTGAATCACTTTTCTTTAGAATGGGAACAAACATGGATCTTTTTCAGTCAGTCAGCCAGACAGCTTTCCTCCAAATTTTCTGACACAGGTTTGGTGGCTTCTGGGGTGCATCTGTAATTTGAAATACATCTATTGGTATCCCATCGACTCTTGGGGCCTTCTTTTTTGTCAATGCCATCAGTACAGCTTCAGCTTCCTCCCTCATTACCACTGGCTTCTGCTTATGAGGTGCTTCCTGAAATATTGCAGTGCCAATTCTTTTTGGTACTGTGATTCTGGATATTCCTTCCATCTTCTTTTGATGCTTCCTGGATCATTCAATATTTTGCCCATTGCGACTCAAGGCATGAATCTGTTTTCAGTTCTTTTATCTTGAGCAATGTCGAGTGAGTCCTTCCTTTTTTATTCTCCAATTCTAGGTTTCATTCCGTTAGACTACTTTGCTTTGTCTTCTTGAGCTGCCCTTTGACATCTTTTGTTCAGCTTTTTTGACTTCAGCATTACTTCTTTTTGTTTTGGCTTCTCAACACTCTAGCACAATTTCCACAGTCTCCTCTAATATCCGTCTTCGTTTTTTACCTTCTCTTCTGTCTTTGTAATGACCTTTTGCTCAATTCATGGATGATATTCTTGATGTGATCCCACAACCCATCTAGTCTTCAATAATTGGTGATAAATCCTTCAAATCTATCCTTTCCCCCCCAAACTGATGCTTAGGATGATTTTTAAATTTAGGTGGGATAGACTCAAGATCATATTTTGATCCTCAAGGACTTATTTTAATTTTATTTTGCCTCAATTTGAGCTTGCCCATGAGTAATTGACGATCTGGTTTATAGTCACCACTTGGCCTGGTTTTGATTGCTGATATTCATTGAGCTTTTCCAGTGATTCTTTTCACAGATGTTGTCAATCTGATTCTTATATAGTCCATCTGGTGATGTCTGTGTATAATGTCACCATTTGTGGGGGTTTTTTTAAAGGTATTTGTGATGAATAAGTCATTGAACAAAATTAGATTATTCTATTTCTGGTCTCATTTATGTCACCAAATCTATACTTTCCAACTATTGTTCCTTCTTCATTGTGTCCAAATTTTGAATTCCAGTCACCATTAAATATTAATTAAATTTTGATTGTGCATATGATAATTTTGGACTGCAAAATTTGATAAAAAATCATATGAAAGCAAAATATAGCTGAAGGAAATTAAAAACAACTGTAACAGTACATAGAGAATTTCCAGAGGTTCAAGCACGATTTAAAAGAGACCATGGCATCAGGAATATCTTTGCTGATGTCAGGTGGATCCTGGCTGAAAGTAAAGATAATCAGAAAAAATGTCTATTTGTGTTTTATTGACTATTCAAAAGCATTTGGCTGTGTGGATCATAACAAATTATGGATAGCACTGAGGAAAATGGGAATACCAGAACACTTAATTATGCTCATGCAAAACCTATATCCAGACCAAGAAGCTGTTGTGTGAACCAAAGCAAGGAAACATTGCATGGTTTAAAATTAGAAAAGGGGTGTGTGTGTATCAGAGTTGTATTCTTTTTCTACACCTATTACGTCTGTATGCTGAGAAAATTATCTGAGAATCTGGACTCTATGAGGAATTGACATCAGGATTGGAAGAAGACCCATCAGTAACATTCGTTATGCAGATGACACAATTTTGCTGATGAAAGTGGGAAAGATTTGAAGCGCTTGCTGCAGAAGATTAGACAATGCAGCCTTCAATATGGATTGCATCTCAATGTCAAGAAAACAAAAATTCTAACCACTGAACTTATAGGCAACATCATGATAAATGGGGAAAAGATTGAAACTACCAAACCCTTCATCTTACTTGGCTCTACAATCAATACATTTGGTACAGTAGTCAGGAGATCAGGAGACGTATTGCACTAGGAAAATCTGCAGTCAAGAACAGCTCCAAATTATTGAGGAGGAATGATGTTAGTTTTAAGAAAACTGTATGCCTTATTCATGCCAGGGCATCTGTGAGATGGACAGTAAATAAAGATGACAGAAAAGGAATTGGTATTTTTGAATTGTGGTGTTGAAGATGAGTAATGATTATACCATGAGCTGCCAAAAGAACAGATATGTTTTGGAGAAGGTGAAGCCAAAATACTCCTTGGCAATAAATATGATAAAACTTCACCTCACATGCTTTGGGCATGTTGCTTGGAGAGGCTATTCATTGGAGAGGGACGTCATGCTTGGGAAAGTGGAGGGATGGTGAAAGAATGGAAGATCCTCCCCCTGATGGATTGACACAAAAACTGCAGCAATGGGCTCAAATGTGTCAGGGATTGTTAGGTTGGTACAGGATAGGACAGGGTTCAGATCCGTTGTTCATAGGGTTGCTATGAGTTGTATTCAATCTGATGGCATCTAACAACAACAGTAACAACAACAACAACAAATTATACTGGGTTTCTAGAATTTCATTTTGATTATGTCAGAATGGTTTGTTTTATATCTAATTCATAACTTTTTTTCTTTACAAGAAATAGTCTTTGGTTTCCAGGAAGCAAACATTCCCCGAAGATTAATCTTTTGTTTTTCGGTTTCCATTGCAATTTTTCTCTCCGTGAGGTAAACTTCCAGATGTTAATATGTGTTCTTGAACATCTGCTTGTGAATCTTAGTGTTTGCTTCTATCTATTCACTAAAGTCTTAAAGTTATAATGAATTTAATGACTGCTGAAATTTTTTTAAACTAATTATATCTTAAAGTATTCATTATTTAGAACTTTGCCAAGATTTGTATAGACTTTGAGATACAGTAAAATAAATTTTGTGTTTTCTTTTAACGTTAATAATTATATAATAATTATAGATGACATAATGGTGTTTTTTGCAGTATAATCTTTTGCCCTCTTCTAAAAAGTTATTGTCTAAAAAAAAGTTATTGTCTCTCAGATTCTGGCCTGTAAGATTTTGAAAATTTTTATTATTTTTTATACTGTAGAAAATACTTTCATCAGTATAGTTTATACTTCAATACATCTAGAACATTTAAGAACTCGGTTATAAACCTGTTATACCCTATTTGATCTTTCTTTAATTGATGCTATAGAATGGGACTGAGAGAGAGAATATTAATAGGATCTGAAACTGACTTCATAGGGAATAGTTTGAGGTAAGATCAGTCCAAAGCTGACCGCTATGAAGTAGAAATGATGCATACCTCCACTCTTTTACTTTAAAAAAGAATTAATTCGGACACCATTCATTACTCTTATGAGACTTTCTGTCTCTCTTCTGGAATTTCTAGATGACTACTTACAGCTAAGTCATTTATTGTGAGGCAGGGTACAGAGATCAGGACAACAGGTTGCAATTGAGAATCAGGATCAGGAAGCATGAAGACATAGTTTCTGTTCTTCACTGCACGTCACCTCTGTCAGGTTCTCTCAACAATACAGGCCTCCTCTTAGGTCCTTGAGGATGTGCTGCTTCTCTTGGTTGCAACAAAAGTCTCAAATCTAAGAACAATTCTTAGAATGGCTCTGGATCAGGAGTGTTTCATTTTGCTGTACATAGAACAGCTACGAACAGAACTGACTCAGCTGCACCTAAAAACTCCAATCGATTTCTATTCCCCCCACCCCAGAAATAGCACATCAATTCCTTCTCAGTTTGTCTTAATATAGAATTTCTGCTGAAAACTTCCATATGTATTATCCTACTGACATGCGAAGTATTTGTGGCATAGTTTCTAGTATTACATCTACAGACAAGTAGTGGTATTTTTAATTGTTTCATATGTATGTGAAAGCTGAACAAAGAATGAGGAAGACTGCAGAAAAAGTGATATCTTTATATCGTGGTCTTGGTTATATCTATTAAATATACAGTAGACTTTCAGCAAAAGATACAAATTGGTCTTGTTAAAAAAGTAAGGTCAGAATGCACTGGGGAAGCAAGTACAACAAATCAAGTGTTTAGCCATGTAACCAACAAGTACCGGTTCACAGGGAAAGACCTCATATTTGACAAAGAAGAGAATCAGCAAAAAAGAGGAACACTTTCGAAGAGATGGGACTGAAATAACTGCAAATGCATAGCAACGACTATGAGGACTAAGCACTGTTTTGTTCTATTGAACATAGGGTCACTGTGACTTAGAATTGAATCAATGTACTCACACAACAAAAACAACATAGAATTCCAGTCTGAAAGTAAAGAGGAAACACTTGCTACAGAAGATAAAAAAAAACCTTGTAGCTTTCAAAGTGAATTATACTTTAACATCGTTGTTGTTGTTGTTGTTACATGCTGTTGAGTAGCCTAAGACTCATAGCAACCCTATGTACAAGAGCCTAAACCCTGCTTTATCCTGTGCCAATCTTATTGTCTCTGACACACCCACCCACATTATCCCAGTGACAATCAATCCATCTCATCGAGGGTCTTCTTCTCTTGCGCTGTAACCTCTCCCCTCCCAAGAGTGATGCTCCTTTCCATGGAATGGTCCCTCTTTGCAA
>NW_006399828.1:3388374-3390492 GCF_000299155.1 Elephantulus edwardii
GAATGTTTCACTAAAACAGATAAAAACAGGCCTGAGTGCCACAGATTAAATTCAACCACCTTTGGCTTGGTAGCATCACTTTCTGTCCACTAGGCCAACTGATCTTTATGCTGTTATTGTTGTTAAGTGCTGCCAAGTTGTAGATGACTCATAGCAACCCTATGAACGAAAGACCTGAACATTTGTATAACTTTCATCCTTTCTCCAGGTTCATAGGGTTTCTGGAGGCAAGCTATTTTGGAAGTAGATGCCACTCCTGCTAAAATCTTTACCATTGGAACAACGAGAAATTTCATAATGGATGAAGAAAATACTGAAGTTGTCAACCCACTAATTTTACTTACATCCACAGTACCCTGGGAAACAGCAGTCAAGAAACCAAAAAATGTGTTGCACAGAACAGTCTCCTTTAAAGGTCCTCTCCAAATTGCTAACGCTAGAATTTCAGTTTAAAGACTAAGGTGTGCTAAGGCTAGAATTTCAGTTTAAAGACTAAGGTGTGCCTGACCCAAGCCACAATCTTTTCAATTATTCCCTATGCATCTGTGTGGAATACAATAAATTGTAGCTAACTTTGAGAAGAATGGGAATCACAGAACACTTCATTGTGCTCATGTGAAACCAGGAAACAATCTTCAGAACAGAGCAAGAAAACACTACATGGTTAAAAGTCAGGAAAATAGGGTTTCAGGGATGTGTCATCTCCTTATCTTTTCTATATGTATGTAGAACAGATCTTTCAAGAGTCTGAGCTTTATGAAGAGGAATGTGGCAGCAGGACTGGAGAAAGACTAATCAAAAACCTACATTATGTAGATAACACAACCTTGTTCACAGAAACTGAGAAAGATCTGAAACATTTTGTGCAGAAATTCAAGGTCTGTAGTCTTCAGTATAAACTGAAGATCAAAATCAAGAAGACAAAGATTCTCACCACTGGGCCAATTGGAAGCTCCATGTTAGATGGAGAAGAGATTGAGGTTGTTAACAATTACAGCATGCTTGGCTTCACAATCAACATTTTTGGCACCAGCAGTGAGGAAATCAAAAGACAAACGGCATTAGGAAAATCTGCTGTCAGGGACCTCTGCAAAATGCTAAAGAGTAATGATGTCAGTCTAGGGTCTAGAGTGTGCCTGATCCAGGCCATGCCTTACTATGGCCTATTCAATTACTTACTATGCATCAGAGAGCTGGACAAATACCAAGGATGATAGAATGGGCCTTTTAATTGTTGTGCTGGAGAAGAGTATTGAACATACCATGGACTGTCAAGAGAACAAACTGGTCTGTCTTGGAGAGGGTGAGACCAAGTTTCTATTTGGAGGCTAGGATTTGAAGCTCCACCTCACATAGTTTGGGCACGAGGCCAGGAAGGACCAGTTCTTGAAGAAGGACATCATGCTTGGAAGGGTCGAGGCACATCGCAGGAGAGGAAGACCCTCGATGTGATAGATTGACTCAGTAACTGGAGTAATGGGGGTAGATGTGATTGAGTCAGTGAGATTGGCTCAGGATAGGGCAAGGTTCAGAGCTATTGTACATAGGGTCACTATGAGCAGCTTGATGATACATAACAACACACACATTTGTAAGTAGACATCAAATAAAGATGACTATGACAAAGGAATAATTGATGCCTTTTCATTGTGGTGGTGGAGAATACTGAATATACCAAAGGCTGCCAAAAGAGCATACAAGTCTGTCTTCAAAGAAGTACAGCCAAGATGCTTATTAAAGGCAAGAACGGTAAAGCTTCATCTCACATAGACAGTAACAACGGGCTCAAGCATACAGACATTTTAAGGATTGTGCAGAACAGGACAAGCTTCAGATCTATTGTTCATAGGGTTGTAGTGAGTTATAGGTGACTCAATGACACCTAGTATCTATCTCTATCTCTATATATCAATGACACCTAATACACACACACACACACACACACACACACACACACTCATTCAGTCATGTTGCCAGGATGGACCAATTCTTGGAGAAGGACTTTGTGCTTGGAAAAGTAGAGGAACAGTCTGAGAAGGAAAGACTCAGGATGAGATGGATTGACACAGTAACTGAAATAATGGGAGAAAGTGTATCAGAGACAGTGAGATTGGCTCA
>NW_006399828.1:3392075-3393305 GCF_000299155.1 Elephantulus edwardii
CGTCAGAACAGAGCAGGGAAACACTGCATTGTTCAAAATTGGGAAAGGTGTATGCCAGAGATGTGTCCTATTTCCATACCTTTTCAACCTATATGCAGAACAGATTATCCAAGAGTCTGGGCTCTATGAGAAGTGTGGCGTCAGGATTGGTGGAAGATCTATTAATAATCTGTGTTATGCAGATGACACAACCCTGCTTGCGGAACTGGGGAGGACCTTAAATGCTTGCTGCAGAGAGTTAAGGACTGCAGCCTTCAGTATGGATTGAAGACAACGATTCTCACCACTGCACCAACTGGTAACATCAGGCTGGATGGTGAAGTGATTGAGATTGTTAACAACTTTATTCTGCTTGCCTCCACGGTCAGCACTCTTGGCACCAGCAGCCAGGAAATAAAAAAAATGTATTGTGATGGGAAAGTCTGCTGTTAGGGATCTCTCCAGGGTACTGAATAGCAATGGTGTCTTTCTGGATACTAAGGTGTGCCTGATACAGGCTATGGTCTTTGAAATCACTTGTTATGCATCAGAGAGTTGGACAATGACTAGGAAGGATAGAAGGAGAATTGATGCCTTTGAGCTGTGGTAGTGGAGAAGAATATTGAATGTACCATGGGCTGCCAAGAAAACAAACAGATTCATCCTGGAGAGCGTTAAAGCAAGCTGCTCCTTGGAGGCAAGGATTCTGGGGCTTCGTCTGTCATACTTTGGACATGTTGTAAGGAGGGACAGGTCCTTGGAGAGGGACATCATGCTTGGTAGGGTGGAGGGATGGCACAAGAGGGGAAGATCCTCTATGAGATGGATTGATTCAGTGACTGGGGTAACCGGGATGGATGTGTCAGAGGCAGTGCGATTGGCACAGGATAGAACAGGGTTTAGGGTTGTTGTACATAGGGTCACTATGAGTCGCAAGTGACTCGATGGCACATAATAACAACAACAACAACATACATACACACAGAGTACTCATGTTGGTGGTGTTAGGGGACATCTGAAGTTGGTTGCAACTGATAATAATTCTATGTTTAAAGGAAGAAAGCAGTGCCAAATCTTGCAGAATCCTCATAGTAGCTGAGCAGGTTGTTGCAAACACTGAAAATACATGTCATGAAGTATATTCCTCTCTTTTCTTAATCCTGTTCCTTACCAAGCATGATGTCCTTCTCTGAGATTGATACTACTTCATAATATATACAGAATGTACTTTTATTTTCTTTATGGTGAAGT
>NW_006399828.1:3394120-3404410 GCF_000299155.1 Elephantulus edwardii
GCCCCCATTTTCTCAATTACTGTGTCAATCCATCTCATCCATGGTCTTCCTCCACTGTGCTACCCACCCTTCCAAGGAGGATGACCTTATCCAAAGACAGGCCCCTTCTGGAAACATGCCCAAAGTATGTCAGATAGAGCTTAAAAATGTTTGCTTCCAAGGAGCAATGTGGTTTCTTTCTCTCTAGGACAGACCTGTTTATTCTCTTGGCCATCTATGTTATGTTCAGTATTCTTTTGCAGTACCACAACTCAAAGGCATCAATTTTTCTGTCATCCTTAGTCATTGTCCAGCTCTCTGATGCATAGCAAATAATTGGGAAGATTATGGACTGTATCAGGTGCACCTTAGTCTCTAGACTGACCTCGTCACTCTTTAGCACTCTAGAGAGGTCCCTGATTGCAGATTTTTTCCAAGGCAATTTGTCTTTTGATTTTCTGACTGCTACTGTCAAGAAGCTTAAAGGCAGCCAAGTATTCTTTGGACACAAAAATGATGAGGCTTTGCCTCACATACTTTGGGCATGTTGCTAGGAGAGGCTATTTCTTGGATAGGGATATGATGCTGAGGAGGGTGGAGGGTTGACAGAGGAGAGGAAGGCACTCGGTCAGATGAATTGACACAGTGACTGTTGCAATAGGCTTTTGTGTGTCAGGAAGTGTGAGGATGCTACACGGTAGAACAGGTTTTAGATCTTTTGTTCATAGGGTCATTATGAGTTCAAAGGAATCAGTTCTTATTTGTTCTTCCTTATTTGCTGCCCAACTTTCAATGCATAGGAAGCAACTGAAAATACAAAGGCTTAGATCAAGTACATCTTAGTCTTTAACATCCTAGCACTTTAGAACTAACATTTGATTTCTTGACTGCTGTTACAATAAGTGTTGATTGCTGATTCAAATAAAATTAAATCATTGACTACTTATGCTAAACCTATACTTGAACCAAGAGGCAATCCTCAGAACAGAGCACGGAGACACTGCAGGATTCAAAATTGGAAAGGGGTCCACCATGGATGTATTCTGTCTCCGTACCTTTTCAATTTGTATGCAGAACAGATCATCCAGGATGTTGTGCTGTACAAGGAGGAATGTGACACCAGGATTGGTGGAAGAGTCATCCACAACCTGAGTTATGCAGATGACACAACCCTGCTTTCTGAAACCGAGGAGGACCTGAAGTGCTTGCTGCAGAAGGTCAAGGACTGCAGCCTTCAACATGGACTGAAGCTCAATATCAATAAAATAAAGATCCTCATCACTGGGCCAATTGGCAGCATCATGAAAGATGGTGACGAGATTGAGATTATGAACAGTTTTAGTTTGCTTGGCTCCACAATCAATACTCTCGGTACCAGCAGTCAGGAAATCAAGAGACAAATTGGATTGGGAAAGTCAGCTGTCTAGGACCTCTACAGAATATTGAAGAGCAATGGTGTCAGGCTGGAGACTAAGGCACACCTGATCCAGGCCATAGTGTTTTCAATTGCATCCTTTGTGTCAGAGAGCTGGATAATGACTAGGGATGATAGAAACAGAATTGATGCCTTTGAGCTGTGGTGCTGGAGAAGAGTGTTGAATATACCATCAACTGCAAGAAGAACAACCAGGTACACCCTAGAAAGGGTGAAACTGGGCTTCTCCTTGGAGGCAAGGATTCTGAAGCTTTGCTTTCTATAATTTGGGCAAGTTGTAAGGAGGAACCAGTCCTTGGAGAGGGTTGAGAGCACAAGAAAGGAAGATCCTCGATGAGATGGATTTATTCAATTATTGGGGTAATGGGAGTAGGTGTGTCAGAGACAGTGAAGTTGGCACAGAATAGGGCAGGGTTGAGGGCTCTTGTACTTAGGCTTGCTATGAGTCTCAAGTGGCTCAGTGGAACATAACAACTACTTCTATCTCTCTTCATCTATCATAATGTTCCTATATTTTGGTACAGTGGTAAGGATTTTTTTTTGTTCTTGATGTTGAGATGTAATCCAGACTGAAAGCTGTGATCTTTGATCTTCTGTAGTGTTTCAAGGCTTCTTCACTTCTGAAAGCAAGATTGTGTCATCTCCGTGACACAGATTGTTTAGAAGTTTTCCTCCAATACTGACATTTCTTTTAGTCTAGCCTCTCAAGAAGTTTGTTCATTATACAAATATATTTGGAGAAAGAATATAACCTTGATGTACACCCATTCTGAGTTTAAACCATGCAGTGTCCCTGTGTTCTGTTTGGACAATACTTTTTTTTGGTAGTTTTCATGAGAACAATGAAGTTTCTGGTGTTCTCATTCATCTGAATATTATCCATAATTTGATATAATACACAGCCAAATGCCTTTAGAGAGTCAGTAAAATTCAAGTAAACATCTTTATGGTATTGTCTACATTCAGCCAAAATCTTCCTTATTATGAAAATTGGTATCACTCACGTCACAGCCTTTTTTCAGTCCACTCTGAATTTTTGATAGTTCCTCATAAATGTACTGTTCCAGCCATTTAAAAATAATTGTCATCAAGTTTACTGGCATGTGTTATTTAAATCTATTTTTTAAATAATGTATAAACCTACAGTATGCTAATATAAGTTGTGAATCCTCAAGAGAAGTTTTGTTTTATGATTCCCAACACTGCGTCACCAAGAACTATTTCCTTCTAGCTATTTCAAAAAACAGCTCAAGAAGACAAGCAAAGTATTATAATGGACTATGCAGAGAGCTGGAATTGGATAGTTTAAAGGGAAGAGCTTACTCTGCATTTCTAAAGCTGAAAGAACTGTAAAATAGTCTTGTGTCACAATATTGAAAGATGCTATGGGCAATATATTAAATGACCCTGGAAGCATTAAAAAAGATGGAGGGAATAGACAGAGTCATTGTATCAAAAAGAACTGATTGACACTAAAAAATTTCAGGAAGTACCACATGGGTAGGAGCCAATGGTAATAAAGGAGGAAATTAAAGCTGCATTGAAGGCATTGACAAAAAAGAAGGCCCTGGAAATTGATGGGATACCAATTCATTTGTTTAAATTAACAGATTTAGTCCTAGATTTTCTTACCAGTCTATACTAGGAAATTTCGAGGACAGCTATATGGACAACACATTGGAAGAGGTCCATATTTTTCTTCCATTCCCAAGAAAGGTAATCCAATAGAATATGGAAACTGTCGAACAATATTATTAATATCACATGAAAGCAAAATACTGTTGAAAATAATGGAAAAAATCACTACAACAGTACATAGATAGGGAACTGTCAATAGTTCAACTGGATTTACAAGAGGCCATGGCACCAGGAATATCATTGTTGATGTTAAATGTAACCTGGCTGAAATAAAGAATACCAGGAGAATGTCTATGCTTTATTGACTATGCAGAGGTATTTGGTTCTATGAATCACAACAAGGTATGGTGAACATTGAGAGGATAGGGAATACCAGAACACTTAATTGTGCTCATGTGAAGCTTATACCTAGGCCAAGAGGATGTTGTGTAGACAGAACAGGGAACACTATATGGTTTAAAATTAAGAAGGCAATGCATCACAGTTGTATTCCCTCTCCATACCTATTCAATCTATATGCTGAGTAAATTATGCAGGAAGCTGGATTTATGAAGAAGAATGTGACATTAAAATGGAGGAAGATTTGATAACTTGCATTTTGCAGACGGCAAAACCTTGTTTGCTGAAAGTGAGTAGCATGTGAAGTACTTGTTGCAGAGGATCAAAGAATACAGCTTTAATAATTGATTGCATCTCAATATCAATAAAACAAAAATTCTTACCACTAGACTGAAAGGCAACATCATGATAGAGAAAGGATTGAAACTATCAACAACTTCATCTTACTTGGATCCACAATTTCTTGATACCAATAGTCGAGAAATCAGGAGATATATTGCACTGGGAAAGTCTGAAGTCAGAGACATCACCTTATTATTGAGGAGTAATGATATAAATTTGAGGACTAAGATGCATCTGATTTAGGTCATGGTCTTTTTGACCACTTGCTTTGCATCTGAAAGCTGGACAATGAGTGAATATGACAGAAGAATTGATGCCTTTAACTGTTGTGTTGGAGAAATGGACAGAAAATCCATGGACTGCTAAAAGAACAAACACATATTTTGGAGAAAGTGCAGCCAGAGTGTTCTTTGGAGGCAAAGATGATAAAGTTTTTCAGTTCATATACTTTAGGCATGTTGGTAGGAGAGGCTATTCCTTGGAGATGCACATGATGATCGGAAAGGCAGAGGGTCAGTGAAGAGGACCATCAACCAGGGGCATTGACACAGTGACTGCCACAATGGGATCTGTTGTTGTTGTTATGTGCCGTCAAGTCGTTTGCGACTCATAGCGACCCTATGCACAACAGCCCTAAACCCTGCTCTATCCTGCACCAACCGCACTGCCTCTGACACACCCATCCCTATTACCCCAGTCATCGAATCAATCCATCTCATAGAGGGTCTTCCCCTCCTGCGCTGTCCCTCCACCCTCCCAAGCATGATGTCCCTCTCCAAGGACCCGTCCCTCCTGGCAACATGTCCAAAGTATGTCAGAGGAAACCCCAGAATCCTTGCCTCCAAGGAGCAGCTTGGTTTAACCCTCTCCAAGATGAATCTGTTTGTTTTCCTGGCAGTCCATGGTACATTCAGTACTCTTCTCCAATGGGATCTAGTGTGTTATAAAATGCGAGGATGGTACAGGATAGGACAGAGTTCAGATATGCTGTTTATAGGGTCACTATGGGTCCCCATGATTTTAATTCATTTGGCTTCAGAGGTTCACTCTTTCTCTGTGGTGAGGAAGGTCTCTGGCTCCTGGTTGGCTCACTGGAGGCCTTTTGATGGGAGTCAAGGAGAACCTGAAGCATGGACAGACCTGCGGCTATGTTTTAATTTATTTGTGCCCTCAGGCCTGTGGTGCTCAGACCTGATTGTTATTATTTTTTAAATGAGCATGCTGACGTGTTGCAGCACTCTTCTGTCGTTTATCTGTATTGAGATAACTATGGATTGCTGTTATACTGAACGCTGTGCCACTGGTGTGTCAAGTGCCATAATGGTTACACATGGTTGACAAATCTGGTTAGCTAACAGATTAAGACAGGCTTGGAAGAAAAAGTGGCATCCATTTCCTAAACATGCCTGTGGAAACTCTATAAACTTAGAGAAAGGACAATAGTAATGGAACAAAGTTAAAGTCTTTTCTTTATGGGGTTAGTAATAGATGGCACTTAACAACAACAAAAAATATATTGCACAGACTTTGTCTTCCATTTTGGACTTCCATTGACTTGACACTGTATGACAGCACTCTTGTTTTGGTTGAGAGTCTGTGTAGATTGTTTTCTTTATTTAAGCCTTGTGTTTAGAGTCAATAAGACCTCCAGGAGGACACTTGAATTTAAGGCCAAGGCCTTTTCTCCATTTTGGAAACAGAGTCGGGCGACTAGACTCTTTAAGATAGGCTCTATTGTTTTGGTGGAGGATCATTATGGAACGTTTCATTGTTTTTGTTTTTTTGATGTGTCAAATGCAATAATGGTTACCCATGGTGGACAGTGTTTTGTGGAGCTCCCCAATTAAAACAAGCTTGGAAGCAGAAGTAGCATCCACTTCCAGAACAGCTTGACTCTGGAAACTCTATGAGCCTGGAGAAAGATGGAAGTTATAGAAGTGTTCAGATCTTTCTTTCATAGGGCCACTATGAGTTGTCTATGACTCGACGGCACTTAACAACAACATGTAACAACATGGGTCCCTGTAAACTGTTCTCAACAGCACCGCAAAACAGCACAATTAACATCTTCTAGAAGAGTGCTCTACAAAACCAAGTTTGAGAAATATTGGCCTACTGATTAAAATTATAAGATACTATTAGGTACATACATCTCTATCGAAGTATAATTTACAATAGCAAAGAAATGAAAACAACTCAAGGGTCCATCAATGGAAAAATGGTAAGGAAACTATGCTATAATCACACAATGGTATACTACACAACACTAAAGAACAGTACAGTATTCAAGAAACACGACATAAGGGCTGAATCTAGAGATTATTATAAAAGCTAATACAAGGACAAATGTTATATAAGAAAACTTTTACAAAAAAGTTAAAGCAAAGTATGTACATAGATAGACTCACCTTGAATAGTGACCGATGATGAGAATGGAGGTGGTTGTTAAGTGCTATCAGGTCCACTACAACTATGGCACTGCTATGAACAACCAATCAGAATCATGCCCTATCCTGTGTCATCCTCACAATGTTCCCCCATGCCCAAGCCCATTGTTGCAGTCACTAAATCAATCCATCTCATTGAGGGTAATTCTCTCTTTTGCTAACCCTTTGCTTTCTCCAGCATGATGTCTTTTTCCCAGGACTAGAACCTCCTGACAACATGTATAAGACAAGGTATCACCATCCTTGCCTCTAAGGAACACCCTGGTTTCACTTTCTCCAAGACATATTTGTCCTTTTGGTAGTCTAGGGTACATTCAATACTATGCACTAATCCCACAGTTCAAAAATGTCAATTCTTCTCTGGTCTTTATGCATTTTCCAACTTTAAGATGCATACAAAGCAATTGAAAATACTATGGCTTGGGTCAGATTCACCTTAGTCTTTAAACTAATATTCTTGCTCTTTACTTCAAAGTGAACCTTGGCATCAGAGTTGATTAGCGTTCCAAGTCTTTTGATTTTTGACTGGTTGCTGTCCTATGGGTATTGATTGTGAGTCCCAAGTTAAAGGAAACAAATGGCAATATCAGTCTTTGTCATTCACAGTAATCGTATAGATTCTGACTCATAGCAACCCATTAGGTTGCAAATCTTAACAGGAAGAGACTATTCCTTTATAGCCACTGTGAATTCGAACCTTTACAGATATGTACCTTTTAGTTACCAGTGCAACATACTATAAACTATACCACCACAGCAATTAGGGTATCAAGGATAATAAATTTTGTCTGATTTTGTTCCCCAAAGTTTGAAAAAGTCTCTGTTCTGTAACTACCTTTTGATAAATTATTTCTTGCCATTATTGAGAAGAAAAAGTATATTATTAAAGATAATGAGGTGGAAAATCTGCTTCCCAGTCTTCACACAAAGAAATCTTTCTCTATAACCAGAGGATATTTTTTGGACTATAAATCTAGATATTAATAGAAGGTATCAAAAGAATAAGTGTGGGTGAATTAAATTCTTGAAAGTTGTTAAAGTAACCTTGTAACACATGCTTGTCTTTAAATGCTGTATTGTTTACTTAGGTAGCCTTTCATGCATGTGTGGATCTTCTTTTCCTCTCACTGCAGTTTTCAATATAAATTGTTTGCAAACTTATTTTAACACTTTGATCCTGTCATTATCCTCAACTTAGAAAGTTTCAAAGAAGAGAATGACTTTGATGATACCATGGCAATATCGGTGCTTAGATTATACATGTTGAGCTAAGGAGAGTTGTAATTTGATTCTGAAACCATTCTAACCCCATATATTTCCACTTTGCCATTCTTCTTAAATCAGTTGGCATTTAAGCTATGGTTTAGGCTAGATAATGCTTAATTTATATCACCTCTGTCTCTGGCTACTATAACAGTGTTTGGAGAACAGGCACAGCTTCTAAGGCTTTTGTTTTGCCACCAAGTCTCCCTAGGTCTTACCTATAGGAAGACTTTTACACATGGACCTCACCTGACAGACTGCACAGGAATCAGATTGACTACATCCATGGAAAAAAGGTTGGAAAAGCTCCGTATCAGCTGTCAAAATTAAGCCAGGTGCTGACTGTAGATCAGGCAATCAATTACTCATGTGCAAGTTCAAACTGAAAATTAAAACAAGCACACAAGAATCAAAATATAACCTTGAGTTATCCCACTTGAATTTAAAAATCATCTCCAGAATATGTTTGGCCTTGTCAACTGATGAGTTATGTGATTAAATAAAAGATACCATTCATAAGCAAAGAAAAAGTCATTACAAAGACAGAAGAGGAAGGAAAAAATAAAAAAAATGGATGTCAGAAGAAACTCTGAAAATGGTATTGTGACACCAAAACAAATAGAATAGTGTTGACTTAAAAAATCGAACAGAACATTTCAGAACACAGCCTAAGGGGGAAAATATTGTAACGAAATGTGCAAAGAGTTGGAGTTAAAGAATAAAAAATGGGAGAACTCACTCAGCGTTACTTTTTTATTATTTTAATTTTTTATTTTATTATTATTAT
Source organism: Elephantulus edwardii (assembly GCF_000299155.1). NCBI lineage: Eukaryota > Metazoa > Chordata > Mammalia > Macroscelidea > Macroscelididae > Elephantulus > Elephantulus edwardii. Next base: position 3,402,351 of record NW_006399828.1, read on the forward strand.
TATTATTATTAATGTTAATGAAATTTACAGAGATTTTGGATTTCCATTCACTCATTGTTGCACTTTTCTCCCTGTCCACCCCTTCCCTCTAGTTTGTTCATCTCTTTGAGAAGTAAAAGAAAAGTTCTTTCATTGTTATACAATCCCTCCCTCTCAAGTCCACTCCACCATGCAGCCTTCATTCTGGATTCCTGTCATGACAATAATACCAAATCATGTATTGCTTTTAAACAGTCACAATCTTCTTCATAGAGTCCAGTTTCTCAAATGATTTGTTCAGTATACAAATTCAATAAACACAGATAAAGCATATAATCATTACACACAACTACACAACTTTTCAATATTTCAATGTTTAAACCAATGTTTATACCATTCAGTGTTTCCATGCCCTGTTTTTACAGCACTTTCTTGGTCAAGGTACAGGTTTCCTATGAGCATAATTAAGTGTTCTGAGATTCACATTCTTCTCAATGTTAGCCATAGTTTGTTATGATCCACACAGTCAAATGCCTTTGAATAGTCAATAAAACACAAATAGACATTGTTCTGGTATTCTCTGCTTTCAGCTAGGATCCATCTGACATCAGCAAGATTATCCCTGGTGCCACAGGCTATTCTAAACCTATCTTGAACCTCCTGCAGTTTCCTGTCAATATACTGTTCTAGACATTTTTTTAAGTCTTCAGCAATATTTTGCTTGCATGTGATTATATTGTTAATTTCCACATTATGTTGGATTGCTCTTCTTTGAAGTAGTAACACATGATAGTGGTATCTCTAACAATCTGTCATCCAAGCAGCTATCCTCTAAATTTTTTACCATAAACTGGTTAGCACAAATAGGGCCACATCTGTCATTTGAAACATGTCAATTGGTAGTCCACAATTTCCAGGGCCTTATTTGTTGCCAGTGCTTTCAGGGCATCTTGAGCTTCTTTCTTCATTACCATTGACTCTTGTTCATATGGTGCTTCCTAAATTTTTTTTTTCTATCAACAAATTCTTTTGGTATAGTAATTCTATATATTCATTCTGTCTTCTTTTGATGCTTCCTGGATCATTGAAGATTTTGCCTGTAACGTCTCTTGATTCTTGAACAGGAGGAACACTCATCAACAACCTGCATTCTGCAGATGACACAACCTTGCTTGCTGAAAATGAAGAGGACTTGAAACACTTGCTAGAGAAAACCAGAGTACAAACTTCTTCATAGAAAACAGAGGAAGATATTGGAATGGCAAACAGACACATGAAGAAAAGCTCCAAATCACTGGCAATAAAAGAGATGCAAATCAAAGAAAGCCACAATGAGATACCATCTCTCTGCAGTAAAAGTGGCAGAGTTTAACAGGGCAGCAAGTAATAGATGTTGGAGAGGATGTGGTGAGAAAGGAATTCTCATACATTGTTGATGGGATTGCAAAATGGTGCAACCATTCTGGAAGGCAGTTTGGCACTTCTTCAAAAAGCTGAACATACCCAATCATATACATCCCTTTTAAACAGTTCTCTCCCTCATCTGTTTCAATACAGTATACATAATTTGTATTATCTTTCTTGGTCTGCCTCCAACCCTGATGTCAGTCCCATTTTACAACAGTGACACTATGCAGTATTTATCCTTTTGTGACTGAGATATTTCACCCAGCATAATGTCCTCCAGGGTCATCCATTTTGAATAATATTTCAGGAGTTCTTTGCTTTTCACTGCAGCATAGTATTCCATTGTGTAAATATACCAGAGCTTCTCTATCCATTTGTTTGTTGATGGACACTTGGGTTGTTTCCGACTCTGCTAATTGTGAAAAAAACTGCCATAAGCATGGGTGTGCATATATCCTCTTGGGTGACACTTATGGTTTCTTTGGGCTATATTCCCAGTAGTGGAATTGCTGAGTCAAATGGTATTTCTATTTGCAATCTTTTGAGAAAGCACCATACTGCCTTCCTTAGTAGTTGCATAATTTTACACTCCCACCAACAGTGAATAAGGGTTCCAGTTTCTCCACAAACTCGCCAGCATTTGTTGTTTGCTGTTCTGTTAAATTTTGCTACTC
>NW_006399828.1:3405385-3408876 GCF_000299155.1 Elephantulus edwardii
CAACAACTGTAAAACTAAACAAAAAAATATAATTGAACATAGAAATTCCATAAGACCCAGCTATTCTACTACTTGAAATATACACTGAGAATATGATAACTGAGGCATAAACTGAGATTTGTACACCAATGTTCATAGCAGCATTATTCACCATCACATAACATGGAAACAGCCCAAATATCCAACCAGAAACAAATGGATTGAGAAATTATGATATATTCACACAGTGGAATGTTATGCAGCACGCAGAAACAACAATTTTGTAAATTTATTACCTAATTTCTGAGGGACTGGAGAGCATTATGCTGCGTGAACTAACTCAGTCCCACAAGGATAAACATTGTATAAAACTGTTATTGTAGAATGAGTATAAGGATCTAGGAGGGGTGGGAGAGGCTGGAAACAGGGCTGTGGATGTGCAGGGGGCGGGGATTGATCATTGGGTTGTACAATTTGATGGGTGAGAATGTGAGGGAAATTGAAAGAATTCTTTTGAATTTATATTCAGGTTTTTAAATAAACTAATAGTAGTAGTTGTTGTTGTTGTTGTTATGTGCCATCGAGTCGCTTGCAACTCATAGCGACCCTATGTAGAAGAGCTCTATACTAAACTAGTAGTAAAAAGAAAAAAAGAAAACAGTTCCTCAAATTATTTGTTCAGCATACAGATTGAATAGATATGGAAAAAGGACAAAACCATAATACACACTTATCTTAATTTTAAACCATGCAGTGTTCACTTGTTGTTCAGACATCAACTTCTTGACCTAGACATAGATTTCACATAGCACAGGTAAGTGTTCTGAAATTTCCATTCCTTTCAATGTCAGCTGCAATTTGCTAAGATCCATATAGTCAAATCCTTTTGCATGGGCAATAAAAATATAGGTTAGGATCCATCTGAAATCAGCCATGATATCCCTGGTGTTATGACCTCTTTAATTCCCACTTTGATTTCTTGCAGATGTCTATAAACGTTTCTATCCTACTTGAATTTAAAAATCATCGTCATCCAGAATGGTTGCACCATTTTACAATCCCACCAACAGAGTATGAGAATTTCTACCTCTCCACATTCTCTTCAGATTGACAGATTTGAAGAGATCCATTTTTGTTCCTATTCCCAAGCAAGGTAAATCAAGAGAATGTGGAAATTATTCAACAATATACAAGTCTAGTATACAATTTATACTCATTATATCTACAACAATTCTTTCTCTATACATTTTTCTTCTTAACAATTTTTCAGTTGTTCCAATCAAATTTATTATAGTTATCTTTGACTTTTTTTGTGTAACAACACACTTGAACAACTTTTATCAGTGCTAAATTAAAAAAATATATATCCAAAGTTAGACAACTTTTAACCACCTTTACTGCTAGTCCTATGGACCAAATGGCTACACTGCCTGCATTATTGCTAAAGTCTCCCATCATACTCATTGATTTCACATATGACTTCTACAATCTATTCTTCATGAGACATTTTGAACAATGCTTTAAAAAGACAAGTTACCATGTCACTCTTACACTTAAACGTCTAATGACTTCCCTGTCATTTAGAGTATAAATTAGAATGAGGTTAAGTTAGGATAAGAACTTAGATATTGTTATTATTATGTATTGTCAAGTTGGAAGTAACTCATAGCTGACCCTCTCGTGGGTATTTCAGAGGCAATAAGTCACACTGGAAGAGATTGCCTGTCTTTCTCCCACAGAGCAGCTGGTTGATTTGAACTTTGTACATTTGTGTTGGCACCATGGTGACTTAGCACTATCATCAGAAGGTCTTCTGAAAATTCCTTGATACTATTTCCTTGTACTCTTTCCTTTGCTTCAGTAGTATTTATATCCTTGTTCTTTTAATGAATTAAACATACTTTCATCTCAGAATTTGAACTCGGAGCAGATGATTTCTAATACTGCCACCTATTTTAAAATGATTTTTTTACTGCTGTCTCCCAAATGATAAATTTGTTTAGCTTGTAAGAAGACGGTTGCTTTCTATTTATTTCAGTCTTTTACATCAGTTGCCTAGAGAGTTGGTTTTTATAGTTCTAGAGTTTATTCTTCTAATTAAACAAAGATAACATTTGAAGTGATAAGAGAAACATCAATTTCAAAAATTCTTATATTTATGTACCATTATCTATTCATATTTAAAACATTTGTTTCTTTAAGTAAAAGGTGCTGTTCTTGTTGGTTTGTCCCATCAAGTCACCCATGACTTATATACTATGTGTACCTATGTACCTATGTACAATAGCTTGGAAACCTGGCCTATCCTAATCCATTCTCACTGACTCTGACACAACTAATTCCATTGCACCAATTACCATGTTAATTCATCTCATCCAGGAACTTCCTCTCCTGTGTGCTTCCTCCACCTTTCCACGTATGATGTCCTTTTCAAGGCCCAGTCTCAAAGAACGTGAGATGGCACTTCAAAATTCTTGCCTTCCAGTAGAAATTTGGTGTCACTTTCTCCAATACAGACCTATTTATCCTCCTGATGGTCCATGCTATGTTTAATTCTCTTCTCCGGCACCACAACTCAAAAGCATCAATTCTTCTGTCATCCTTAGTCATTCTCTAGCGCTCTGGTGCATAGCAAGTAACTGCAAAGACCGTGGCCTGGATCAGGTGCAGCTTAGTCTCTAGAATGACATTATTGCTCTTTAGCACTTTAGGTTTTATTGAAAATTTTTTCTGTTGATCTTTTGTGGCTTTAGTTTTGTTTTTTATGTCTATTTTTAATTGTGATTTTAACAGAAGTTTATAGGAAATTTGCATTTTCATTCATTAGTTGCTGTGCATTTTCCTCCCTACCACCCACAGTTCACTTTTTTTTAATAAAAGAAAAAAAATTGTTCACTGTTACATAATTTCCTCCCTTTCCCCCTTCAAACCACTCTCAGTTTACTTTGCTATGTACCTTCTATTCTCGACTGTTGTCATACAAATAATGCTAACCATATATTCCTTTGAAACAGTCCCTTCCTTCATCCATTCCAGTTTATCTCCTCTTTTCCTAATTTCCCCCAACCCTCATGTTATTCCTGTTTTATAATAGTTTTGTTATGCAGTATTTGTCCTTTTGTGACTGAGATATTTCACTCAGCATAATATCCTCCAGGGTCCCCCATGTTGTATAACATTTTATTAGTTCCTTATTTATCAGTCGTGTTAATATACCATAGTTTTTCTATCCCTTCATTTGTTGATGGGAATTTGCTTCCATCTCTTTGCTATTGTGAATAACACAGCAATAAACATGGGTTCGTATATATCTGTTTGAGTGGAAGCTTTGTTTGTTTAGGGTATATTCCAAGTAGTAGAACTGCTAGATCAAATGATACTTCTATTTCCAACTTCATGAGAAATTGCCATACCACATTCCATAATGGTTCCACCATTTTATACTCCCACCATCAGTGAATAAAGTGAATATTTCAATCTTTTCACAACCTCATCAGCATTTGTTGTTAGCA
>NW_006399828.1:3416506-3417052 GCF_000299155.1 Elephantulus edwardii
TCACACTGCTGTTAGTATTCTATCCTTGCCTTTGATTTTGGATAGTTTGACTATATGTCTTGATGTTTTTTTCTTTTGGAGTCTAATTTGTTCAGCATTTGCTGAGCTTCCGGAATTTTCTTATTTTTCATGATACCCAGAAAGTTTTCTTCTACTATATCTTCCATAGTTTTCATCATAGTTGATTTTTTGTTTTCTCCCTCTCCCCCCACCAGGCAATTGGCCCCCTGCTCACTCAGGTCAGAGCCCTGTCTGCCTGGCTTAGTCCTCTTGCTTCGGAGGTTGGTCTCCCACTTACCCAGGTTGGTCTGCATATTCATATGGAGGTTAGTTGGAGGGAGAGGGGAGAGAGGTGCTGACAGAAGTGGATCAAAGTGAAGGAATGGAGGAGGATGCTGGCAGAGCAAGAAGGGGTGAGGATACTACCATAGATGCACCAAGGGGGGCAGGTAGGACCAACACCAAATCTATTAGTTGTACAATGGGGAAGAATCTTTCAACTGCTCTTCTGGGTAAAATGCTTGTCTGTCAGGTATTGTTCTAATG
>NW_006399828.1:3419312-3420922 GCF_000299155.1 Elephantulus edwardii
ATGTGACATCAGAATTGGAGGAACTCATCAACATTCTGCGTTACACAGATGATACAACCTTGCTTACTGAAACTGAAGAGGATCTGAGGCATTTGCTACAGAATGTCAAGGACTGTAGTCTTCAATATGGATTGAAGCTTAACCTCAAGAACACAAAGATTCGCACCACTGGGTTAATTGGCAGCACCATGGTAGAGGGAGAAGAGATTGAGGTGGTTAACCATTTCAGCTTGCTTAGTTCACATTCAACACTGAACCAGCAGTCAGGAAATCAAAAGACAAATTGCACTGGGGAAGTCTGCTGTGATGATGTCAATCTAGAGACTAAGGTGTGCCTGATCCAGGTCATGGTCTTTGCAATTAATTACTTGCTATGCATCAGAGACTTACAATGACTTATAATAAAAGAAGAATAATCAATATCTCCTTCACCAACACTCTACCTTTCTGAATATCATGTCCCTCTCCAAAGAGTAACCTCTCCTAGCAACATGCTCAGAGTATGTGAGATAAAACTTTACCCTCTTGACCTCTAAAGAGCTCTCTGGCTATACTCTCTCTAAGATATATATGTTCTTTTGGCAATGCAAGGAATGTTCAGTGCTCTTCTGCAACATTACTGCTCAAAGACTTCAATTATACTTCTGCCAACCTTATTCATTGTCCAGCTCTGAGATATGTAGCAAGGGATTGGAAAGACCATGGTCTGAATCAGACATTCTTTAGTTCTCAAATTGACATTATTAATCAGTAATAATGTCATCCAGTTAGGTGCATTCACATAACCAGCCAATTATTCGAGTAATTGGCTTCAAATATTTTTCTTACCCTCAATGATTCGTTGCTTTGCATGTAATAAATCATCTCTGTTAGCTTTATGGAGATGAAATAAAAATTATGAGAATATTCTTTTCAGATTCATATGGGAGAAATTACAGAAATTGTTTTCAACAAGAATACATTCTTAGGCATACTGGGAACAATACTTTCTCAGTTGTGTTAAAATCCTAGAACTAATCATCAAATGCTATTTAAAAAATTACTACCTCCCACATCTTTTTTAAAAACACATAAAAGGTTTGTAATCATATTATGAACTCCCAAAGGGGAAATAAATCATTTTTATTTCTAACAAAAATATTATTTACTAGAATATAAAATCAGAAAATGTTTTTCTACCTCTTAATGACATTAAATTGAAAAAACCCAACAAAAACCCCTCATTTTCTTAGAGTCAGAACCAACTCATACCTGATCCTCCAGTGGGTTTTCAGAGGCTGTACATTGCTCAGGCGGACAGTGCCAGTTTTTCTCTCTTAGAAAGTCTGGTGAATTCCAAGCACCACAGAAGCATGACTTTTGGGTTAGCAGTGCTAACTAGGCCATCAGAGATCTCTAAACATAATAAAGGGGGTGGGGGAGTCTTGCAAGCAAAGTGTATCTCTTAACCCCCATGCGCCTTGTTGTTGTTGTGTACCATCCAATTGGAACAAATAATATAGCTGATCTTCTAACAAGAACAACATCCAAGAATGAAACAAGCTCTAATAGTCTATAATGTTGACCTGCTAACCAAAAGAATTCTTGTCTCTAGAGGTTCAAATCCATCA
>NW_006399828.1:3422062-3424253 GCF_000299155.1 Elephantulus edwardii
TGCCATCTGCATAAAGCATGTTGTTGGTGAGTCTTCCTCCAATCCTGATGCCAGATCTCCCCTCATAAAGCCCAGCCATCAGAACAATCTATTCCACATACAGATTGAAAAGATATGGAGATAGGATGCATCCCTGGCATATACCTTTCCTGATTTTGAACCATGTAGTATTTCCTTGTTCTGTTCTGAGAAAAGTCTCCTAGTCCAAATATAGATTTTGCATAGGCACAAGCAAATGTTCTGAGATCCCTTTCTTCTCACAGTTAGTCCCAATTTGTTGTGAACCCACAGTTAAATGCCTTTACATAGTCAATGACACACAGATATACATTCCTCTGGTACTCTCTTCGCAGCTAAGATTCATCTAACATTGGCTGCAGGATCTCTAGAGCCACGGCCTCTTCACAACCCAGCCTACACACCTGGAAGTTCTCTGTTGATGTGCTGTTCCAGTAGTATTTTGGATAATTTTCAGCAAGATGTTGCTTGCATGTGATATTAATGATACTGTTTGATAATTTCCACACTCTGTTGGTCCACTTTCTTTAGAATGGGAACAAATATGGATCTCTTGCAGTCAGTTGGCCAGGTAGTTGTCCTCCAGATTTCTTGACACAACCATATTTCTTGGTGAGTGCATCTAGTGCAGCATCTGTTTGTTGAAATATGTCAATTGGCATGCCATCAATTCCTGGGGCCTTGTTTTTCGCCAGTTCTTTCAGAGCATCTTGAACTCTCTCCTTCATCACCACAGGCTCTTGATCATATGTTGTTCCATGAAATTCTTCTCTATCAATTCTTTTTGCTGTAGTGACTCTGTGCATCTCCTTTTGATGCTTCCTGGGCCATTCAGTATTCTGTCCATGGCATCCTTAATTATTGCAATTTGAGGCTTGAATATGTTCTTCAGTTCCTTTAGCTTTAGAAATGCTGCATGAATCAACCCCTTTTGATTTTCTAATTCCAGCACTTTATACATTTCATCAAAAAGCTTTGTCTGCCCGAGCTGCTCTTTGAAAGCTTCTTTCAGCTCCTTAACTTCTTCCCTTTGCTTTGGCTCCTTGGCATTCTAGCACAATCTTCAGAGTCTCTTCTGACATCCATCTTGGTCTTTTCTTTCTCATTTCTCTTTGTAATGACTTTCTGCATTCTTTGTGGATGATATTCTTGATAGCCTTCCATAGCTCATCTGGTCTTCATTCATTAGTATTCAAAACCCCAAACCTCTTCCAGAGATGGTCTTTAAATTCAGGAGGGAAAGACTCAAGGTCAAGTTTGGGTGTTTGTGGATTTTCTTTTCTTTAGCTTCTGTTTGAATTTTCATGTAAGTTGTTGATCAACACACACACACACACACACACACACACAGAGAGAGAGAGAGGAGACAGACACTGAGAGATTTTAAAAGGATAGTTTGGGAAGACAGGCATTATAATGAAATATGTAATGTGTTGGAATCAGAAAATAAAAGAGGAGGAACTCAATTGGCATTTTTCAAGCTGAAGGAACTGAAGAACAAATTTAAGCCTCAAGTTGAAGTACTTAAAGATGCTATAGGCAGAGTATTGAATGATCCAGGAATCATGAAAAGAAGATGGAAGAAATAAAAAGAATCACTATACCAGAAAGAATTGGCTGACACAGAACAAATTCTAGGGATATCATGGCCAACGGCAAATGGCTCTTGGCTGAAAGAGAGAGTACCAGAAGAACTTCTATTTGTATTTTATTTGCTATAAAAAGGCATTTGTTTCTGTGGATCACAACAAACTGTTAACATTGAGAACAGGAATCCTAGAATACTTGATTTTGCTCATGTAAAACCTATACCTGGGCCAGTAAACTGTTGTATGAACAGACTAAGGGAATATAACATGGTCCAAAATCAAGAAATGAGTGCATCAGGGATATATATATTTTTTCAATCTATATGTAAACCACATCATTAGGTAGGCTGGATTTTATGAAGAAGAATGAAATATCAGGATTTGAGGAAGATGCATCAACGACTTGCATTTATACAGATGATACAACCTTATCTGCCAAAAGTGAGGAGGATTTAAAGTGTTTGCCACAGACAGTCAAGATCTGCGGTCTTCAATATGGATTGCACTAAGGTTGTCACTGCCAGGCAATTGGCAGCATCATAATAGATGGAGTAAATATTGATGTTAAGAATTTCGTCTTGCCT
>NW_006399828.1:3427938-3438619 GCF_000299155.1 Elephantulus edwardii
TTTATCTTGGAGAGGATTAAACCAAGCTACTCCTTGGAGGCAAGGATTCTGGGGCTTCATCTGACATACTTTGGACATGTTGCCAGGAGGTACGGGTCCTTGGAGAGGGACATCATGCTTGGGAGGGTGGAGGGACAACGCAGGAGGGGAAGACCCTCCTTGAAATGGATTGATTTGGTGACTGGGGTAATCGGGATGGGTGTGTCAGAGGTGGTGCTGTTGGGGCAGGATAGAGCAGGGTTTAGGGCTGTTGTGCATAGGGTCGCTATGAGTCGGAAATGACTCGACGGCACATAACAACAACAACAACAACAACATAATTTAATAAATAATCTGAATTAAATGTTTTCTGTTAAACCTTTAGTTCTTATTTGTGACTTTGAAAATAACAACAGTAATAATAAAGTGATTTAAGAATTTGCAAAGCATGACTTTCCTAAAACACTTCCTTATTTAGTTTTTCACAATAAAAGATGAAATAACATAAGAATTTTTTTTAGGCATTGAACTATTTTATTGCTGAAATATGTATAACAACTAAGTACTAAACAAATGCCCCATGTCTTTTTTTCATATAATAGTAGTAGTAAGAGATGGCAAGTGTTGAAAGTCTCTTCAATCCATATTAATCTAATGATTTTGGAGAAAGAACTTGAACCGAAGTAATATGATACCATTATAACACTAGCTAAGGGGCATATAAATCCTTACAGCGTAAATACCATAAGATATATGTGTTACTTTAAATAATTTCCAAGCGATTCCACATTCCGTTTCTTATAAATTGAATTTCATATCTTCATTAAGCATGCATTTAGAAATCTCAGACCATATTTGTGGCCTAGTCATAAAAACCTGCGCTGCAATCCCAAATGCACTCCTTCAGGGGAGAAGGATGAGAAATCTCCTCCCATGTAATTAACAGCTTGATAAAACTCCCTGAAGGGTCAGCTATGAGTCACTTCCGACTCAATGTGCTCAATAACAATAACAAGAGGTAAAGAGTTTCCTGCCAAGGCAAGCAGGTGGTTCAAATCCACCAGCTACAATCTCCTTCGAAGTGATTTTAGCTTCGGAAAAACTGCTGGAGTGTTAGCTATGAATCGCTTCCGATTCATAGCAGTGGGTTACGTTGAGACTATATAGGCCGGCTTATTGTTTGGCTGATTAGATTTACATCAGGGAGGTTTGCGCTCCTTAGAACAATCAATCATAAGAGATTAAAAGAACAGCATTTCCTCAAGGATATAACGCAGAAAAGAGGACGAATTAGACAAGGAGACCAAATGAAAAATGCACATGGAGGAAATGAGAAGAGGAATGATACGTTTTGAGGATTGCAATCAATATCACAAAACAAAATATGCATGAGTTATTAAATGGAAGGCCAATTTGCTCTCCAGTCTTTCTCTCAAATTACAGTAAATCAAGAAAAATCTCAGACAAAACACTGGTTCTCTGCTATTAATCTTTGAATTTGTATTTAGTTCTGCATTTAACACTATTTATTCTAGATTTGTTTAACACAATTCTCTTTACTTTGTGGGTTTGGCTTAGTGATGTTTTTCCCAATTGAAAATTACTCACTTTCCTTGTACATAATCAGTGTAAATACAAAGCTTTCAGTGTAATGAGTTGGTGAGTGATATTATCTACATCAGAAAAAACATCAAGTGTTCAAGAGGCAATTCTCCAAAACAATTGTTTCCTATCAGGTTTTATGAAGAGCAACTCTAAAGATTCTCAAACAGGAAGCCAGTAAAATGTCAAAACACACTTTAACTTGTACCATATGTGTAAAGTATTCAAATCTGAATCAACTTAAGTGTGCCAAATAGTGTTCAAATACTTGACAATCATCTTTTCTTTTTCTCTCTTTTTTAAAAATTTAATAGTTTACAGATTTTTTTAGCCATATTTCCCCCTTCTCATTTATGAAAGAAGTGAGATTTTTAACATTTGGAATACTTTCGTTGCTCTGCAGATGTAACATACTTCATTAATTTGAAATGGAATAAAATTTGTATTTATATTTAGTTGATAGCATTTTGGGTTAGAAATGTGCTAAATGCATGAGAAGGTTCAGTTTAACAGATTTTATTAATGCAACTCTGAAAGTAAGAAAATTATCAGATGGAAAACAATTCTTTTTTAAAAAATGTAATTTCATTTTAATTATTACTTTAACGAACATTTACAGAGAAGTTAGATTTTAATTAATTTATTGTTGCACAGTTTACCCCCTTGCCCTCATTCTTCCTCTCTCAGTTTTTTTTTTGTTTTTTTTTTTAATATTCATTCATTGTTGCACAATTACTTACTTACCCACTACACACATTCCTCTTTGCAATGCCATATCTCTTGTTCTGGGTTGTTGTATGTTTAATGCCTTATCATATATTCATTTTAGACAGGGTTTTTGGGTTTTTTTTTCATCTGTTCCACTGCAATGGTCAACAAATGAATGGGATATAAAAAGTATTGTATATTCATACAATGGAATACTACTGTGCAGCACTGAAAAACAATAAGCTTGTAAAACATTACACAACATGGGGGACCCTGGAGTACATCATGTTGAGTGAGATATTTCAGTCACAAAAGGACAAATATTGCATAACACCACTATTATAAAGGAGGTCTTACATGGAGGGTTGGGAGGAGAATCAGATAAGAGTGAAAACAATTCTTTTAGTTAGAACCAACTCCTAGTTGACATTGTATTGGATGTTCCAAGCTGTAAAATCACAGAGGAGGAACTTGCCCATCTTTCCCCAGGTGAGTCACCAGAGAAGTGTGGTCTTCAGTAGGTTTTGCAACTCCTTGCAAACTACAAGAGCTCCCTTTTATTTCTTGAATTTGTTTCCCTCCCTCTATTCTAGTATCAGGTGAATTAGGAAACTCAGCTGAAGAAATGTAATTTATCAACACCATCATTTAACTTTTATTGAAGGCTTTGTGCTAGAACTTGACTTCAGAGTGTTGTTTTTATTGTATCATTTAGCACTTCACATACACACAATCAGGTAGGTTGATACAATTATTCCAATACTGTAGATGGAGTTTCTGTGGATTGTTACTTATCCACAGTCACTTACTTCCTAACTAAAACAGAAAATTGACAGCTCCTTACCTTGATATATTTGGAGCAGTGATTAGAATAATCTATAGCTAATGGTTCTCCTACTCTTTGCCTCATCTTCAAGTTATTTTAAATTAGAAATATGATTTTCTGCTGAAACTTGAAATAGTTATATCTATCACCCCAGCAATAGTTTCAACATTTGTTCCTTTTGATTCTTTAATCTTTTTTAGTGTTTAAAGAAATGTTTTACCCAGTTTCATTTTGAGTTGAAACTTGGCTGATATAGCAAATACTTGGGTGATGTCCAGGTGTGAAGACACATTTCGTGTTTTCTAACAAAAGGCATTTGTGATTAATAAATTATCAAACATAAAAAATAAATCACTTGATGTCCAGCCTCATTTCTTTCACCAAGACTTTCTAACCACCTTTTTTTCCAACAACCACTCTTTCCTCATTATTTCCACCTTTGGCTTTCCAGTTGCCAATAATTTATTAATTGATTGGATGTTTGATTCATTTTGTGCTGTAAAAGTTGGTAGAAATCCTCAATTTCCTTCCCTTTAGCTTTATTTGATGCATATATTTTAAGAATATAGAATATTAATAGGTCTTCCTTGTACGCATAAAGGTAGTATCTTATCATTCACAACATTGTAAATCACAAAATATCTTGAAATTGGCATTTTAACTATATATGTAACAGCATTATTCCTCAGGTATTTATTCCCAGAGTAACAGATGATATGTTACAAGGTTCACAGTGGCATGTGCCAGTCCACCTCAGTTCACTGATGCCTGGAATGTCCATCTCCATATGTTGTCTTTAATTTTTGATAACTTCCAATTTTCGCACATTCCTACTCCATACATTTCATGTTTGTTATTGAAGGGTGTTTGCAGCTGCTTCTCATAATTTTGAGTGATTTCTTTGATATTTTTAGCATGATAAAAACATTCTATTTGGTAAAGTCATGAAATATAGCACAAATCTCACTGAAAAATAAAAAAAAATAAAATAAGGAAAGAAGCCTAAAATGAATTGATGCTGGACTGGAGTTGAAGATACAAGTATGAACTTATATTTATTGTGATGTATCTGTGTGTGTGTGTGTATACACACACACATACATGCACACAAGTATGTCCTTTTATGTATAAATACATAAATCTAAAAATGATGAGTACATTGCTATTATTTAAAAATATTTCTAGTTATTTCCACTATGAAAGTCTGAATGTAGTGATATCCTGGCATCATTGAGCACACCTAGTCTTAGATCTTTGTTTCTAAAATACTTCTGTGTTATTAAAAGTTTATCATTCATACTATCTTTCCTATGAGTAACTGTGTATTTTGTGTGGTAGGATTTCTCGAATTATGGAGAGAGAATTAGGGTGGGATACAAGCCAAACCCTACTAGAAGTTTATATAAGCTCATGGAATCTCAGTGCTAGCTCTTTTGCTGGGACTTGCCTTTCCAGTTACACTGTAACCGATCCTCTACAACACTCATCAGACTCTACAAAACTGGCCTGCATACCTATTGTCATGTGAGTAATTCCCCTGATGGGTCTGAGTGTCTGGGAGACCTTCCAGGGAACCACCAGACTCAAAGGACGTAGATTAGTGAGAGAACTTTACAAAGGAGGGACTGATTATAGCAGAAATCATGGGGCTATATAGCAAATCAAGCATTTTGGACAATGGTGACTCAACACTTCTTATAACTGGCTTTGGAGAGGTGAGCCCTTCTTGTGTTGGATGGGGTTGGCTCTGGACTCTTTGGTTAGTGCTGAGTGTGGGCCAGAAGCCTCTTGTTAGAGCCAATGAGAGCCTGGTGCACAGGTCTGAGGTCTTTTAAAATTAATTAGACTTTGGAGGAGTGTGTCTTTCTTGTGTTGGTTGGGGGTTGGCTTTGGACAGTTTGGTTGGTGCTGAGTGTGGGCCAGAATCCTCTTGTTGGAGCCAATAAGAGCCTGGTGTGCAGGCCTGGGCTTTTAAAAAAATTCATTTGGTCCTTGGGCCTGGTTTTAATTGTCTTTGAAATGAACATTCTGTTAAGTGGTACAGTACTGTCCTGTAATTTTGCTGTACTGAGGTAACTTGGGATTGCTGTGATACTGAAGGTGTGCCACAATGGTTACACATGGTTAACAATGTTTGGTAGAGTTCACAGATTAAGACGGGCTTGGAAGCATGAGTGACATCCACTTCCTAAACATGCCTATGGGAATTATATGAACTTAGGGAAAGGATAAAAGTTACAGAACAGGGTTAAAGTGTATTTTTTTTATAGAGTTGCTACTCGACAATACCTAACAACAACAACATATAATTTGGGGTTGGGTGAAGTGGCTAGACTCTGGAAGATGATGCTCTTGTTTTGGTTGAGGCTCTGTGTGGAATGTTTGGTTGGTTTATTTATTTATTTATTTATTTATTTTTAAAATTTAAGCCTCTTGTTTAGATAAGTCAACAAGACCTCCTGGAAGGCACTTGCATTT
This sequence comes from Elephantulus edwardii, assembly GCF_000299155.1. NCBI lineage: Eukaryota > Metazoa > Chordata > Mammalia > Macroscelidea > Macroscelididae > Elephantulus > Elephantulus edwardii. The sequence continues at coordinate 3,433,532 of NW_006399828.1, forward strand.
AACGCCAAACCCTTGTATGCATTCTGGTGACTGGGGAAAGCCACTGGACTCTATAAGATGGGCTCTCTTGTTTTGGTTGAAGGTTTGTGCGTAGTGTTTGCTTGGTTTTTATTTAAGCCTCTTGTTTAAAGTCAACAAGACCTCCTGGAGGACCCTTGCATTTGAGTGTTGGGCCCAAAGGTAATATTTTATCCCTTGTCACTATATTTTGAAGGAACATTCTTCTAAATTGTATAGCACTCTTCTATTAATTTGCTGTGCAGAAGTGATCTGGGTTTGCTCTGATGCTCAACCATGTGCCACAGGGTATCAAATGCCAAGTTTAAGATAGGTTTGGAAGCAGGAGTAGCACTTTCTAAACCATATGCCTCTGGAAACTCTATGAACTTAGAGAAAGAATGATAGTTATAGAAAGGCTTCAGGCCTTTTGTTCTTTGGGTCCCTATGAGTTGTGCTTGACTCCACGACAATCAACAACAACTAATCATAGCAGAATAAATTGTGAATACAACACCATTCCTCAATAAAAAAGGTTAAAGCATCTTAGAAAAATGATTGATATTATGAACAGAGCAGGTAAATGTAAAATTAATCTGAAACAAATAGCTAATGTTGAAGAGATGATGGGAGCAACATTGGCATATCACAGTAATAGTTGGTGCCAGTAGAGTCTACTGATGAATGCTAAATTTAATGAGCAAAATTTTAAGGATAAAGAAGACAGGTAAATAGCCTCAAATTATTTATACAGATATATTTACTAGGAGGTTTGTTTTTGGTGTTTTGTTTTTGTGGTATTAATTTATACTATCCCTTACAGGACGTGGGACTTACTTGTCTTATCCTTGAGTATGGGATGAACTTGTTGACTCACTTCTAATACAGAGAATATAAAAATGGGGGGGAAAATCCCACCAATAAAAAATTCTGATGTTGCCATAGCCAAGTAATCAAAGTGAAAATATCTAATTAGAGCACCTGTTGATATAATATACTTCTTAATATGAGGAAATACACCACTTTGCATCTGTGATACTTTTTCTCCAAAGTCTAATTGACAAGAAAATACCAAACAAAACCAAACTGAGAGGCAAATTATCAGAAAAAAAAGGAAAAATTTCTTTCATAGAGAAGGAGACGAAATAAAATTGATAACTAATTGTGAAGTGGAGCCTAGTCCAATAAAAGGATATTACGTGAAAAATGAGTGAAATCTAAATAAAGCTGATAATATTTTGATAAATGTAGCATGAATATCATTAGATGTTGTACCACTTGTATATTGCTGTTAAGGAAAGCCTTGCAAAGGGTATAGGGCAATTCTGAAATATAGTCCTAACTGTTTAGTAATCTAAAATAATTTTAAGAAATGGAAAGTAAACACAAAATATAATGACATAAACAGCTAACTTGTTTAAATTTGCCTGGTTATTTTAATAGAATTTTTTTGTCTATTTTTATTCCCTACAATCTATTCTCATTGCTATTTAAAAGATCTCTTTCAATTAAAGATCAGATAATGTGCTTAAAAACCAATTCAGTTGCTTCTCATAACTTTCAGAATAAAGGTCAAATTCATTAGTTTATCACACTAGGCCTTTTATAAAGGCTAATTCCTTTCTTTATAGTATCACTATTACTTCACAGCACACATTTAACTCCAGTCTTATAAGAAGTTATTACTAACTCACATAAATCATGCATGTTTATGGTTCCATCCCATCAAACATGCTGCTTCCTTCAAGGATAATGTTCTCTTCCCCTTATTCTCCTTTTATCTTGTACTTCAAGTCAGTTCCTACTGGTCTTTAAAACTTATGCATAAATTTGACTTCTTTTCTTCTTAGTCATTTTATCGGAATATAATATGCTTGTAGTAAAATTCAGCCTTTTAGCATATAGGTGTATGAATTTGGAAAAAAAAATCTGCTGTAACTACTATGATAATCAAGGTATGGAAGAACTCTAACACCTTTCGGTATTATCTCATGATCCTTTCAATTTGATCTCAACCCATTCTCCAAGAAACTGATATTTTTTAATATCTATAGATTTGGCTTTGCTAGGATGTCATACAAAAGAGGTCATGCATAAACATAAAGAATCTTTAGATTCCAGTTTCCTTTGTTTAATATGTCTGATTATATTGTTAATTCGGTATAGCAGCAATTTTCTCTTTCTTTTTGCTAAGTAATATTCTTTATATTAACATAGCATAATTAATCATTTAACAAATGAAGGACAGGTAGCTTGTTTGTGATTTTTAAAATTTTTAAATTTTTCTCATGACTGTGATTTTTAAGTGTTAATGTTTTCTTCTTTTTATTTTTTTAATTTTTTTTTATTTCAATGAATATCTACAGAGATTTTGGAATTCCATTCATTCATTGTTGCACTTTTCTCCCCACACCCCCCAGCCCCCATTTGCTCCTCTCCTTGAAAAGCAAAAGAAAAACTCCTTCATTGGTACACAATCCCCCCCTAAAATTAATTTTAATGACAGTTTACAGAGACTTAGGGTTTCCAGTCGTTCATTGTTGGACTTTTCTCCCAGCCCACTCCCTCCCCCCAATTCACTCTTCTCCTTGAAAAGAAAAAGAAAAACTCTTTCATTGTTATGCAATCCCTCCACCCAAGTCCACTCCACTATGCAGCCTTCACACTGGAATTCTGTAATGACAAAAATACCCATTCATATATCCCTTTTAAACAGTTCTCTCCCTCATCTGTTTCAATGCAATATACATCATTCCTCCCCTCCTTTTCTGTCTTCCCTCAACCCTGATATCAGTCCCATTTTACAGCAGGGGCCCTATGAAATATTTGTCCTTTTGTGACTGAGATATTTCACTCAGCATAATGTCCTCCAGGGTTATCCATTTTGAATAATATTTCATAAGTTCCTTGTTTTTCAATGCTGCATAGTATTCCATTGTGTGAATACATCAGAGCTTCTTTATCCATTCATTTGTTGATAGACACTTGGGTTGTTTCCAGCTCTTTTCTATTGTGAGCAAAGCCACAATAAACATGGGTGTGCATATATCTGCTTGGGTGTCAGTTATGGTTTCTTTAGGGTAAATTCCCAGTAGTGGAATTGCTGGGTCAAATAGTATTTCTTTTCTTTTTTAAATTTATTATTAATTTCAATGAAAATTTACAGACTTTGGATTTCCATTCATGCATTGTTGTCAAATGGTATTTCTATTTGCAACTTCTTGAGAAAGTGTCATACTGCCTGCCATAGTGGTTGCACCATTTTACACTCCCACCAACAGTGAATAAGGGTTCCAGTTTCTCCACAGTCTAGTCAGCATTTGTTGTTTGCCGTCCTGTTAAATTTTGCTATTCTTACTGGAGTGAGTGATATCTCATAGTTGTCTTGATTTGCATCTCTCTTAATTGTTAAGTGCCGTGGAGTCGAAGGCTACTCATAGAGATCCTGTGAATGAAAGTCCTAGACACCTGTATAATTTTTGCCCTTTCTCCAGGTTCATAGTGTTTCCAGGTATTTTGAACATTTCTTCGTGTGCTTGTTGGCCATCTGACTGTCTTCTTTGGTGAAGTGTCTGTTCATATCATGAGCCCATTTTTCAATTGGGTTATTTACCTTTATCTTGTTGTGGTGTTTAAGTATTTTATAAATTCTAGATGTAAATCCCTTATCTGACATGTCATTACCAAATATTTTTTCTGAATCTGTGGCTTCCTCTTTTACCCTGTTGGAGAAGTTTTTGGAAGTGCATAGAGATTTTATCCTCTCCTGGTTGTAGATTTTTTTAGGATGTTTGGAAGATTGTTTACGTAGTGGACTTCTAGAGTTCTTCCAAGCTTTTCTTTAATGAAATTTATAATCCTTGGTTTTAGCCCTAGGTCCATGATCCATTTTGAGTTGGTTTTTGTGTATGAAGTGAGGTGTGGATCTTGCCTGAGTTTTCTACAGGTAGTTTTCCAATTTTGCCGGCACCATTTGTTAAAAAGGCTGTAGTTTCCCCACTTAACTGATTCCATCTCTTTGTCAAAAAGCAATTGACTATATGTAGATGAGCTGATTTCTGGATTTTCTATTCTATTGCATTGATCTATCAACAGGTACTCTTAAAATATTTTAATCTATCAGTTCTCTCTAAAGGACTTGATCATTAATTTTTCCATAAATTTGTGTCAGAAATAGAATTAGAATATCCTGACGTGGCCTACCACATTTAGTTGAGTTCAGTTGCTTGTGTTGTTGTGGTTGTTAGGTGCTGTCAAGTTGAGTATGGCTCACACTATGAATAAAAGATCTGAACCCTGCTCTATCCTGTGCCATCCTCACACTTCCTGACACACAATAGCCCATTGCAGAAGTTACTGTGTCAATCCACCTGGATGAGGGTCTTCCTGTCCTTTGCCAACCCTCCATCTATCCCAATATCATGTCCTTCTCCAAGGAATAGCCCCTTCCAGCAACATACCCAAGGAATAGCTCATCTAGCAACTTGCCCAAAATATGTGGGGTGAAGCGTCATCATTCTTGGCTCCAAAGAGCACTCTGGCTGTACGCTCTCCAAGACATATCTGTTTATTTTCTTGGCCATCCAAAGGATATTCAGTGCTCTTCTCCAACACCACAGCTCAAAGGCATCAATTCTTTTTCAGTCATCCTTCTTATTCACTGTCCAGCTCTCAGATGCATAACAAGTAATTGGAAACACTATGGTCTGATCAGATGTACCTTAGTCCTCAAACTGACATCATTATTCATCAATAATTTGAAGAGATCCCTAACCGAAGATATTTCCCAGTGTAATGTGTCTCCTTATTTCTTTACTGCTTGTACCAAGGGTTGTGGTTCCAAGCAAGATGAAGATGATGATAGTTTCAATCACCTCTTCGTCTATCATGATGCTGCCTATCAGTGCATTTGTAAGAATCTTTGTTTTCTTGACATTGAAATTCAATCCATACCTTGATTTTCTTGATCTTCTGCAACAAGTGCTTCAAGTCCTCCTCACTTTCATCAAGCACGGTTGTATCATCTGCATAATGCAGGTTATTGATAAGTCTCCCTCCAATCCTGACGCCACACTCCTCTTCATAGAGTCC
>NW_006399828.1:3440539-3441541 GCF_000299155.1 Elephantulus edwardii
TTTTGCTGACCCTGTACCTTTCTAAGCATAGTATCCCTTTCCAAGAAAAATTTTTCTCCCAGAAAAATTGTAAGGTGAAGATATGTCACCCCTGCCTCTAAAGAGCACTTTGGCTGCACTTTTTCCAAGACACATCTGGATTGGGGTTTTTTTGTTGTTGTTATTTGATTTGGGGTTTTATTGTTTGGGATTTTGGTGAGTTTTGGGGGGTTCCACCCCCCATTCTTGGTATATTCAGTGCTCTTCTCCAACACCACAACTCAAAGGCATCAATTTTCTTCTATAATTCTTATTCATTGTCTAGCTATCAGATGTATAGCAAGTGATTGAAAAGATTATGGTCTCAATTAGGTACACCTTAACCTTAAACTGATATCATTGCTCCTCAGTAATTTGGAGAGGTCCTTGACAGTGGACTTGACCAATGCAATACATCTCCTGATTCCTTGACTGCTAGTATTGAGGGTTGATTGTGAATCCAAGTAACATGTAATCATGGACTATTTCAATCTTTTCTCCATTTACCATCATGTTGCCTGTCAGTCCAGAGGCAAAGATTCTTATCTTCTAGACATTGAGATGTAATCCATACTGAAACTTGTAGTCTTTGATTCTCTGCAGTAGGAATTTCAAGCACTGCTCACTTTCACTGAACTAGGTTCTGTTACCTGTATAGTCAAAGTGTTGATGAGTCCTCCTCTGGTCCTGATGCAATGTTCTTTTCATAAAGTTTAGCTTCTTGCATGATTTTCTCAGAGTACAGATTAAATAGATATGGACAAAGGATGCACACCTTTCCTGATTTGAGACCATGCATTGTTTCTCTGCTCTGTTCAAACAACAGCTTCTTGTTCTATATATAGGTGTTTTCATGAGCACAAGTAAGTGTTCTGGGACTTACATTCTTCTCAATGTCAGCCATTACATGTTATGATCCATGCAGTCAAATGCCTTTGTGTAGTCACCAAGGCACAAATAGACATATTTCTGGTATTTTCTGCT
>NW_006399828.1:3445270-3446213 GCF_000299155.1 Elephantulus edwardii
GTTTGCAAAATATTTGTTTTCTCTCTTTTTCCGAAAGTCCTTAGATGCAATAGACAAAGACACAAATAAAACAAAGTTATTTTACTTTAACTGTCTTGTGTCCTTGTTCTATCACCAAAATTTTTATTGGTTCCAGAATTATAACGACGTAGAGATTGCAGCATCACCTAGAGTCCATGTTTAAAACCCAGCCTAATAAAAAAGATCTTTTATGACAAAATTACATGTTTTACTTTTTTATGAGAACTCTCATCTTTTTAAAGTTTCAGGAACAGTTTTTAAGAGCGTCAGACCAGATAGGAAGGGACCAAGTGTAGATCACATTGTATTTGTCAATATGAAAGATTCAGTGTGATAACTTCAGTGCAGAGAGCAGTTCCAATTATTTGTTTGGTTGACTGATCATGAATTCTATGTGGTATGTCCTAAATAAAGTTGAATACCAGAAATTCCTTGGTATAATGAAGAAGACATAAAATATCTAGATGCTAGAAATAGTAGATTGACTTCATTATGCAGTATTCCCTTCCCAACTATTTGGTCTGCGAGTTCTCATGACAATTCTTAATACTATGGATTATTTATTTATACATTTGTTGTTACTGCTATATGCCATCAAGTCCCTATGTACAACAGCCCTAAAATCTGCTCTATTCTGCGGCAACTTATTGTCTCTGATACCTATCCTCATTACCCCAGTAACTGAATCAATCCATCTCATGGAGGATCTTCCTCTCCTGCGATATCCTTCCATGCTTCCAAGCATAATATCCCTATCCAAGAACTGGGCCCTCTGTGCAGCATGCCCAAAGTATGTCAGGCGAAGCCTCAGAATTCTTGCCTCCAAGGAACAACCTGGTTTCACCCCCTCCAGGACAATCCTGCTTGTTTTCCTGGCAGTCCATGGTAAATTCAATACTCTTCTCCAGCACCACAGCTCAAA
>NW_006399828.1:3446468-3459691 GCF_000299155.1 Elephantulus edwardii
CCTGTCTATCATGAAGCTGCCATTTGTCCCAGTGGTGAGAATATTTGTTTTCTTGATATTGATCTTTAATTCATACTGAAGGCTGCAGTCTTTGACCTTCTACAGCAAGCACCTTAGGTCCTCCTCAGTTTCAGTAAGCAGGATTGTTTCAGCTGCATAATGCATGTTATTGAAGAGTCTTCCTCTAATCCTCATGCCACATTCCTCCTCGTAGAGCCCAGCCTCCTGGATGATCTGTTCTGCATATAGATGGAAAAGGTACGGAGATAAGAATACATCCCTGGCATATACCTTTCCCAATTTTAAACCATGCAGGGTTTCCTTGTTCTGTTCTGGTCCAAGTATAGGTTTCATGTAAACATAATCAAGTTTTCTGGGATTCCATTTTTCTCAGTTAGCTACAATTTGTTGTGATCCATACAATCAAATTCCTTTGCATGGCTAATGAAACACAGATGGATATTCCTCTGGTATGCTCTGCTTTCAGCTGAGGTACATGTAACATAAGATATAATATCCTTAATATCATGGCCTTTTCTAAACCCAGCCTACACATTTGGTAGTTCCCTGTTGTGCTGTTCCAGTAGTTTTTGGATAATTTTCAGGAGTGTCTTGCTTGCATATGATATTAATGATATGTGTTTGATAATTTCCACACTCTGTCAGGTCACATTTCTTTGGGATAGAAACAAATATAGAGCTCTTTAAGTCAGTTTGCCAGGTGGTTGTCCTCCAGATTTCTTGGCATAACTTGATGAGTGCATCCAAGGCAGTGTCTGTTTGTTGAAATATGTCAACTGGTAAGGAGTCCATTTCTGGGGACTTTTTTTTGCCAATTATTTCAGAGAAGCTTGATCTTCTTCCTTCATCACCACAGGCTCTTGCTCATACATTGTTTCATGAAATTCTTCTGTGTCAGCCAATTCCTATGTGAGGTTGTGGCAATCTTCTGAAATTTATCACTAAACTGAGGTACCTTTATTTACTGAGATTGATGTTAGCCTGAAGGTTGAGGCTGAGACCAAATGATATTGCTTTATCAATAGATGCAAAAGGGTGTTGTTGTTGTTGTGTGCTATCAATTTAGAAAAGCTCCACTCCAGTGGGTTTTAGGAGCAGTAAATCAAATAATAGGGGAATGTCCATCCTCCTCAGGAGCAACCAATGGATTTGAATTGTGTGCCTTTGGGATTATAAGGAGTAAAGCTTCTTAACACTAGATCACCAGAGTTCCCTAAAGGATGTAGTTCCCTTAATAAGATGCATAGTCAGAGAATTCAGTATCATTTCATTCACAAGACTCTTAAAACAGGTTATTGCAGAATAATTCTGATTTATAGTTGACATATAGGACATGATAGAACTGTCCCCCAAATTTTCCAATTCTAGAAACTGTACAGATATGAATTTCCAGGTATTTCTCTTACAATACACCTGGTGAGCTAGAATCACAAACCTTTGGACTGCCTGTAGAGCACTTATCAATTGCTCCACTAGGGCTCATAGTAAGTGGGTAGTTGATGACAGGATTTCCAGCACTTAGAAAGGTAGGCAGCCGTCTACATGAAGTGTAAGGAATACTAATTTGAATCACTATATTTATGGTATCTTTGAATTTCACCTTTTGGTCTCTTCATGGATGATAGCCTTGATGCACCATAATTGCTATTTGATCATTGAAGTCCCTCTGATATTTGATCATCGGTATTCAGTGCTCAGATTGTTTTTAAGATGATTCTTATATTCAGGTAGAAATAATTCTGGGTCATATTTTGATTTCTGTGGTCTAGTTTTAATTGTCTTCAACTTCACTTGAACTTGCACATGAGTAATTGATGGTTTTGAGTTGAAGAGGGAAAAAGTAATTGAAGTGAGCAAAAAAGGTCATTACAAAGACAAAACCAAAGCGAGTAAAAGGCTGATACACAAACACATAATAGGAGAGACTATGAAAACTGCCTTAGAGCACAAAGAGACAAAACAAAAGGAAGAGAGGCCAAAGGAAAGAAGCTGAAAAGAAGATTTCCAAGGGCTCTTTGAGAAGACAAAGCAAAATATTATAATGCAGAGCTGGAGTCAGAGAATAAAAAAGGAAGAAGTAGCTCAGCATTTCTCAGGTTGAGAGAGCAGGAAAACAAATTCAAGCCTTGAGTTGCAACATTAAATGATGGTGTGGGCAAAATCTTGAATGACTAAGGAAGCACCTAAAAAAGATAGAAGGAATACACAGAGTCCATACACTGTACCAAAAATAATTAGTCAACAGTGAAACATTTAAATAAATACCATAAGAACAAGAGCCAATGGTAATGAAGAATGATGTTCAAGTTGCACTGAGTACAAAGGTAAAAAGTAAGGCCCCAGGAATCAATGGAATACCAATTGAAACATTTCATCTAACATATGCAACCCTGGAGGGGCTTGCCAGTGTATGCCAGGAAATTTGGAGGACAGCTGCATAGCCAATTGTCTGGAAGAGATCCATATTTGTTCCCATTCTCAAGAAAGATGATGCAACACAATGTGAAAATATTGAACAGTATCATTAATATCACATGCAAACAAAATATTGCTAAAGATCATCCAAAACCAGCTAGAACAGAACATTGACAGACAACATTGAGAAGTTCAAGAGAGGTTTAGAAGAGATTAGAGAACCAAGGATATCATTGCTGATGTCAGATGGATCCTAGCTGAAAGCAGAGGATATCAGAAGACTGTCTATTTGTGTTTCATTAACTATGAAAGGCATTTGACTATGTGGATCATAACAAATATGTCTAACATTGAGAATAATGGCAATCTAAAAACACTTAACTGTGCTCATGTGAAATCTATACCTAGACTGAGCAGCTGTTGTCTGAACCAAGCAAGCGAACACTGTGTGGTTTAAAATCATTAAGGGTGTGCATCAGGAATGTGTCCTTTCTCTATATCTATTACAACCTGTATGCTCAGCAAATAATTCATGAAGTTGAAATATATGAAGAGGAATATTAAATCAGGATTGGAGAAAGATTCATCGATAACTTGTATCTAGTAGACAACAATATCTTACCTGCTGAAATTGATGAGGACTTGAAATAGTGCAGCAGAAGATCAAGGAATATAGACTTTGATATAGATTATATCTCAAAGGCAAGAAAACAATTTTTTTCACCATGGGACCAACAGACAATATCATTATAGATGGAGAAAGTATTGAAGTTGTCAATAATTTAATCTTATTTGGATAAACAATCAATTCTTTTGGCACCAACAGTCAGAAGATGTATTGCTTTGGGCAAGTCCACTTCAGGGACCTTGCCAAAGTGCTTAAGAACAATGATGTAAGCTTGAAGGTTAAAGTGTGCCTAATTCAATCACCTGCTACCCTACTTAGAACAGAATGTTGAATAACAATGACTGAAGAAGAATTGATGCCTTTAAATTGTGGTACTGAAAAAGAGTAATGAGTATTCCAAGGACTGTCAAAAGAACAAATAGATATGTCTTGGAAAAGTACAGCCAGAGTGCTTCTTAGAGGCAGGAATAGCAAATCTTCTCACATATTTTTGACATACTGTTAGAAGAGGCTATTCATTGGAAAAGGACATCATGTTTGGAAAGATAGAGGATCAGTGAAAGAGAGGAAGACTCCCAATGAGATGGACTGACAGTGACTCAAGTGTATCAGAGATGACGAGGATGGCCCTAGATAGACAGGGTTTAGGACTGTTGTTCACAGGGTCACTATGATTCATACCCAACTCGACCTAACAACAATGGTTTCTAGTAGAAAGTATCATAAAGGAGCAATAAACATAGGTGTGCGTACATCTGCTTGGGTGGCAGTTATGGTTTCTTTAGGGTATATTTGCAGTAGTGGAATTGCTGGGTCAAATGGTGTTCTATTTGCAACTTTTTGAGAAAGTGCCATACAGCCTTCCATTGTGGTTGTACCATTTTACACTCCCACCAACAGTGAATAGGGTTCCAGTTTCTCCACAACCTCGGAAGCATTTGCTGTTTGCTGCTCTGTTGAATTTTGCTATTCTTACTGGGATAAGATGGTATCTCAATAGCAACAAAGAGTTGAAAACAACCCAAGTTCCTATCAACAAACAAATGGATAGAGAAGCTGTGGTATACTCACACAATGGAATACTATGCGGAATTGAAAAACAAAAGAACTCATGAAATATTATACAAAATGGGTGACCCCAGAGGACATTATACTGAGTGTAAAATCTCAGTCACAAAAGGACAAATACTGCATAGTGCCACTGTTGTAAAACAGGACTGACATCATTACAGGACTGTGGGTTACCTAAGAAAAGGGGATAAATAATGTATACTGAATTGAAACAGATGAAAGAGAACTGTTTAAAAGGAATATAGGACTAGTTATTATTTTCATGACAAGATTACAGAAAAAATATGCTTAGTAAAGTGGACTATGGACTTGGAGGGCATTGTATAACAATGATTTTTTTTTCTTTTCAAAGAGAAAAATTAACTGGGGCGGAAGAGTGGGAAGGGAGGAAAATGTGCAACAATGAATGAATGGGCAAAAATTGAACAGTAAGAATATGCTGTAAAAGATATATATGTTGCATTAAAATCCTTAATAAAAATGCTAAAAAAGGAAAGTCTCATAATGGGTACTTTATAGGCATAAATTTGGGTATTTTTTAGGCATAACTTTGTCATGACATTAAAATGCTTCTTGTAAATCTCCCTCTCCTTACCATATAGGGAGTTTTGACCATTCATTAGGTGATTACACTTTGAACCATGGTTAGAAAAAATGATCAATGCCCCTATTACAAATACAATATCTAGCAAGTTAGCAACACTACAAAGCTGTTTCATTTTTCTAAGTATATCTAAAAACACATATATAGATATAAGAGAGAGAAAACAAGTATTTTTTTTTAAAGTTAATGTTCCTTTTGAGTAATAGAATTGCAAGTATTTTGCTTTTCTTTTATATGATATGTTGTTGTTGTTGTTATGTGCCGTCAAATTACTTGTGACTCATTGCGACCCTATGCACAACAGCCCTAAACTCTGCTCTGTCTTGTGCCAATTGCACTGTCTCTGACACTCCCATCCCGATAACCCCAGCCACCGAATCAATCCACCTCATAGAGGGCCTTCCCCTCCTGCGCTGTCCCTCCACCCTTTCCAGCATGATGTCCTTCTCCAAGGACCAGTCTCTTCTTACAACATGTCCAAAGTATGTTAGATGGAGCCTCAGAATCCTTGCCACCAAAGAACCACCCGGTTTAACACTTTCCAGGATGAATCTGTTTTCCTAGCAGTCCATGGTACTCTCAATACTCTTCTCCAGCACCACAGCTCAAAGGTATCAATTCTCCTTCTGTCCTTCTTGGTCATTGTCCAGCTCTCTGATGCATAACAAGTGATTGCAAAGACCATGGCCTGTATCAGATGCACCTTAGTCTCCAGAGAGACACCATTGCTCTTCAGTACTTTGGAGACATCCCTAACAGCAATGCCCCTTTTCATTTTCTGGCTACTGGTGCCAAGAGTGTTGACTGTGGAGCCAAGCAAACTAAAGCTGTGTACAGTCTCAATCTCTTCACCATCCATCCTGATGCTTCCAATTGGCCCAGTGGTGAGAATCTTTGTCTTCTTGACATTGAGCCTCAATCCATATTGGAGGCTACAGTCCTTGACCCTCTGCAGCAGATGCTTCAGGTCCTCCTCAGTTTCAGCAAGCAAGGTTGTGTCATCTGCATAATGCAGATTGTTGATAGATCTTCCACCAATCTTGACCCCACATTTCTTCTCATGTAGCCCAGCCTCCCAGATGATCTGTTCTGCATACAGGTTGAAAACGTATGGAGATAGGATGCATCCCTGGCGTACGCCCTTCCCAATTTTGGATCATGCAGTGGCAGTGCTCTGTTCTGACGACTGCCTCCTGTCCCAAGTATATGATATACTTTGCTAAATTTCCTTCAATGGATACATAAGTTAATCACTATTAAAATGTAACAAAACACAGTAGGATTATTAGTTGTCAAACTTTTCCAAATTTTTCTGGTGTATTCCTGTAGCTATATTCTAGAGGCCAGTAACACCTAGTACTGATATTGAATCCCAAAGTGTCAAAACATAAGAAGGTAGTGTTTCAGGGGCCAGCATATATTAGTTTTTAAAAGGAACGTTAATAATAAAAAAGCAAGAGGACTAATTGTAATCCAAAATCCAAAATCCAAATCCAAAATAAAGACATTTCGGACAGGACATGGAGTGACCTAAGAATCAGAGTCAAACAGAAAACAGGGTAATAGCAAGTTAGAAAATATAAACTGATTTTTTATGATGATAACAAACTCCAAAAATGTGTCTGGGACTCAAATCCATTAGGATTAGTCATTTTTGGAAATTCAGGCTAACCTAAATGTACATGAATAAGGTAAAAATAATGCAGGACTGGGCAATGCTTCACTCTGTTGTACTCTGTTGTACACAGCTCATAAGCCTGAAATGATCAGAGAACACAGAACAAATACACAGAGACAAGTGATTTAAATGTCAAATTTTACAAAGTTTTTATGCTTGGAAGAACAACCATGTTTCCATTTCTTTGACTTCTTTCATATCCTCATTTGTTAAAGTCTTGATGATCTAACTTAAATTCAACCTCTCTAGAGATTTTCCTTAATCTTTATTGGGTAGGAATTCTCACTCCATATTCTTGAAGATTTTATTTTTATAACTTGTAATGAATAGATGTTTGACAGCCTGGTGAAATATCAACCTAGCCTTTCATGTTTGATAACTCACAGAAGCTTGGCTTGATATATTTCACGCTGTTTTGGGTGATTCATTGCTGTAAATTTTAGAGACTAGGTAAATTACAAAGAACTACAAGCACACAGTTATTTATTAAGAGAAAAAGGAAAAGAAAGGTTGTCATCCCCTGCAAATCTATTCCTCATGGAAAATGTATTTTAGCTTTGGAGGTACTCTGTACAGATATCTAATGCATACTTTCCTACTTGCTTTTGAATCATAAATTATTCTTTAAAAGCTGGAACACTTCTCACTGTCTACCCATTAAATTATAATCTAGATATTTCCTTCACCTAGTAAAATTCAAGTTAGACCACCAAGTAACTGGCATCTTCCAGTTAATCTTATATAAATACTGTTGTGATTAAGGCACCTTAGAAAGATGAGAGTTAGAGATAGGAGAAAATAAATTTCATTGATGCTTTTGTCATACTCTAAAGGCTTTCAAATAATAGAATTGTCTCAATTTTTCTGATTTCAAAGACTTTTCTTATCTCATCCTTAGTCATTGTCTAGCTCTCTGATGTATAGCAAGTAATTGTGAAAACCATGGCCTGGATCAGGCATACCTTAGCCTATAGACTGACATCATTGCTTCTCAGTACTCTGCAGAAGTCCTTTACTGCAGATTTTCCCAGTGGAATTCATCCTTTGATTTTCTGACTGCTGATGCCTAGAGTTTTGTTAGTGGAGCTGAGCAAGCTGTAATTGTTAATAATCTCAATCTCTTCTCAATCTATGATGGTGCTGCCAATTGGCCTACTGGTGAGAATCTTTGTCTTCTTGATGTTGAACTTCAATCCATTTTGAAGACTACTGTCCTTGACTTTCTGCAGCAAATACTTCAGAATCTCCTCGGTTTCAGCAAGCAAGATTGTGCTATCTGCATAACATAGGTGGTTGTTGAGTCTTCCTCCAATCCTCCTCATAAAGCCCTGTCCTGAGAACAGGTTGAAAAGATACAGAAACAAGAAGCACTCTTTTCCTGATTTTGAGCCTTGCAATGTTTTCTTGCTCTGTGTTGAGGATTGCTTCCAGGTCCAAGTACAGGTTTTGCATGAGCACAATCAAGTGTTCTAGGATTCCCATTCTCCTCAAGGTTAGTTACACAGTGAAATGTCTTTGCATAGTCAATGAAACTCAGATATACATTCCTCTGGTACTACGTGTTCACCAACAAAGTCACACAAGACAAGATCTGAGAGCTCTTTCTAATCTCCTTGATCATGTTACACCTTCCTCCCTGAAGGGCATCAGCTACATTAATATCTTCAGTCTTAAATCCACTTTGGGGTCTGGCTTTTGAACCGAGAGGCATCTTCACACACACAGCGTCGGGAGCCCACGGAGTCACAGCTCCACCTCACTTACTTGGGGATCATGGCCAGGAGAGATCGGTCCTTGGAGAAGGACATCATGCTTGGAAGGGTGGATGGATAGCAGGAGAGGAAGATGTAGGATAAGATGGATTGATACAGTAACTGGGGCAATGAGGGTTGACTGGCTCAGGACAGAGAATGGTTCAGAGCTGTTATGCATCGCAGGTGACTCAATGGCACATAACAACAATAACATACTATGACAGGTTTGGAAGCAGGAGTGGCATTCACTTCCTCAACAAAGTGCCTCTGGAAACTCTATTAACTTTGATAAATGTCGATAGTTGTAGAGAGAGGGGCTTCAGGGTTGCCAGAAGTCATGCTTGACTAGAAGGCAATCTACAACAACACAATATGTGTTTTCTGCTAAGATCCATCTGACAGTGGCGATAATGTCTCTAGGTCCATGACCTCTTCTAAGCTATTCTTGTATTTCTGGGAGTTCCCTCTTGACACTTATCTTTTTCTTTCAGAGCTGCTACTGGATTCAATCTGCAAGGAAGGTGCAGCTTTGAATTGACAGTGCAACTGCCTATGAAGTAGGCCTCCAAAGGTCTGTAATAAATATTGTTTTGGTCAAATGAAATAAACTTGATTTATCCAGTTAATTGGATTTGTCCCTTCATTGCATAATTCTTCACTCTTGAGACATTCAGTAAATATTGGTGAATTGTTAGTAATACTGGTTGTTGTCTCCTTTCTTTTTGGTAATTTTAATTTTTTTTAATTTTTTTAATTGTTGGACAAGTTCTCCTCTCCTCTCCTTCCCTCAACCCACCCCGCAATGCACCCTTGTTACAGTTTGTTATACACATAATGCTTAATCATATATTCCTTTCAGATAGTTTTTCTTCTCCTCTGTTCTAATGCAACGTTCATTATCTGTCCCCTCTTTTCCCATTCTCTCCCCAACCCTCCATGTCTGTCCTATTTTTTAACAGGGGTATTATTCAGTACTTGTTCTTTTGTGTCTGAGATATTTCAATCATCATGATGTCCTCAAGGATCCCCCATGTTGTGTAATTGTTTATGATTTCATTGTTTTTCAGTAGAGGCAAAGATGGTGAAACTTCATCTTTCATACTTTGGAAATGTAGCTGGGTGAGACTATTCATTGGAAAGGGACATCATGCTAGGAAAAATGGAGGGTCAGCATAAGAGACAAATACACTTGAAATGGATTGACATGGTAACTTCAGCAATGGCTTGTAGTATGTCAGAGATGACAAGAATGGCCCAGATGGGGCTGGCCCCTATCAGCTGTTCATGGGGTCACTATGAGTCATACTTAACTTGATGGCACCCAACAACATTTGTCTAAGAGTTGGACAATGAGCAAGGATGACAGATGATGAATTTATGCTTTTGAGCTGTGGTGTTGGAGTTGTTGTTATGTGCTGTCGACTCGCTTGCAACTCAAAGCGACCCTATGCACAACAGCCCTAAATTCTGCTCTGTCTTGTGCCAATCGCACTGTCTCTGACACTCCCATCCCGATAACCCCAGTCACCGAATCAATCCACCTCACAGAGGGCCTTCCCCTCCTGCGCTGTCCCTCCACCCTCCCAAGCATGATGTCCCTCTCCAAGGACCGGTCCCTCCTTACAACATGTACAAAGTATGTTAGACAGAGCCTCAGAATCCTTGCCTCCAAGGAGCCACCCGGTTTAACCCTTTCTAGGATGAATCTGTTTGTTTTCCTAGCAGTCCATGGTACTCTCAATACTCTTCTCCAGCACCACAGCTCAAAGGTATCAATTCTCCTTCTGTCCTCCTTGGTTATAATCCAACTCTCTGATGCATAACAAGTGATTGCGAAGACCAACAGTTTTAAATCTTGTGGACTACCAAAAGAGCAAACTGGTACATCTTAGAAAAATTACAGCCAGAGTGTTTCTTGGAGGCAAGTTGACAAAGCTTCATTTCACACACTTTGGGTTGCTCAGAGAGGCTATTTCTTGGAGAGGGACATCATGCTTGGAAAGGTGGAGGGCTGGTTAAAGAGAGGAAAACTCTTAATGAAATGGATTGACACAATGACCGCAGCAATGGGCTCAAGCTTGTCAGAGGATAGGTCAAGGGTTCATATTCATTGTTCATTGGGTTGCTATGAGTCATACTTGACTCAATGGCCCCCACCTAAACAGTAGCAACTCATCCAATCCCCTTTGTACCTTACCTGCAGCTTCACTCCCTTCCCAGCTGTCCATTAATCTCTGTTATCCTAGTGGTTCTATTCACCTCTCCTCTTTTTTCTGCTCTCCTTCTCACTTGCAACATCTTTCTAATACTCTGTCATTCTATTTCTATAAATATCTGGAGAATTGATTTGAAAATGAATAGGGCACTCTTTTCAGCTTCTTTCTTGCATTTTTCTTCTTTAAACAACAAACTTCTATCCTCTGAGAGATGAATCTTCACGATCACTTGGTAAGACCATCTTTCCAATTTGAGTTTATTTTAACAGTTCCAATTTTGATGTTTTGACATACTCAACTAATATCTGCTTACTTTCTTTTCCTGTATTTATTTCTTAGCTACTCCACCTACCCCATCCCATCCCACTGCTGTCAATTTAATTCCAATTCATAACAACCCTTGATTGTATTTCCGATTACTCATATTTCTTCCACAGAGTACTGACGATGATTTAAACAACTAAACTTTCAGTTGGCAATACAACGAATAACACACTATGTCACTGTTTCATCTGTGTTTCTAACTGAGTGGCTCACTAAGAGGATGAATGCAATCTACTCTAATCAAGCAAGCTAATCTAATCTAATCTAATCTAATCTAATCTAATCTAATCTAATCTAATCAACAAAGGGTCTCTATGCCTCGAGGACACATAACAACAACAACAACAACAACAGTATAACTGGCTGAATTATTGACTTTGTTAGGGACCTCTCTAAAGTACTCAAGAGCAATGGTGTCTCTCTGGAGACTAAGGTGTGCCTGATACAGGCCATGCTATTTGCAATCACTTGTTATGCATCAGAGAGTTGGACAATGACTAGGGAGGATAGAAGGAGAATTGACGACTTTGAGCTGTGGTGCTGGAGAAGAGTGTTGAATGTACCATGGAGTGCCAAGGAAACAGATTCATCCTAGAGAGGGTTAAACCAGGCTGCTCCTTGGAGGCAAGGATTCTGGGGCTTCGTCTGACATACTTTGGACATGTTGCAAGGAGAGACAGGTCCTTAGAGAGGGACATCATGCTGGGTAGACTAGAGGGACAGCGCAGAAGGGGAAGACCCTCTATGAGGTGGATTGATTCAGTGACTGGAGTAATCGGGATGGGTGTGTCAGAGGCAATGTGATTGGCACAGGATAGAGCAGGGTTTAGGGCTGTTGTTCATAGGGTCGCTATGAGTCACAAAGGACTTGATGGCACATAACAGCAACAACATTATTGACTTTGTTATAAATCATGTTTTTCACATGAAAAGGTGTCATTGGCTACTTCCTGAAAATGGAAAGAGTTTCTGGATTTTAAACTCCCTTGCTTCAAAATAGTATTTGTTATTGTTAATATAAATTGTGTAAATGGTTTTCTTTTTACTACAGGTATTTTGTATAAGCGAACTTTTCAAAATTCTTGAGTAGAACAAATCTCAAAGTCATAAAAGTGACCTATCTCATTGGTGTAATGAGACAAGTGAAATGCCTTAGACTATGGCCCTTAGTAACTCTTTGAGCTTGGACATACACTCAACACCCTTACTCAACTTTCAACTAAGAAATAGAACATCCTTTTAATGTGAACAGTAAAGCTAGGGAAGTCCTAACTCCTTAGAACAATCATTCATACAAGATTAAAAAGGAGTGGTTTTCATAGAAGAAAGCTCAAAAAGGAGGAAGGATTAGAAAAGATGGATGAATGTAAATAAGAACCACAGGGAGGAAGTGGGAAGAGAAGGGTTCCAATATGGTGACTGTAATTAATGTCATAAAACAAAATTGTATGAATGATTGAATTGAAAATCAATTTTCACTGTAAATTTTCACTCAAAGCAAAATAAATTAATAGCAAAATATCAGTGAATGCTTTTCATGTCTCTCTTAAAGTTCTTAAGTTTTCATTCTTTGATATCTTTTTTCTACTGCTAGTATATCTACTTAATTCTTTGTAGAAAGTAACTAATCATACCCTTAAAAATAGTGTGAGAATTTTAAGCTTAGCTGATTGTATGTTTACTATAAGTGCAAAATTTCTCATCATTGCTAATGAAAATCTGTTTTAACCATCTTCTACATCTCATGTGGCTTATAAAACCATATCTTATAATTTTTATTCTATAAACTACTTTTATTTTGCACTCGTAAGCCTCTCCTCAATTTTAATATTGTTGGTTAGTTGTCCTTCATCACATGTCTTTCTTCCAACTCTATATAGCAAAATAATCCTGCAATTTCAATATTAGACAATCATATAAACAACAGATAGGCACCTTGCCTATCCTCAGTCATCTTCATGGTCTTTGATGTGTTCAAGCCCAATATTACAGCCACTGTCCAACCCATTGCATTGAAGGCTGCCTTCTTTTTTGCTGATCCCCTGTCTTGCACAGTATGTTTTCCCCAGGACTGGTCCCTCCTGACAACATGCACAAAGTATGTGAGGTGAAGTTTTAACATCCTTGCCTCTAAGGAGCACACTAGTTATACTTCCTTCAAGAAATCCTTATTTATCCTATTGGTAGTTCATGGGATATTCAGTATACTTCTTCAGTACCACAACTCTATCAATTCTGTCATTCTTCTTCACCAGCCAACTGTCAGATGTAATTGAAAACTGTAACATAGGATCAGGCACACTTTAATTTTTAAATTTATGTCCTTGCTTTTTAGCACTTTAAAAAGGTTCTTGAGAGTATATTTTCCCAACGAAACATATCTTTTACTTTTTTGACTTTTGTTACTGTGGTGTTGATTGTGGATTCAATCAATTTTTGACAATTTCAATTTTTCCTCCATCTGTGATGGTATTTCTTATTGTTTCAGTGGTGAGGATTTTTGTCTTTTTTT
>NW_006399828.1:3461158-3462288 GCF_000299155.1 Elephantulus edwardii
GAATCTTGTAAATGTGGATACATTTCCACTAGTCCTCCTCCATGCCATGATATAGTGTTATTAGCTTGAGCAGTTATAAATCCATTGCCATCCTTACTCTAACTTAATTCTTTTTTAAAATAAAATTTAAATTTGTTATTAATTTCAGTGAAAATTTACAGAGGCTTTGGAGTGCCATTCATTCATTGTTGTAGATTTGTCCCCTCCCAAGGCTCCCCCCCCCAACCCCAGAACACTACCTTCTTGGAAACGTAAATGAAAAGATTCTTTAATTGTTTTACAAACCATCCCCCAGGTCCACTCCACCACATAGCTATCGCTCTAGACTCCTGTCATGACAGAAATACCTAGTCACATGTCTGATGATGAGTTTTCCACCATAATGACTAAAGTGTGGAAAAAATAATAATATGCTCAGAGACTAGTTTGAAAAACACAATGATACTAATCTTGGGCCTCTTTTCTCCTCTCTCACTTTTTCTCTCATTTGTTTGCACTCAGGGAAACCAACAGAAATATATGCTTCCCCATGGAGAAGTTTATGTGGCAAGAAACAGAAGAATGGAGGTCCTTGATGTAAATCTGAATCTGTTCTGGCATGAGGGAGCTTGAAAGCAACTCTTTGCCCAGTTGGATCTTCAAATGAGACTAATACTAGTCAACACCATAACTAAAACCCCACGAAAAAGCTTTAGCCAGAGGCACCTAGTTGAAATGTACCTTGATTATTGACCCACAGAAAGGATGAGATAATAAATGCTTTTGTTTTAAGAGGCTAAGTTTTTGAATACTGAGGTATATAACAAATAAATAACACCTGCCTATATGGCTTCCCTGTTGTTTCCGTATAGCAAAGATTTGTGTGTTTTTTCCCGCTCCACCCAATATATCAAAGTTTTACAAGCCTATTTTTAAGGTTATCTGATCTTGTAAAAGGAAAAATTTGAAGTTTAAAGATTTGAGGGGGTTTTTCTTCATGTTATAAAGAATCTTTGTTGTTGTTGTTGTTATGTGCTGTCGAGTCATTTCCGACTCATAGTGACCCTATGCACAACAGCCCTAAACCCTGCTCTATCCTGCGCCAACAGCACCACCTCTGACACACCCATCCCGATTACCCCAGTCACCGA
>NW_006399828.1:3465225-3466352 GCF_000299155.1 Elephantulus edwardii
GCCTCTTCGTTGTTATCTGAGGTGACTTCCTACCTTTTTAAAAAAATTGTACTGTTACAGAGACAGGAAAAGAACGGCAGGAGTATTTAGAACTCCTGGGAACATCAACTCTACTGTAAGGTAATGATGGGCAAGGTCCAATGGTGATTAATTTTAGAAAACATAATGAGTAAGAATAATTGTATTAAACACAATGTGAATGAAGAATAGCATGAAACATAATGTATATGAACTTTGCAGCAAACCAATAAAAAAAGCACTGCAATGTCAGCCTGTAACACACACACGCGTGTGCGCACACACAGAAAATCCTTACTTCAAAATAATTACCATTAATTATATACATTAAGTAATTAAGTATATTAAGTTATAACAAATGTGATTTCAAGGGATTAAAAATGACTTTTCAAGCCATTGACTTGGACTTTGTCACATGGAAGGGCAGGATCATACAAAAAGGTTGTGTTAGTCTATCCACAAGGGTATTGTCTACTCTCACCATCCCACTTGGTTTAAATTGAGAAGATTTAGCAGCAAAAATTGGGAATATCCACAACAAGGAAGAGGAGGTAGTATGTGTTGTCCCAAAAGAATGAGGTCTGCATAAGAGCAACAGCGGCCTCAGCAGAGAATCACAGACTAATAAGAGACAGAGCTGATTTGAGACTGCTGAGCTATGGAATTGGAGCCACGTTTATGCCTAAATTTACTTATTTTATGCTACGTTACTAGTATACAAATTTCTATTTAAAATTTTTGCTGTTAATGTAGTTTAGTCTGCTCACAGAAATGAGATAAGAAAGGAGAGACAAACTGACATTATTATTCCTCAATACTTTGGAGAGTAACCCTAGATTTTCTCAGTGTTCTGTGTCTCCTTATACCCTGACAAAAATCTCTGCTGTTGTTGTTGTTATGTGTCATCGAGTCGCTTGCGACTCATAGTGACCCTATGTACAACAGCCCTAAACTCTGCTCTGTCATGTGCCAATCGCACTGTCTCTAACACTCCCATCCCAATGATCCCAGTCACTGAATCAATCCACCTCATAGAGGGCCTTACCCTCCTGTGCTGTCCCTCCACCCTCCCAAGCATGATGTCCCTCTCTAAGGACCGGTCTCTCCTC
>NW_006399828.1:3466673-3472126 GCF_000299155.1 Elephantulus edwardii
GACTTTCCCCAAAAATCTCTAGTACGTTCTAAATCCCAGTGAAACTTTGTGATCTCTAGGTGTATAATTATAACAGTTTGAAGAATAAGTTGAAGGTGAATCAGGACAGGATTTTTACAATCACTTGCTATGCATCTGAGAGCTGAATAAAAATGATAATGAATAAGAACGACAGAAGAAGAATTAATGTCTTTGAACTGTGGTGTTTGAGAAGAATACTGGTCTCATGGTCTGCCAAAAGTACAGATAGGTTTTGGAGAAATTACAGCCAGACTGTTCCTTTTAGGCAATGATGACAAAGTTTTATTCATCTCATGTACTTTGGGTGTATTGTTAGAAGAAAAATACCTTGGAAAGGGACAACAGCGAAAGAGAGGAAAATCCTCAACCAGATGGATTGACAAAGTAATTGCAGCAACGGGCTGAGGTATGTCAGAAATAACAAGGATGGCACAGGATAGGATAGATTTCTGTTGTTCATAGGACTGCTATGAGTTGTCTTTGACTCAACGGAAACTAACACTAGCAAGGACATAAGACACAAGTTGGGAACAGATCTTGGTAAGGTGGTAACACTCATTTCTTGAAGGTCTTACATACTTTTAAATGCAATATCTTAAGATATAGCATGATCATCAATTCCTTGATTCAACCTGTCACCTCTACCTCAGAAGTTCTCTTGCTACTTATATTTGATGTCACTCAAATTTCTGGTTCTAACCCACCCAGAAAAATCTTCAAAGAAGGGACTGATAATCTATTTTTTTTTTAATTTAGGTTGTTCATTTTTCATTTCAATGAACATTTTGGAATTCCGTTCATGCATTGTTGACCCTTCTCCCCGCACAAACCCCTCCCCCCCCGTTTGCTCCTCTCCTTGAAAAGCAAAAGAAAAACTCCCTCATTGGTACACAATCCCCCCCCCGCACCTCCCCAAAAATCTATTTTTGAAAGACCACAAATTTGAAAACCCTGGTGAGTTTGGTTCTACTTGTCAACACACCATAATACAGGGCTGACTCAATAGTAATCAATAAGAGAATGTAAGAAGATATTCTCATCAACTATTATCTTTGAACAAGGCTGTTATTGCAACTTAGCCACTGGGATGATAATTTGATCTTTCATCTTATATTCTCATCTGAAGCAGAAGCAAATAATAGTTTTTGAAAACATGGAGTTGCAAGTTATTTAAGAGCTTATCTCCCAGTTTTGGTCTTTCTTCTCCCTTTGGAGGACTGGTAGAGGTCATCTTGGCAGGTTTATATACCAATGTGATGTAAGTCTCACAAGATTTTTGCCTAGTAGATGAATATTGATTCATGTTGTTTGGATAACTTTCCTCTGCTGCTGAGCAACTGTTTCCTCCTGGTAATTAAATGAAGATGGATTAAATTAAAATTACATAGTCATCTTCTATTCATCTGGTTGGGATGAGTTTGGGTTCTGGCCAACTCACATCCAGCCATCTGTGACTAGGTCAAGCTCAGGAGTATACACTTCTCCCTGCATTCCAGACTGGTTGGTCCCCTCACTCAGCCTTAGTCACCATATAAGGACAAAGTAAGCCAGAGGTCCTCATAATAATCCATGTAGTGAGCTAGTGTTGATGGATGCAAAAGAATGGCTTGCTCTGGATTAGAGTGTCCTTGTGGATATAAGCTCAAAATGCAAGATCAAAAAGTTCAAAATCCCAAGCCGAATAGAAGATTCTTCAGCAAATGGACATGTTTGCTTCCACAAAATACTGGTTTGATAGAGATCGGCAAATCAGAAATTGGCTATCTAAAGTGAGGGTATTAAAGCATGAAGGCATGAAGTAACTGACTTACATGCTTTCAGAATGTAGTAAGATGATTGTAAGGGAGGAAGGTGCCACAATATACATGAACTAAATACAATGGAATGAAGATAGTATAAACACAATGTACATACATGAATACAATGTGTATGAATGATTGTATGCAAACCACTAAAAAGAGTACAGAAAAATATCTATCTATCTATCTATCTATCTATCTATCTATCTATCTATCTATCATCTATCTATCTATCATCTATCTTTCATTGGTTATGCAAACGTGTTTACTGTGTGGATCATACAAAAAATGTGGCTAACTTTGAGGAGAATGGGAGTCTCAGAACACTTGATTGTGCTCATGCAAAATCTATACTAACACAAGGAAGTAGTCCTCAGAACAGAGAAAGGAAATATGGTATGGTTCAAAATCAGGAAAGGAGTGCATCAGGGATGCATCATGTCTCCATACCTTTTCAATCTTTATGCAGAACAGATAATTCAAGAGGCTAGGATCTATGAAGAGGAATATGCAATCAGGATTGGAGAAAGACTCATCAACAATATATGTTATGCAGATGACAAAACCTTGCTTGCTGAAACTGAGAAGAACCTGAAGCACTTGCTACAGAAAGTCAAGGACTATAGTCTTCAATATGGATTGAAGCTCAACATCAAGAAGACAAAGATTCTCTCCACTGCACCAAATGGCAGCACCATAATAGATGGAGAAGAGATTGAGGCTGTAAACAATTACAGCTTGCTCGGCTCCACAATCAACACCCTTTTGGCATCAAAAGGCAGGAAATCAAAAGACAAATTGCATTGGGGAAAATCAGAGTGTTGAGAAGCAACAATTTCAATCTAGAGACTTTGGTGAGTCTGCTCCAGGCTATGGTCTTCACAATTACTTGCTACATGTCAGAGAGCTGGACAATGACTAAGGAATACAGAAGAAGAATTAATTACTTGAGTTGTGGTGCTGGAGTAGAGTCCTGAACATACCGTGGACTACCAAGATAACAAATAAGTCTGTCTTGGAGAGGGTAAAACCAAGTTTCTCCTTGGAGGCAAGGATTTTAAAGCTCTGTCTCATATACTTTGGACATGTTGCCAGGAGGGACTGATCACAGGAGAAGGACATCATGCTCAGAAGGATGGAGGGACAGCACAGGAGAGGAAGACTCCAGATGATATGGATTGATACAATTACTGGGGCAAGCGGACAGATGTGTCAGAGTTAGTGAGACTGGCTCAGAGGTGGGCAGGCTTCAGAGCTATTGTACATAGGGTTACTATAAGTCACAGGCAACTCGATGGTGCATAACAACACCACCACCACCACCACCACCACAAAATTAAATGGCCAGTTAGCTTCTCCTTCCTTTTATGTCATTATGTAGAAGGAAATGTGATTGCAGATATTCAGTTGAAATATATTTCTTTAATGCTTGAAGAACAAATCACTCAGGAAGCTGGACTTTATGAAGAAGAATGTTGCATAAGGATTGGAGAAAGACTAAATACAACTGTGTTATGGGGACGATACAGCCTTGCTCACTGAATATGAAGAAGAAAAAATATTTGCTGCAAAAGGTCAAGGACTGTAGTCTTCAATATGGATTGAAGATCAACATAAAAAACCAAACATTATTAGCGAGCTGTGGTTGCCTAATGATGAGAAACTATACTGCAATCTCAAAGGTGTGCGATTCAAACCCACCAGCTGCTCTGAGGGAGAATGATGGGTAAATCTCCTCTTATGCAATTAAACTGACTCTAAAAACCTGCTGGAGAGTCAGCTATAGGTCAGTTCCAACTTTATGGCACACAACAACAACAAAACATAATTAAATATGCATTTAAAAACAAAAACAAAAACAACTCACTGAAGATTCTCACCACTGGAACAATTGGTGGCATCATGATAGAGAATAATAATAGACGAGAAGAGATTGAGATTGTTAGCAATTTTATCTTGCTCAGATACACAATCAACATTCTTGGTACCAGCAATTAGGAAATCAAAATATGAATTGCTATATGAGAGTCTGGTGTCAGGGACATATCTAGAGTGCTAAAAAGGAGCAACAATTTCAGTCTAAATACTAATTTTCACCCAGTCTAGGGCATGGACTTTCCAACTGCTTGCTATGCATCTGAGAGTCAGATAATGACTAAGGATGAAAGAAGAAGAATCGATGCCTTTGAGTTGTGGTGCCTGGACATACCCTGGTCTGCCAAGAGAACAAACATGTCTGTCTTGGAGAGGGTGAAACCAGGTTACTCCTTGGATGCAAGTATTTTGGCACTTCATTTCACATACTTTGAGTATGTTGTCAGGATTGGCCAATCCTTAGAAAAAAAATCACACTTGCAGAGAGGGTCAGCACAGGAAAGGAAGATTCAAAATGAGATGGATTGACACAGCGACTATGGCAAAGGTATAGGTGTGTCAGTGATAGTAAGATTTTTTTCAGGTAGGGAAGAGTTGAGTGCTATTGTTCATAGGATCACTATGAGTTGTAGTCGACTCAACAGCAACATAAAATATAGAATCAACAGTGGCATATGCCACAAAACTGTGCTAACATTGGCAATAAGATTGTAAGCAAAATGATACGGTTCCTGATCTTAGAAATTCTTGGGTTTTTGATATATAAAACAATGATATAAATGTTTACAATTCAGCGAAATGATAAACGATCCTATCTAAATAAGGGTTTTCTTCTGTTTCTCACCTAGAACAGCATCATACTTTGTATTTAGGAGATACAGGTCAAAGCTTAGCTTCTTTTTTTCTGTAAATCAGAGGAAATATTATGATCTTTATTGTTGTTGTTAGGTGCCATCGAGTGGAGGACAACTCTATAAAGACTCCATGAATAACTGATCTGAACCCAGCTTTATCTCATGCCATCCTCACAATGTCTGATATACTCAAGCCCATTGCCTCAGTCACCATGTAAACCCATCTGGTTGAGAGTCTTCCTCTCTTACACTTCCCCTCAATCTTCCCAAGCATGATGTCCCTCTTAAAGAATAACATCTCCTAGCAACATGCCCAAAGTATGTAAGACAAAGCTTCATCATCTTTGCAACTAAAGAGCACTCTGTCCACACCCTCTCCAAGTCATATTGCTTTGTTTTTCTGTCAGTCCATGGGATATTCAGCACAGTTTTCTAGCACCACAGTTCAAAGGCATCAACTTTTTTTTTCTTTTCTGTTATCCTTAGTAAAATTGTTCAGGTTTTAGATGCATAGTATGTGATTAATCATCTTGCTTAGATCCATAATCAACACACTTGGAGATGTCAGGAGATGTATTGCATAGGGAAAATCTACAGTCAATGATTTCTTCAAATTATTGAGGAAAAATGATGTCAGTTTGAAGACAAAGGTTTGCCTGCTTTAGGCCATTCAGGGATGACCTGGGCACTGCAAGGCAGAAGAGAAGCCACTTCCAGAAGGGAACAACAGGCTTCTTCCTTTGTCATTAAAGTACTTTGGGGAAAAAACCTGCTGTCTAGTTTGACCATGTGGGACCCCTTAAATTCAAGCAGCAGAGAGGACCTGGGTACCTCGAGGGAGGTGAGAAACCTCTTCCAGAAGGGAACAGCAGGCTTCCTTCTTTGTCATTAATGTACTTTTTTT
>NW_006399828.1:3473201-3477532 GCF_000299155.1 Elephantulus edwardii
GGCTATTCCTTAGAGAGGGACATGAAGCTTGGAAAGGTGGAGGGTTGGTGAAGGAGAAAAAGACCCCCAACCAGGTGGATTGAAACGGTGACTACCACAGTGGGCTCTAGTGTATGAAGATCTGTGAAGACAGCACAGGATAGGACAGGGTTCAGATCTGTTTTTCACAGAGTCTCTTTAGTTGTATTTGACTTGACAGCACCTAATAACAAGAATTTATTTATTTCCAACATTTGCCCAATAGTCACATTAATGCAAATACTATGTCAGAATAACTTATTGCTTTTGAGTTGAAACCAACTTACAGCTGACCAACTGATGGGTTTTCAGAGCCTGTAAATTCCACAGGAGGAGATTGCTCATCTTTCTCTCATGAAGCTGTTGATAGATTGGAGCTGCCTGCCTTTGTCAGAAGAAAAACTTGTTACTCCAGAGATCCCTCACCCACTCAACCACCAGAGCTCCCAGAAAATACTAAGGCATCTAACAAATATTTTTACATTCTGCAACAAGAGATTTTGGTGCTTTATTAACTTCTGTATAAAAGCTAATAGTCTCATTGTTTCTTGTTGTAATTTAAATTTGAATTGGTGTTAGTAAACTATGTACTCATAAGTGTCTAATTTGATCCAAGTTTGTACATTTGAAAAGTAGATGATGACTGTTTTGCTTTGAGCTGCTTTCTTCATATTATTTTAATTCCTGTACAGAAATGTTTTATTTAATGTAGAAACAGGCAATTTCTGTAAGTTAAATGTTTTCTGTCACAATTATTTTTAAATGTAAATTGTCTTTTAGCATTTTGCTAGATACCTAAGAAACTCATATTTGTGAAACAACAAATAATAATAAGTAATTTTAGAATAGAAAAAAGTTTTTAATGATCTCATTCAAAGATGTCTAACCAAACCCAATCCAATAGTGTTGAGTCAGTTTAGACTCATGATTATCTTCTGCTGGATTTCTGAGAATGTTAATCTTAATGCTGTTAACGCAAAGATACTGATTTGTTTATTCATCATCTACGAAGCTGGTAAATTTGAACTGCCAAAAGTCCTTTCAGCAGTTTAACAGTTAATTTACAGTATTTATTTTCTACCTATTTTCAATACTTTTAATATACAATTATAGATATATTTTTGTTTCCTTTTTTAATTGAAATAATTATTAATCACTTTTTATAATATTATCTTTCAGAGTTGTAAACCCTGATAAATTTATGTAGATCTGCAACACAAATTTAATTACTATATCATATTTTATGCCATCATTTATTTACAATTAATTTTTATCCTTTTTTCTTGATTGTAGTTGCTCTTAGCAATACCCATTCAAGTGCCCCACATCCCTTGCAAGTCTTCACTTATGTTATAAATTTGTGCTTTCTTTTCCTTTAATAGCTCTAGCCCGTGAGTATTTGATTAAGCATGCATAAAGTTAGAAATAAATGCACATCAGTATTGTATTATGAAGTGTAATGATTTCATAATTTTTTTCCATCTGTGAAGCAAACATTGATAATTTGGATTTGGCGGTTTTCTTTGGTACCTTTCCATTAATTTCAACGAGCTCCTCTTCCAAGTTTAGTAATGTTTATTCCAGAATGAATGCACTAAATCTGAACTTTCATATAAGCAGCCAAACTCAGCAGTCAGAAGAAGAGGGAAGACAAACATACCACCCATCAAGGAGCCAAGGCATTACCAAGGTAATTCTATCGTTTATCTTTTTCTTACACAATGTAGAACATGACATTCTTGTCTACTTGTTTCCTAGGCTACAGTCAGGGAAAGAAAGTAGAGAGGTAACATCCTCCCACATACTCATGCAAGAACTCACAAAGGCAAACTATCATTAAATCATCACTGAGACACATCTATTCCTTGTTTCCCACTTTCTAGTAATTTCAGTACATAATTTTTCAGTTTAGAAAAATAGGGGATAAAAACAGTGAAACTCTGATTATTCTTCTTTATAAATTGTTGTTGTTGTGTACCATCAAGTTGGAACCGGCCCATAGCTGACCCTCCAGCAGATAATTGCATGGAGGCTATTGCCCATCTTTCTCCTACGAAGCAGCTGGTGGCCTTTAATTGCATTCCTTCAGGACTGCAGTGCCGCTTCTTGCCACTAGGCCATCAGAGCTACCTTTATGAATTGTTGTTGTTATGTGCCGTCGAGTCATTTCCGACTCATAGCGACCCTATGCACAACAGCCCTAAACCCTGCTCTATCCTGCGCCAACCGCACCGCCTCTGACACACCCATCCCGATTACCCCAGTCACCGAATCAATCCATCTCATAGAGGGTCTTCCCCTCCTGCGCTGTCCCTCCACCCTCCCAAGCATGATGTCCCTCTCCAAGGACCCGTCCCTCCTGGCAACATGTCCAGAGTATGTCAGACGAAGCCCCAGAATCCTTGCCTCCAAGGAGTAGCTTGGTTTAATCCTCTCCAAGTTTACAATATTAGCTGAGTAGATTCTAATTAATAGCAACTCCATGTAGAGTTGTGCTACTTAGGGTTTTCAATGGCTTATTTTTTTTAAAATAAATGACCAAGACTTTTTTTGAGACATATCTGGGCAAACTCCAACTTTATGATTAGCCAATGAGTACATTAGCCGAGTGACATCCACTTTCTAAACAACAAGCCTCTGGAAACTATATGAATTTTGATAAATGACAATAGTTACAGAAAGGCTTCAGGCCTTTTGTTTATAGCATCACTATTACTCATGCTAGACTTGATGGCAACAACAATAAAGCCTCATAGTGACCCTATGTATTACTAACATCTATTTAATCATATACTTGGTGCTAAAGTTGTCCCAAGTTCTTTATACATGTTAATTAGTTTTATCACTACACTTATGAGAAAATAGTTACTCTTAAGAGAATCCTAACTTGTAGTGAGCTTTAATGTATTTGAAGTAAAATTATACTCAGTAGAATATCCAAAGGCTTATTTTTCAGAAGTCATCCTAAGTCTTTTATTCCACCCCCCTCCCCCACAGTCTTTTCTTCTGATGGGTCTGTGAATGGAAATTTTATACTTTATAACAATAATAGAAGTGGAAGAGCACAGATTAATTTATGAAGCATATTTAAAAACCTTTGTTTTTTAACATGCTAGTTAGTCAGGCCAAACATTGATTGCGTAAGAAAATACACTGTCACTACTCTGTTTTTTCTGTTGTTGTGTATCATTGAGTTGGAACCCACCCATAGCTGGCCTTCCAACAAGTTTTCAGAGGCAATTTAATCACATGGGAAGAGATTCTCCATCTGTCTGTTTGTAGTTGTTAAGTGCTGTCAAGTCAAGCATGACTCATAGCAACCCTATGAACAGTAGAGATGAACCCTGTTCTGTCCTGCACCATCTTCACGCTTCCTGACGCACAAGAGCCCATTGTAGCAGTTACCGGGCTAATTCACCTGGTTAAGGATCTTCTTCTCATTCACTGATCCTCCACCCTTCCAAAATTCATGTCCTTCTCCAAGGAATACAGCACATCCTAACAACATGTCCAAAGTATGTGAGGCAAAGCTTCATCATTCTTGCCTCCAGAGGGCACTCTAGTTGCACCATCTCCAAGACATATCTGTTCGTTCTCTTGGCCATCCATGGGATGTTCAGTGTTCTTCTCCAACACCACAGCTCAAATGTATAAATTTTTTTTTTCTGTCATCCCTGTTCATTGTCCAGGTCTTGGATGCATACCTAGTTATTGGAAAGACTATGAACTGAATCAGATGTACTTTAGTTCTCAAATTGAATCACTAATCACTCAATAATTTGGAAATTTCTCTAACTGAAGATTTTCCCAGCCCAATGCATTTCCTTATTTCCTGGCTGCTCATACCAAGGGTGTTAATTGTGGATCCAAGCAAGATGAAACTGTTGACAGTTTCAATCTCTTCTCCATCCATCATGACACTGCCTATTGGTCCAGTGATAAGAATCTTTATTTTCTTGACAATGAGATGCAATTCATACAGAAGACTGCATTCCTTCATTTCCCACAATAAGTGTTTTAAGTCCTCCTCACTTTTATCAAGTAAGGTTGTGTCACCTGCATAACGCTGGTTATTGATGAGTTTCGTTTCAATCTCGATGCCACATTTCTCTTCATAAAGTCCAGCTTCTCAGACAATTTGCTCAGCATATAGACATGCTCCTACATCTAGAGCCAAAGAGGAAGAAATTGAGAATTTTTACCAAATTTTGTCGTTTGAAATTGACCAAATATACAGTCAGGGTTTGTTAATGATATTTGGTGACTGGAATGCCAAAATAGAAAATAGTGAAGAAGAAAAGTGCAACAATGAA
>NW_006399828.1:3477632-3479561 GCF_000299155.1 Elephantulus edwardii
TAATAATATTTAAAAAACCTGAAGAATAATGGTGTTGCACTTGTAGTTAAAAAGATAATTTCAAGTCCTATCCTTATGTACAATGTTGTGAGTAATAGCACCCTATCCATAAGCATATAAGAAAGACCTGTTAATACAACTATTATTCAAATATGCATACCAATAACAAAAGCTAAAGAGGAGGAAACTGTGAATTTTTATCAAATTTTGTGGACTAAAAATGAACAAAAGTACAATAAAGCTGCATTAATGATAAAAAAATTGATGCTGGAAATACAATGATTGAATTTTGCTTTTAGTCATTGTAAATACGTATTCTAAAATACAGAAAAAAGATGACTTTATATGTGGATTTCACCTGATGGTCTAAGTAAGAATCAGATTTGTACATTTGTAGAAAAAAACGGTTGAAGAAACTCAGTATCAGCAGCCAAAACTAGGCCAGGGGCAGACTGTGGGTCAGGTCTTCAATTACTCGTATGCAATTTCAAACTGAAGCTGAAGAAAATGAAAATAAGTCCACTGGAACAAAGCTATAATCTTGAATCAATTCCATCTGAATTTCAGGATCATCTTAAAAATAGGTTTGAGGCAGTGAACACCAGTGATAGAAGACCAGATGAGTTGTGGGATGATATTAAGGAAATCATCCATGAAGAAAGGAAAATGTCATTAAAAACAGAAGAAAAAGAAAAAATGAAAATGGATGACAGAGAGACTAAAGATTGCAATGGAGCATTGAAAAGCCCATCTGTCTAAAGAGTAAAAAAATGGAGCATAGGGGTACTGAGCCGTGAGTGTCTCTCTGAAAGGGCCAGAGAAAGTAAGAATAGCACAGTCCTTCACTATCCCAGAACAGAAAGCAGATAAAGAACCCATAGTCCAGCCCCATGGTGTTTCTAGAACCACACCAACAGCAAGACGTTCCTTTATTCTTTGTTGATGCACAGTTGTGTTACTAAGAATGGTGTTTACTAGGAAAGTTGGAGAGTTATTGTCGTTATGTGCTGTCTAGTCACTTGCGACTCATAGTGACCCTATGTACAACATCCCTAAACTCTCCTCTGTCCTGTGCCAATCGCACAGTCTCTGATACACCCATCCCGATTATCCCAGTCACTGAATCAATCCACCTTATGGGGGCCTTCCCATTCTGCCCTGTCCCTCCACCCTACCAAGCCTGATGCCCCTCTCCAAGGATCTGTCCCTCCTTGCAACATGTCCAAAGTATGTCAGATATGGAGCCTTAGAATCCTTGCCTCCAAGGAGCAACCCGGTTTGACCCTTTCCAGGATGAATCTGTTTTCCTAGCAGGCCATGGTACCCTCAATACTCTTCTCCAGCACCACAGCTCAAAGGCATCAATTCTCCATCTATCCTCCTTAGTCATTATCCAACCCTCTGATGCATAACAGGTGATAGCAAGACCATGGCCTGTATCAGATGCACCTTAGTCTCCAAAGAGACACCATTGCTCATTACTTTGGAGAGGTCCTTAACAGCAGACTTTCCCATGGCAATACATCTTTTAATGTCCTGGCTATTGGTGCCAAGAGTGTTGACTGTGGAGCCAAGAAACTGAAGCTGTGAACAATCTCCATCTCTTCACCATCCATCCTGATGATGCCAATTGGTCCAGTGGTGAGAATCTCTGTCTTCTTGACATTGAGCCTCAATCCATATTGGAGGCTGCAGTTCTTGACACTCTGCAGCAAGTGCTTCAGGTACTCCTCAGTTTCAGCAAGCAGGGTTGTATCATCTGCATATCGCAGATTGCTGATATATCTTCCACCAATCTTGACCCTACATTTCTCCTCATAGAGCCCAGCCTCCCAGATAATCTGTTCTGCATACAGGTTGAAAAGGTATGGAGACAGGACACAACCCTGGCATACACCCTTCCCAATTTTGAACCATGCAGTGTTTCCT
>NW_006399828.1:3480206-3481744 GCF_000299155.1 Elephantulus edwardii
TAAAGCATCCTTGATTATAGCAACTCGAGGTTTGAATTTGTTCTTCAGTTCCTTGAGCTTAAGAAATGCTGAGCGAGTTCGGCCCTTTTGATTTTCTAACTCCAACTCCTTACACATTTCGAGGCAAATACAAGTCCAGATTTTGGCCCACGTTCCAAGGCACACCACTCCAATTAGTCCAGGCTCTGTTTTCAGTTCAGCAGTCGAAATGAAATCATCCAATAGTTTGCCTCAGAGCAGCTCTAAGTCAGCTTTTCTTTCAAGTGTTCAGCAAGAACAGCAAAAATCCTTTAACTGTGGCCTTTATTTCAGGGCTCCTCTGCTTACACCTTGCCAGTTTCTCCACAACAACGTCATAGTCTCTATACCACCAGGGTCTTGCTCCAGTCTCTTTCAAGTCTTGCCACTGCAAATCTTGCTCTCCTTAAGTCTTGCTGCCCAGTTTGGGAAGCATAATTTCTCTTATCCTAGTTAAGGTAGCTGGAGACCAAGGGGGCTAACTCTAATGGCTAAAAAAAACCCCACAAACTTTTAAGCTAACACCACATTGCCACTGGCAGCTGCTGGATTTGAACTGTGTACCTTTGTGATTGCAGCATACCTCTTATCACTAGGTCAGCAGAGATCATTCTGAATGCTCCAATGGGAGCATATTAAATCATATGACAAAAGTTATAGATTTCTACACTTCAATGATATAGCAGGATTAGAAAATTGAGAAAAAAATATTACAATTTACAAGAAATAGAATTAAAGAGGCCACATGTTCTAGAATTATCAGGGAAATAGAAATAACATGGGATTATAAGATATATTTACTGGATAATTAGTTCAAAATATGTTAAAATACCGAGAGTCATTATTGTTGTTGCTATGTCTCATTGAGTCTCCTGCAACTTACTGTCTCCAATACACGGACCCTTATTACCCCAGTTACTGTGTCAATCCATCTCATGCAGGGTCTTCCTGTCCCTCCACTTCTCCAAGTATGAAGACTTTATCCAATGACTGATCCTTCCTGGAAACATGCTCAAAATATGTCAGATGGAGCTTCAAAATCTTTGCCTTTCAGGAGTAGCTTTATTTTACTCTCTCCAGAACATACCCATTTGTTCTCTTGATGGCGCATGGTATGTTCAATACTTTTTTTCAGCACTCCAACTGAAAAACAGTAATTCTTCTTATGACATCCTTAGTCATTGTTCAGCTCTCTGATACATGGCAAGTAACTGCAAAGACCATGGCCTGGATTTGGTGCACCTTAGTGTCTAGACTGATATCCTCGCTCTTTGGTACTTTGAAGAGGTCCCTGACAGCAGATGTCCCTAATGCAATTCATCTTTTGATCTCCTGATTGCTGTGCCAAGAATGTTGGTTGTGGAGCAGAGCAATATGAAATTGTTAACCACAATCTTTTATTAATCTACCATGGTCCTGCCTTGACCTTCTGCAATAAACACTTTCGGTCTTCCTCCGTTTCAGCAAACAAGGTCGTGTCATCTGCATAAGCAGACCGTTGAAGAGTCTTCCTCCAAATC
>NW_006399828.1:3482264-3483264 GCF_000299155.1 Elephantulus edwardii
AAGCAGTCCTCAGTCCAAAGCAAGGAAATACTGCATGGCTCATAATCAGAAAGGAGTGACGTCTTTGAATTTTTGTACTGGAGAAGAGTCTTGAAGATACTGTGGACAGCCAAAAAATCACTTAGTTCTGTCCCAGAGAGGATGAAACCAAATTTCTCCTTGAAGGCTAGGATTTTGAAATTCTGTCTCACATATTTTGGGCAAATGGCCAAGATGGACGAGTCCTTGGAGAAGGACATCATGCTTGGAAGGGTCAAGAAACAGCATAGGAGAGGAAGAACCCAGATGAGATGAATTGATACAGTAACTGGGGCAATAAAGAGGAGTTGGAGTCAGCGAATCTGGCTTAGGACAGGGCAGGGTTCAGAGCTGCTGTACATAGGGTCTCTATGAGTCGCAGGCAACTCAATGACACATAACAACAACAAAAACAACATTTGTCTACAAATAATACTATAACAAAGAAAAATAAAAATCAATGATGTGCACTTAGAGCAGAAATATCTTGAATATAAAAACATTGAAAGTATGTATTTGGGAAATGATAGAAAATGCCAACAGTAATAAAAAGAAAATATCAAGTAGAATATAAAGAAAAATATACGGTTAAGGTAAATAAATATGTTATATAGTAAAAAAAGGAGTCAATTCGCCATATAATTTTATGATACTAATTTTAAGTCTATATAAACTAAGGAACATTTTCCAAATATATAAGAGGAGCATAGAACTAAAAAGAGAAGACATAAAAATTTCCTTACTATAATGAGAAATTAATGTATAGTTTCTAATTAATTAATAAGGATGAAAGAGTAAAATAACAAAATAATAAACTGATCTTTTGACACATAGCAACACTATAATCAAAAGCAACAAAATACACATGTATTTCAAGTACATATGCAACATTTTAAAAATTACTCCAGAAGCAGATATAGTCTCAATACTGAAAATATTCACAGAATATTTCTTGAATGCAGTAAAGTTTAAATTAATATAT
>NW_006399828.1:3487112-3494474 GCF_000299155.1 Elephantulus edwardii
TGTTGTGCATAGGGTCGCTATGAGTCGGAAACGACTCGACGGCACATAACAACACAACAACAACAACAATGTGTAGTTAAAAACGACAAGCATATAAACACTTTTAGGATGAAGATAAAGCCATGCCAAAGGGAAATGTAAGGTCTTTTATCCATATATTTGATCGTGCAAGGCTGAAAGACAAGAAACTAAGCTTCTGTCTCAGAAAGATTGAGGAGCAGAAAATCAATATTATAGAGACTGTTGTTGTTCCTCATTGCCATCCTTGAAAGGGTTTTTAGAAGCAGTAAATAACCTGCAAGGATATTTCCCATCCTTATTTGCAGCGCAGCTGGTAGATTCAAACCACAAGCACTTGCATTTGAAGTAAACCTTCTTAACACTAGGCCAGAAGAGCTCCCTTATAGAGACTGTTGAGTACTATTGAGGGGGAATCACAGCGGGGTTTCAGGAGTAAGTAAACATGAGGGTGGGGGATCATTGCTCATCCTTCCCCAGCGGAGCAACTGGGGGATTTGAACAGCATCCATTTAGGATTGCAGTGCAAGTTTTTACCACTAGGCCAGAGATTAGATGGAAAGGAAAGGAATAACAGCAATAAGGTCAGTACACATACAAATATAAAGCAAAAAATGCAAAATCAAACTTACTTTTTGTAAAATGTGGTAAAATTTTAAAAAATCATAGAAAAACTACCAAGAATAAAACTTAGGAAGGCACAAAATGGATGGATCATGGATGAAAAAAGGTACATCACTAGAGAGTTTTTGTTAGTATGTGCCATCAGATCACCTGCAACTCATAACAACCCTATGGACAACAGCTCTGAATGCTGCTATATCCTGAGCCAATCTTACTGTCTCTTACACACCTTTACCTTCCTCCCCAGTCACTGAGTCAATTCATCTAACTGAGAGTCTTCCTCTCCTGCAAGGTCCCTCCATTCTCCCAAGCAAAATGTCCCTCTCCAAGAACTGGTCCCTCCTTGCAACATGCCTCCAAGGAACAGCCTGGGTTCCCCCAGTCTAGGATGAACCTGCTTGTTCTCCAAGTAGTCCGTGGTATATTCAATACTCTTCTCCAGCACCACATCTCAAAGGCATCAATTCTCCTTCTAGCATCCCCAGTAATTTCTGGCTTTCTGATATATAGCATGGCCTGGATCAGGCACACTTTAGTCTCCAGACTGACATGGTTGCTCTTCAGGACTCTGGAGAGGTACATGACAGCAGAATTTCCCAATGCAATTTGTCTTTTGATTTCCTGGCTGCTGGTACCAAGACCATTGATTGTAGAGACAAGCAACGAAAGCTGTTAATCTCAATCTCTTCATTGTCTATCATGATGCTGCCAATCAGATCATTGGTGAGAATCTTTGTTTTCTTGATGTTGAGTTTCAATCCATTAGAAGGCTGTAGTCCTTGACCTTTTGCAGCAAGTGTTTCAGGTCCTCCTCTGTTTCAGCAAGCAAGGTTGTATAACACATGTTGTTGATGAATCTTCCTCCAATAATCTTCCTCATGAAGCCCAGCCTTCTGAATGATCTATTCTACATGAAGATTGAAAAGGTATGGAGATAGAACACATCTCTGGTGTACAACTTTTCTGATTTTAAATCATGCATTGTTTCCTTGCTCTGTTCTGATGACCGCCTCCTCATACAAGGATAGGTTTTGCATATGCACAATCAAGTGTTCTGTGATTCCTATTCCCTTCAAAGTCAGCCACAGTTTGTTGTGATCTACACAGTCAAATGCTTTTGCATAGTCAATGAAACACAGGTAGACATTCTTCTGGTACCCTCTGCTTTCAGCCAACATCCATCTAACATTAGCTATAATATCCCTAGTGCCACAACATCTTCTAAACTCAGCCTGAGCATCTGGCAAATCTCTACTGATGTGCTGTCCCAGTAATTTTTGGATCATTTTCAGCAGAATCTTGCTTACATATGATATTAATGATATTGTTTGATAATTTCTACACTCTGTTGGGTCACTTTTTTTTTTGGAATGGGAAAAAAAGATGGTTCTTGTCCAGTCAGTTGGCCAGGTGGTTGTCTTCCAGATTTCTTGGCACAACTTGGTGAGTGCATTCAGGGCAGCATTTCTTTGTTGAAATATATCATTTGGTATGCCATCAATTCCTAGGGCCTTGCTTTCTGCGCATTCCTTCAGAACAGCTTGAACTTCTTCCTTTATCACCACAAGTTCTTGCTTATATGTTGTTTCATAAAATTCTTCTCTGTCAGCTAATTCTTTTTGGTACACTCCTTCCATCTTCTTTTAATGCTTCCTGAATCATTTAAAAGTCTGCTCAAAGTATCCTTAAGTATTGCAACTCGAGTCTTGAATTTGTTCTTCAGTTTCTTCAGCTTACGAAATGCTGAACGAGTTCCACCCTTTTGATTTTCTGATTGCAGCTCTTTCCACAATATAATAAAAAATATTATGAGAACTTGGTGAATAAATTTGACACTTTAAGTGAGAATGAAAATTTCTTAGAGGAAAACCATTTGTAAGAATAATGAAGTAGAATTAAAAAGAATGTATGATAGAAATGAACACTGGGTACTTTAGATGTAGAACATGTATAATTCTTCCTTTGGCCAATTCTTAACTTGGAGTACTAAAAGGGAAAATCTGTCCTGGAGACAAACTTGTTGAAAATAGAATTTAGCAGTGGAGCTTGAAGATTTTTCAGGGGAAGAAAGAGTGAGTCCCACCCAGCACTATGAGGATATTTGTATTTGAATGGATTTGTGGACACACACTGTACTTTTAATGGATAAGATTCACATTTGAAAGAAGGGAAAACTGGAAAGTAGAGAAGATAAAAGAAAACAGGATAGGAAGAAACTGTTTTCTTATTATTAGAACAAGCTGTTTGGCTTCAAAGGCAGGGTAGAGTTGTGGCCCATAAGATATCTCCTTTGAGACTTGAGATTGGAGTATGCCCACTCATAGTGATCACTTGGATTCATAGGAGTTGGTGGGAGGAATGCAACAATGTAGAAATATGCTGAGCTTGTACATGTTCCTTCAGCACTACCAACCTAGCATGCACAGATGAATGAATTAATGAGAAGGAAAGGGTCGTGGGCTAAAGGATCAGGGACTCAGTCATGAGGACCCCTGGCCTGTTGACTTGACCCCATGTGGAGGTGAGGGCTGAGTGAGACCAACAGATGTGGATGCAGGGAGAAGTATGGACTCCAAAGTTTGAAGCTGATGCTCCTATAAACCTAGCCACAGACAGACGAAGATGACTTGACAAGGACCTAACCACCTGAAGAGCAGCAGATGATTCATACTGTGAACTAGGGCTGACTGCTACAATCTGATGACTTACTCTGGACTGGACTTAACTCATGGATGCAGATGCTCAAAGTTTGCAAGTTGAACAGAAGATCTTTCAGCAAAAGGGACATATTTGTTCCTCAGAGTACTGGTTTGATGTTGTTGTTATGTGCCGTCGAGTCGCTTGGTTTGATAGGCTTGGGAAAATCAGCAACCTCTGATTGGCTACCTATGAAGGCATGAAGCATTAAGTAGCTGGCTTACACATTTTCATGAAGTACTTGCTGATTGGATTATTTGAAGGGAGAAAAAAATCCCTCTACAATATAAATGAATGAAATATAATGTGAATGAAGGACTGTATTGAACACAATGTACACACATAAAATGGACTGTATATGAATGATGAAAATATTAATATTAAAAAAGATAAAATATATACCCAGGAATAAAAAGAATAAGTGGAAACTTTGAAATGTCTGAGAGTTAATAAAGAAGTTGAATAAGTCATCATGATCAAGTGGAATTCATAATAGGTATGCAAAGACAATTCAACATAAGAAAAACAATGCAATTAATCACATTAATAAATCAAAGAACAAGGACCCATGATCCTGTCAATTGATGCATAAAAGGCCTTTGACAAAATTCAACACCTATCCTAAGAAAATACTCAACAAAATAGGAAGAAAGGGGAATTTCTCCAACACACTTAAAAGTATATACACAAAACCAAGAGCCAATATCATTCTTAATGGAGATGAGTTCTTAAATCCATCGCTCCCCTTCTGAAGAGAAACCAACCAAAGATGACCACTATTATTTTTCAATATTGTATTGAAAATCCTGTTGTTGTTGTTATGTGTGGTCAAGTTGCAGGTGACTCATAGAGACCCTATGAAGGAGAGTCCTCAAATCCTAGTAAAGGCAATTAAGTAAGAGAAGGAAATAAGAGGCATCAAAATTGGAAAAGAGGAGGTAAAACTATCACTATATGCAGATGACAAGTTATTATACACAGGAAATCCTAAATCATCATCATCTTCATCATCATCATCAACAAGAACAAAAACAATAAAAACTCTATTAGATCTAATAGACCAGTTCAGCAGAGTTGCAGGACACAAGATTAACAAACAAATCAATTGGATTTATCTACAGGAACAAAGAAAACACTAAGACAGTAACACAAAAAGCAATGCCATTTACAATAGCCAACAACAAGATGAAACATTTAGTAATAAACCAAAGTAGAGCTCTGATGATCTAGTGGTAAGAATCTGCACTGCAATCCCAAAGGCATATGATCCAAAGCCACGAGCTGCTCTGTAGGAGGAAGATTTCCCTCTTACGCGATTTGCTGCCTTAGAAAAACCACTGGAGGGTTAGCTATGGGTTACTTCCAATTCAACAACAAACAACAGAAACATAAAAGACCTATATAAGAAAAACTACAAAGCACCACCAAGAAATACTGAGACCTAATTAAATGGAAATATATTCCCTGTTTATAGATAGGAAAATTTAATGTTGTAAAAATATTAATTCTGATAAAAGCAATCTACAGATTCAATGACTCCCAATACAGATACCAAAATCTTATTCTTCAAGGAATAGAAATATCAATTTCCAATTTCATTTGGTAAGAAAAGATACTCTAAATAAGTAAAATTCTTCTGAAAAATAAAAACAAAATAAAAGGCATCACTCTTCCTGTTCTCAAAATCTGCTCCACAGCTGAAATAATCAAAACAACATGGTACTGGCACAATGACAAGTACATTGTTGTTGTTATGTGCCATCGAGTCACCTGTGACTCAGACAAACCCTAAATAAAATAGCTTTGAACTCTGCTTTATCCTGAGCCAGTCTCACTGTCTCTGACACACCTACTCCCGTTATCCCAGTTCCTCTGTTAATCCATCTCGACCAGCGTCTTCCTCTCCTGTACTGTCCCTTTACCCTTCCAAGAATGATATCTTTCTCAAGGGACTGGTCACTTCCGTCCATATGCACAAAGTATGTGAGTTGGAGCTTCAAATTCCTTGCCTCCTGGTTAGCAGCCTGGTTTCACCCTTTCCAGGATAAACCTATTTGTTCTCTTGGTAGTCCAATGGTGTTCAATACTGTTTTCCACCATCACAACTCAAATGCATCAACTCTTCTTCTATCATCTTTGGTCACTGACCAGCCATCTGATGGATAGCAAATAACTGCAAAGACCATGACCTTAATCAGACATTCCTTAACCTCCAGATTGACATCGTTGCTCTTCAGCACTTTTGAGAGTTTCCTGACAGCAGACTTTCCCAGAACAATTCGTCTTTTAATTTCTTGATTGCTGGTGCCAAGAGTGTTGATTGTGGAACTGAGCAAGCTGTAACTCTTAACAACCTCAGTATCTTCTCCATCTATGATGGTGCTATCAATTGGCTCAGTGGTGAGAATCTTTGTTTTCTGGATGTTGAGCTTCTATCCATGCTGAAGGCTACAGTCCTTGATTTTCTGCAGCAAAAGTTTCAGGTCCTCCTTAGTTTCTGTGAACAAGGTTGTGTCATCTGCATAACATGAATTGTTGATGAGTCTTCCTTCAATCCTAATGCCACATACCTCCTCATAAAGTCCAGCCTCCCAAATCATCTATTCCTCATACAGATTGAAAAGGTATGGAGACAAAATGCATCCTTGATGCATTCTTTTCCGGTTTTGAACCATGTAAATTGTGGGACAATATCATCCATGAAGAAGGCAAAAGGTCACTACAAAAAACAGGGGAGAAAAAAATTTTAATGGATGCCAGAAGAAACTCTAAAGATTGCACTGCATGACCAAGAAGACAGAACAAAAGGAAAACATGCCAAAGTTAAAGAGTTGTACGGAAGATTTAAAAGGCAGCTCAGGAGGACAACACAAAGTATTATAATGAAATGTGCAGAGAGCTGGAATTAGAGAATAAAAGGGGAAGAATTCACTCTGCATTTCTCCTTTGGAAAGAACTGAAAAACAAATTTAAGCTTCATGTTGTAATATTGAAAGGTGCTATGGGCAATAGAGTAAAAGCATCAAAGGAAGGTAAAGGGAATCCACAGAATCACTATACAAAAAGAATTGATTGACAATGAAAAATTTCAGAAAATAGTATATTAACACGGACCAATGGTAATGAAAGAGGAAGTAGAAGCTGCATTGAAG
Organism: Elephantulus edwardii; assembly: GCF_000299155.1. Classification (NCBI taxonomy): domain Eukaryota; kingdom Metazoa; phylum Chordata; class Mammalia; order Macroscelidea; family Macroscelididae; genus Elephantulus; species Elephantulus edwardii. The sequence goes on from NW_006399828.1 coordinate 3,493,604, forward strand.
ACATTAGCAAAAAATAAGGCCCCAGGAGTCGACAGGATACCAATTGACTTGTTACAATTAACAGATGCAGCCTTGGATGTGCTCATCAGTATATGCCAAGGAATTTAGAGGATAGCTGTGTGGCCAACAACTGCAAGAGGTCCATATTTGTTCCCATTCCCAAGAGAGGTTATTCAACTGAATGTGAAAACTATTGAACAATATCATTAATATCACATGCAAGCAAAATACTGCTGTAGCTCATTCAAACAGCTAAAACAGGCCATGGTTAGGGCACTGCCAGATGGTCAAGCAGGATTTAGAAGAGGTCATGGCACCAGAGATGATGCTAATGTCAAATGGATCCTGGCTGAAATTAAGTACTACCAGAAGAATGTCTGTTTGTGCTTTATTGAATATGCAAAGGCATTTGACTGTGGGGATCATTAACAAGTTGTGACTGATATTGAGAAGATGGGAATCCCAGAGCACTTGATTGTGCTCATGAAGATCCTATGCATAGACCAGGAGGCTGTTGTACGAACAGAGCAAGGAAACAGTACATAGTTTAAAACCAAGATGGGATTGTGTAACGGCTGTATTCTCTCTCCATACTTACTCAGTGCATAAGCTGAGCAAATTTTCTGAGAAGCCAGACTATGAAGAGGACTGTGGCATCAGGATTGGTGGGAGACTTATCAATAACTTGCACTAGGCAGATGACACAACTTTGCTTGCTGAAAATGAGGAGGGCTTGAGGTACTTGTTGCAGAAGATCAAAGAATGCAGCCTTCAGTATGGATTGTATCTCAATGTCAAGGAAAAAAATTCTTACCCATACACTGATAGGCAACATCAAGGTGGATGGAGCAGAGATTGAAACTGTCAACAG
>NW_006399828.1:3495305-3497387 GCF_000299155.1 Elephantulus edwardii
GAAGTTGGTGATAATGTTTCTGGTGTCACAGTCTCTTCTAAACCCAGCATGTATTTTTGGTAGTTCTCTGGCGATGTACTTTTTCAGTAGTTTTTTACTAATCTTCAGTAGGACTTATGACAAGCACATAGAACAAGGTAATAGAATGGAGAATCCAGAAATCAATGTATCTGCCTGTGGCCAATTGATATTCAACAAAGAAATGAAAACCACTAAACAGAAAAATTGCAGCCTTTTTAACAAATGGTGCTAGCAAAGTGAGATGTCTACCAGCAGAAAACTTAAACAGGATCTAAATCTCACTCCATACACAAAAACTAACTCAAAATGAATAAGAGACCTAGACATAAAACCAAAAACTATAAGGATCATCAAAGAAAAAAAAATAGAGATAAACTTAGAAGCCCTATTCAATGACATGGAAAAGCTAACAAACATAGCCAAAATACATACCCAGGAGAGGATAAAACTGAAGAATGGGACCTTTTAAAAGCAAATCCTTGTGTGCATATAAAAGCTTTTCCAATAGAGTAAAAAGAAAGCCAACGTATTGAGAAAAATATTTGGCAGTGATATTTCAGTCATGGGACTCATTACTAAAATTTATAGAATACTCAGTTGCCTGTATTGTTGAAGCTGTTGTCTGGACAGAGCATGGGGATATCAAAATAAAGAAAGAAGTACATCAGGGATAGATCCTTTCTCCATACCTTTTTAATATATATGTTGAACAGATCATTCACGAGGCTGAACTTATGGAAAAGAATGTAGTATCAGGATTGGAGAAAACCTCAACAATCTACATTATGGAGATGACTCAACCTTTCTTGCCTAAACTGAAGAGGATTTGAAGTGTTCGCTGCAGGATTTCTGTAGCCTTCAATATGGTTTGCATCTGTACATCAAGAAAAAAAAAAGATCTGCACCATCAGGCCAATAGGTAACAACATAACCAGTGGGGGGGGGGAATGAGACTGTTAACAATTTCATCTTACTTAGAGCCACAATATACACTCTTGGCACAAGCAGTCAGGAAATCAAAAGACAAGCTGCATTGGGAAACACTGCTGTCAAGGACCTCTCCAGAGTGCTAAAAAATAAAGGTGTCACTCTAGAGACTAAAGTACACTGGGTCCCTCAAAGGCTATGGTCTTCTCAATAATTTGCTATGCATCTGAGAGCTAGACAATTACTATGATAGAAGAATTGATACACTGAATTGAGGTGCTGGAGAAAAGTATCAAACATGTTATGGACTGCCAAGAGAACAAACAAGTCTGTCTTGGGGAGGGGAAAAACCAGGTTGTTCCTTGGAGGCAAGGATTTTGAAGCTCCTAAGTACTACATACTTTGGGCATGTTGCCAGGAAGGACCAGTTTTTGGAGAAGGACATCATGCTTAGCAAGATAGAGGGTCAGTGCAGAAGAGGAAAACCCTGTATGAGACATATTTACAGTGACTATGGCAATGGGGTCAGATGTGTCAGAGATACTAATAATGACTCAGGAGAGAGCAAAGTTCAGAGTCATTGTTCAGAGGAACACTATTAGTTGTGGTTGCCTTTATGGCACATAACAGCAAAAAGAATGCCTCAATGAGAAAAAGACTGATAACCCAATTACAAAATACACAAAAGATGAAAGGACTCTTTACCAGGGAGACTATTCAGATTTCCAACATATACATGAAGTGTCAAAAATATTTGTGTCAAAATACTAACAGTCAGTGAGACACAAATAAAAAAACGAGATATTATCTCACCCCAGCAGTAACAGCAAAGTTCAACAGCACTGTGAACAACAAATGTTGCTAAGAGTGTAGAGAGATTGCAATTCTCATGGCTGCTGGTGGATTGTATAATAATTCAACCACTGTGTAATTTGGTGTCCTTACTGGGATTGCATTGAATATGTAGATTGCTTTTGGTAGGATTGTCATTTTCACAATATTTAGTCTTCCTAACGGATCTTGGCTGAAAGCAGGGAGTACTGGAGGAATGCCTATCTGTTTCATTGATTATGCAAAGGTGTTTGACTATGTGGATCACAACAAACTGTGGCTAACTCTGAGAAGAATGGGAAT
>NW_006399828.1:3497707-3522547 GCF_000299155.1 Elephantulus edwardii
TCCTCACCACTGGGCTTATTGGCAAAATGATGATAGATGCGGAAGAGATTGAGATTGCCAACAGCTTCAGTTTGCTTGGCTCCAGAATCAATACTCTTGGCACCAGCAGCCAGGAAATTTAAAGATGTATTGTGATGAGAAAGTTAGCAGTTAGAGACCTTTCTAAAGTAGAAGAGCAACAATATTAGTCTGGAGACTAAGGTGTGCCTGATACAGGCCATGGTCTTTGCAATCACTTGCTATGCATCAGAGATCTGGGCAATGAGTAGGGATGATAGAAGGAGAATTGATGCCTTCAAGCTGTGGTGTTGGAAAAGAGTGTTAAATTTACCATGGACTTTTAGGAAAACAAACAGATTTGTCCTAGAGAGGGTGATGCCAGGCTTCTTTTTGGAGGCAAGGATTCTGAAGCTCCTTCTGACATAATTTGGACATGTTGCAAGGAGGAACCAGTCCTTGGAGAGAGATGTCATGCTTGGGAAGGTGAAGAAACAACACAGGAGAGGAAGACCCTCTGTGAAGTGGATTGTCAGTGACTGGAGTAATGGGGGTAGGTGTGTTAGAGACAATGAGATTGGCACAGGATAGAGCAGGATTTAGGGCTATTGTAAATGTTGCTATGAGTGGCAGGCAACTCGATGGCACATAGCAAGAACAATCATACCCATGAATAGGACACCTTTTTCCATTTCTTTAGGGCTTTTTTTGTGTCTTTCAGAAATGTTCTGTAGTTTTCTTTGTACAGATCTTTTTTGCTCCTAGCTAGGTTTACTCCCAAGTATCTCAATTTGTGGTTGGCTATTATAAATTGTATTGCTTTCTTGGTTTCCTTCTCTGTGGTTTTTTGGTTTTGTTTTGTTTTTTTGGTGGGTGGTTTGTTTGTGTTTTTTTTTTTTCTGTAGAGAAATCCCACTGATTTTTGGATATTGATCTTATGTCCTACAGCCCTAAACTAAACTGGCACACTAGCTGTAATAGGTTTTTTGGTTGAGTCCCCCAGGGTTTCCTGTGTACATACATTATCATATAATCTGCATATAGCAATAGTTTAATCATCTCTTTGCCAATCTGGATGCCTTTTATTTCCTTCTCTTGTATTGCCCTAACAAGTACTTCCAAAACAATACTGAACAGAAGTGATGATAGTGGGCATCTTCCTCTAGTCCCTTTTCACAAGGAAACTGCTTTCAGTCTCTCCACTGAGAATGATACTAGCTCTTGGTTTTGCATATATACATTTCACTATGTTGAGAAAATTCCTTTCTATTCCAATTTTGCTGATTGTTTAAATCAGAAAAGAGTGTTGGGTTTTATCAAATGCCTTTTCTGCATCATATGATAAGATCATATGGTTATTGTTATTTGCTTAGTTAATATGATGAATTATGTGGTTGTTTTTCTTATGTTGAGCCATCCGTGCATACCTGTTTGGAATCCCACTTGGTCATGGTGAATTATTTTTATGATGTGTTTTTGGATTCTGTTAGGATTGGGTTAGGATATCATTAAGGATTTTTGCATCTACATGAGAGATATTGGTCTGCAATTTTGGTAATATCTTTGTCAGGTTTGGTATTAGGGTTATGCTTGTTTCATAGAATGTTTCTGGGAGTTTTTCTTCTTTTTCTATTTTTTTAAAATAATTTAAGTAGAATTGGGGATACATCTTCTCTCAATGTTTGGTAGAATTCAGCCGTGAAGCTATCTGGTCCAGGACTTTTTTGGTGGGGGGATCTTTCTACGATCTGCTCAATTTCTTCTTTTGTGATGAATCTGTTTAAGTACTCTACACCTGACCATGTCAGTCTGGGTAGGACATGAGTTTCAAGGAACTTATCCATTTTCTCTAAGTTTTCAAATTTATCAGAAGATGTTGTTGCTGTTGTTAAATGCCATTGGGTTTTAGGCGACTCATAGCAACTCGATGAACAAAAGACCTGAACACATGTATAACTTTCTTCGTGTCCTCAAATTCATAGAGTTTCCAGAGGCAAGCTATTTTGGAAGTGGATGCCACTCCTGCTTCCAGCTTATTTAAATCGGGGAGCCCCACCAAACACTATCCACCAGGAGTGACCAGTAAGTACCACATTTGGCACATCAGGGTCACAGTCTTCAGCATCACAGCAACCACGAGTTACCTCTGTACAGCAAATCAAATATATAGACCACTGTTATAACACCTAGAAGAATGCTTGACCCTATGAATGAAAGACTTGAACTTTCCATAATATTCTGATATTATAAATTTAATTCTTTCTCATTCTGTTGTAATGTCACCTAATTCATGGAGTTATTAGTGCCTTCTCCTTTTTTCTTTTAAGTTTGCCAATGGTTTGCTAATATTATTGACCCTTTCAAAAAAACCAGCTCTTGGTTTTGTTGATGGTTTCAATTGTTTTTGTTTTCTATCTCTTTGATTTCAGCTCTTGTTCTTATAATTTCCTTTCTTCTAGAGGCTGTGGGGTTAGACTGCTGTTCTTTTTTTCTTATTTGATGAAGGTGTTGAGTTAGATCATTAACTTTGCTTCTTTCTTTGTTTTTTTTTATGTGTTTGCCTATTGATATATACTGGCCCCTGAGGACTGCCTTAGCTGCATCCCAGAGGTTTTGTTATGTTGTATTTTCATAATCATTTGATTCAAGGAAAATTTTTATTTCATTCTTTATTTTTTCTGTAGCCTAATCATGTTTTGTAGTTTTTGTTGTTGTTGATTGCCATCAAGTTGAGCATGATTCATAGTGACTCTATGAACAAAAGGCCTGAAGCCTTTCTATAACTATTGTCATTTATCAAAGTTCATAGAGTTCCCAGAGGTATGTTATTTAGGAAGTTGATGTCACTTCTACTTCCAAAATTATGTTCTAGCAGGGAGTTATTTAGCTTCCACAATGTTGGTTTTATAGGCTTTATCCACTATGAGGTGGATTGATTCAGTGACTGGGGCAATGGGGGCACGTGTGTTGGAGACCGTGAGATTGACATGGAACAGAACAGGACTTAGGGCTGGTGTACTTAGGGTTGCTATAAGTTGTAAGCGACTCGGTGACACATAACAACAACTACAACAGTTCTCTTATGGTTAATTTCTAGTTTTATGGCATTGAGAAGATACTTTGTATTATTTCATGTTTTTTTTTTTAATTTGTTGAAGCTTGTTTTGTGTTCTAATATGTGATCATTTCTGGAATACATGTCACGTGCATTTGAGAAGACAGTGAATTGAGTTTTAATTGGGGGTAGTGCTCGAAATACACCCACAAGGCCAAGGTGACTGAACTTATAATTTAGGTCTTCTGCATCTTTGTAAGCTTCTTTGAGTTGACCTATCCTTTGGTGAGAGTGGTATGTTAAAGTCTCCTGCCACTATTTTGGTGCTCTCTGGTTCTTTCTTCAATTCTGTTGACAGTTGTTCTATGTATTTAGCAGTTCTATCATTTGGTGCATAGATACAGACCAATGTTATGATTTCTTGATCTCCTGTGCCTTAAATAATTATGTAAGTGTACTTCCTTATATTTTATGGTGGTTTTCATTCTGAAATCTATTTTATCAGAGGTTAATATTGGCACTCCTGCTTTTTTTGTGTGGATGCCATTTGCTTGCTATATATTTTTTCCTTTGAGTTTTTCTTTTCATTTCTTAGATGTGTCTCCTGCAGACAATAAATTGATGAACTTTGCTTTTTTATCCATTCTACTATTCTTTTTTTCTTGATTGGCATTTAGTCCGTTCATACTAAGCATGCGTATTGACAGGCCAGGTTTTGCTGTGTTTATTTTTTTTTCTTTTTCTTTCAGTTATTATGGTGCATCCACTTTCCTTTGGTGTCTCTGTGTAAAGGACTTCCCTCGAAAGTTTTTGTAGATTTGGTCTTGTTTACCCAGATTCCTTAAGTTCCTTCTTTTCCACAAAGGATGTGATTTCTTCTTCATACTTGATGAAAATCTTTGCTGGGTATAGGATCCTCTTTTGGAAATTGTTTTCTTTTAACTTTCTGTATATGCCATCCCATTGTCTTCTTGCTTATTGGATTTCTGCAGAAAAATCAGGACTTAAATCTAATTGTTTTTCCTTTGAAGATGACTGGGTTTTTTTGTTGTTGTTTTTTCCATGCTGCTTTCAGTATTCTACTCTTACCTTTTCATTTAGAGAATTTGACTATGATATGCCTTGATGTTTTCCTGTTGGGGTATAGTAGGATGTTTCCCTTCTGGGGTTTAGTCTATTTGATGTTCGCTGAACTTCCTGAATATGGATTTTTTCGGTCTTTAAATATCTGGGAAATTTTATTCTAGTACTTTGTCTACATTTTTTTCAGTGATTTCCCTGTCCCTCCCATATTCTGGAAATCCAATCATAGGAATTCATATTAATGTTGTTCCTTTTGATGTCATCCCACATAATTCTAATGTTTTCTTCAGTTTCTTTAGGTCTCATCTCTGATTTTTTTCCCCTAGGATATTTCCATTGAGGTTCTTATCTTCCCGCTCACTGACTTCCTGCCCCATCTCTTCTGTTCTACTTTTTGTCCCTCCCGCATGTTGGGCATTTCTGCCATGTTGGTCTTAATATTCTGGATTATATTTTCAGGCAAATCTTATATTTGTAGTACTTTGTTGGTTGTACTCTATTTCTTGATGATTTTTTTTTTTTAGAATTCTTCTCAAAGTTTGTTGCGTGCTGGGCTACTCAGCAAAGGGGAGTAGCACTGGGGGCTGGGCTTAGGGGAGTTTACATGGTTTTCGGCAAGTGTGTTTAGGAGGTTGTGAAATAAGTTTGATGTTGCCGTAGCTCACTGGTGCATAAAGTTTTGGAAACTGGTTTTGGAAAAGGCCCTAATATAAGAATTTCTGAGTTCTGGTTCTGGGGAATATCCTGACATAGGATTTTCTGAGTTCTGGTTCTAGAAAATGTTCTGACATAGGATTTTCTAGGTTTTGGTTTTGGAAGATATCCTAACATAGGGATTTCTGAGTTGAGCTTCAACCTCCATTTTGATATTTAGCCTAACATTCCCACCTTTGTGTGATAGAGGACGATGAGATTTTCTGGCTGCTTTCTGCTGGATGGGGTCATGGTGGGGTATTTCTTGATGGCTTGTGTTTTTTTTCTTGATGGTTTTCTAAAGTTCTTTTACCTCTTTATTTATAGTTTCAGTACTTTCTTCCATATTGTGCAATTTTCTTCTGTAGTTGTGCAAGTTCCTCTTCATCAACATGTTTCTTTTGGCTCTGTGTCTCTGTAGTGTTTTCTTTCTTAGTGGTTTCCATTTTTCCTTGTATCATTTGTACCTTCAAACCTCCATAGTTCTTTAAATAACTCCTCATCAACGTATTTCTTCTGGTCCTCTACTGCTAGGTTATTCCCTTTATTTGTGGCTTCCAATGTTCTTCTATCATTTGTACTTTCATTTGTAGCTGTTCTAATGTCTCCGTATCAACATATATAATCTGCCTTACTGACTCTGAGGTATTTAAGAGGTGTGCAACATGCACTGTATTTTTTTTAGAAGGCATAATTTGTTTTTTTTAATATGTTTGAAGTTGCATAGTACTTTCTTGACATTATGTGAAGTTTTCCTTGGTAAGTATTAGACTGTTTCTATTGTGTCTATATATGTTGTTGTTGGTTCTTATCTTTATGATGTTATTGATCAACTGCTGAGTTAAAATTTCCAATCTATGGGGTGAGCCATTCACTATTGTTAAAGTCCTTTCTGGGAAAATTTGCCTTTTCTAAAGTCCTTGAGGTTCTCTCTGTCCTGGACTGCAGCCATGCAGGAATCTTGCCTTGATGTAGTCCCCTGTGGCCAACAATATTGTCCTCTTTTGTGTATGAAAGGGCTGAGTAGAATTAGAATAATCTTGATAAAAAATAATAGTAACAGAAATGATGGCCTATAATATCATATACCAAGACTGCTCTTGTTGTAACACTTATAGTAATTAAAATAGTATAGTTTTTAATGTAAAACACCCAAACTCATTTCCATGAAGTCATACTGACTCATAGCTGACTGCTATAAATCTCATGGGAGGAGACTTTTAACCTTTCTTTCATGGACTTTCTGGTGGATTTGGACAGTCATAGGGAGTACCACCTTTCCTTTAGCAAAGTAACTGCCCATAGACTATTAGACCTGTTATTGTTATATGTCATTGAGTCACTTATGACTCATAATGACCAGATGTAAAATATCTCTGATCCTTGCTCTATTCTGTGCCAACCTTATTGTCTCTGATGCATCTAACCTTATTACCCCAGTCACTGAATCAATCCATTTCATCAAAGGTCTTCTTCTTTTGCAATGTCCCTCTACCCTTCCAAACATGATTTCCCTCTCCAAGGACTGGTCCCTCTTTGCAATATGCCCAAAGTATGTCAGATGGGGCCTCAGAATTCTTGCCTCCAAGGAACACCCTGGTTTTACCCTCTCCATAACAAACTTCTTCATTCTCCTTGCAGTTCACGATATAATCAATACTTTTTCCCAGCACCACAGATTAAAGTCATCAGTTCTTTCTATCATCCCTAGTCATTGTTCAGCTTCCTGATGCATAGTAAGTAATGGCAAAATCTATGGCCTGGATCAGGTGCACCTTAGTCCCCAGACTGATATCATTGTTCTTCAATAATTTATAGAGGTCTCTAACTGCCAACTTCCCCAATGTAATTCATCTGTTTATTTCCTAGATGCTGGTACCATGGGTGTTGATCGTGGAGTTAAACAAACTAAAGCTGTTAACAATCTCAATCTCTTCACCAACTATCATAATACTGCCAATCACCCCAGTGGTGAGAATCTTTGTTTTCTTGATGTTGAACTCCAATGCATGTTAAGGGATCCAGTCCTTGACTTTTTGCAGGAATTGGTTTAGGTCCTCCTCAGTTTCAGCAAGCAGGGTTGTGTAATCTGCATAAAACAGGTTCTTGATGAGTCTTCCTCCAATCCTGACACCACATTTCTCCTCATAGAGCCCAGCTTCCTAGATGACCAGTTCTGCATATAAATTGAAAAGGTATGGAGATAGGACACAATACTAGTGTACACCCTTCCCAACTTTGAACTATGCAGTGTTTCCTTGCTCTGTTCTGACTATTGCATCCTTGTCAAAGTATAGGTTTCTCATAAGCACTATCAAATGTTCTGGGATTCCCATTCCCCTCAGAATTAGCCACAGGTTGTTGTGATCCACACAGTCAAAGGTCTTTGCATAGTCAATGAAACACAGATACACATTCCTCTGGTACTTTCTGCTTTTAGCCAAGATCTATCTAACATTAGCTATAATATCCCTAGCACTACAGCCTCTTCTAAACCTCACCTTTACTTCTGGCAGTTCTCTGTTGGTGTGTGGTTCCAGTAATTTTTGGATAATTTTTAGCAGAATCTTGCTTACATGTGATATTGTTCAATAATTTCCACACTCTGTTGGGTCACCTCTTTGGAATGGGGACAAACATAGATCTCTTCCAATCAGTTGGCCAGGTTTCCCCAGATTTCTTGGCACAAGTTGGTGAGCACATTCAGGGCAGCATCTGTTTGTTGAAATATGTCAATTTGATGGTATGCATCAATTCCTGAGGCCTTGTTTTTGGCCAATTCTTTTAGAGCAGCTTGAATTTCTTCCTTCATCACTATCTAGAGCTTTTTAAAAAATTTTTAAATCTATTTTATTTCAGTGAAAGTTTACATATATCACAAGTGTTTTAAGACATGTATAGATAATAGGTACCATTGTTTTGGTTGTGTTCTGTCCAGTCAGAATCAACCCAAAGCTGACCCTCCAGCAGATTTTCAGGCAATGAATTTCATGGGAAGAGATTATTCACATCCTCTCACATAATGGGAATCAAACATCATGCCTTAGGGATTGCAGTGCAGCTTCTTACCACGAGGCCACCTGATGTAATTGATTGATTACAAGTTACACATAAACAGTCATTGTATATTGCTATTCCCTTTACCCACCTTCCCTGTTCATCAATTTCCTCCTCCCTTATTTAACCCACCTCTATTTATTCTGTCCCGGATTATTGATTGCTATATACATAATGTATGATTATCTTTTCATTTTAGACTGTTGTTCTTCCCTTCACCTATTTCAATACAGGAATTATCTACCTAGTCAATCTTAATCTCCCTCCTCCCCTCCAACCCTGTTCCCAACCATCCTATTTGTATAATAGTGGACTTATACAATATTTTCTCTTTTGCACCTGAGTTCTTTCAATCAACATGATGCCTCCAGAGTGATCCCTGTTGAATAGTGTTTTACTAGTTGATTGTTTTAAACGCTGTGTAATACTCCATTTTGTGAAACTGTGTCATTCACTGGAGTTTTTTAATAAGGATAAAGGATGACAGTGGCAAGTATATAGGCAGTTAAACTTCTAAAATAAGTCATTTGGCTAATGAAAAAAGGTGACAAAGCTGTGCAGCAAGGAAATAATGCATTTCTAAATGTGATGTATAGTCATTTGGATGGCCTCTTATACACAAAACTCAATCCCAAATGAATTATAAAATGTGAAAGGCAAAACAAGAAAGTTATGCTGTTGTTATGTGCTGGTAAGTCAGGACTAACTCATTCCTCACCCTCAGGATGGGTTTGCAGTGACTGGGAATCTCAGGAAAGGAGATTGTGCATCTTACTCCCAAACAAAATCTGATAAATACAAACTGCCTGCTTGTCTTTGGGTCTACAGCACAATTTCTTGCCACTAAGCCACTAACAAAGGTAGAACTGCCTAAAGTTCTCAGCTCTTTTAATGTCTTTCTCAAAAGCCATATCAAGAAGTTATAGGGTCTGCCATTCCATGTTAGCACAATGTTAATTTGAATTTATTTTTTTATCAGAGAGAAAGTACTTAGAAATTTCTGTATAAATAGCTATACAGTACTATATTAAAAATGCGAGTAATAATGTTGACATGAAAGCAGGAGAGACTAGACCAGAAGGAAAGTAAATAGATTTACTTAGAGAACAGATCATTTTTCCACATTTAATATACGGGGTCTGGGTAGTTGTAGACAATGTCAGTGATTACATTAGAACAATCCACTGAAAGAAGGTAACTCAGTAATTGTTTAATGGGGGAATGTCCCAGGAGTCTGGCAAAAGAGTATTATTTCTCATATCTCATAGGCATTTGATAGTGGAGAGATAAACTATGACCATGGGTATTCACAACAGAACTCAAGTTTGCAGTCTGAGTGGTAAAAATGTAAAAAGAATTCAGGGTTGAAGGAAATAGAAATCAGAGAATCAAGGCAGGTACTCAGGAAAGACCCAAGGAAGAGAAGACTTGATTAGGTTAAAGACAGGCTTTGTACTCTAGGTGAAGGCAGGATATGGTCACAAGGCCCAAGACAAGAGTCTGATCATTGAGTCTGAGCTTTTAAGGTCAAAGCAAATTGTTTTCAAAAAGTAATAGAATCTGAGAGACTTATATGTACAAAACTTGAAGCAAGATCAAGCTTAAAGTTAAAGAAGAGAGGCCCTAGAAATTGGATAGTTAGGAGAGTAAAAGGTTGTAAGTTATTCTAAGAGAATATTCTTGTTTTAAAATCCCACCTTAAGTCTCCAGAGCGGAACAAAATTTCCTGAAATCTTCTTCTTTATGTGCATCCTTTTTGCCTTGTTCAGGAGATAATCCTCATTCAAAGGTACCAAAGGTAAACTTTTCTGATATAAAAATTTGTTTAGATAAACTTGAGCTTGAGTATTTTGCTTTAGTTTTTCACACAATTTAAAAAAAAGAAAATCCTACTCAAGAGAAGGCCACACACTCAACATGATAAATTTGTGTATATCAAGTAGTAAATAGTAATATAGCAAATATACAGTATATAGTAAATAATATAGTAAATAGCAAAAAAATAGATCAAGTAGATAGTTGTGTGCTGCTTGAAGTTTTGTTGGCATATCTTTGACTTAGAGAGTCAAGGGCCAAAGGAATAAAATAGCTTTGTGTGTGTTCCTCTATTCGTGACAGACTCTCCATCTGTGTTTAATAATCGCTGGAGCCAAGCAAGCCAAGAGGTCAATAACAAGTCAATGTGCATCATTTTTTCTAATGCTCATGATATTGATAAAGACTTAAAAGGAACAAAACAAAGCTGCGAATATGTTCAAGTTAAAAGGATGATGTAAATGTGTTTTTATTTATAAAATGATTTTTAAAAAAGGATATCCTTTTGAAGGCTATTACTACAGGTTGAAAATTACATTGTTAGGTGCCTTCAGACTGGCCATCACTCAAAGTATAACAAATGGATGTGTAACAGAATGAAGTACTGCTCCATTCCATGCCACCCTTACAATCACTGCGAGCTTTAAGATCATTATTGTAGCTGTGTTATACCATCTAATCAATATATTCCTCTTTTTGGTGATCATCTTGTTAACGGGTGAAGAGTTGATCTGTCAAACCAAAGGCAGTAGTTTGAATCTATCAGTTATTCCATGGGAAAAAAGAAAGGCTGTCTCCTACTGTGCCATTTATAGCCTCTGAAAAGCCACTGGAAGGTCAGCTAAGAATTGGTTCTGACCCAATAGCAATGAGTTGTTGAGACTTTACCAAGCATGATTTTCTTCTTCACAGACTGGTTCTTCCTGATGACATGCTCAAAGTTTTGCCATCCTCGTTTCTAGAGTACACTAGCAGTCCATGGTATAGTTAATATTTTTCACTGATACCACAATTCAAAGACATCACTTCTTCTTTAGTATGTCTTGTCTCTTCTTTTGTTGCTTCCTACAATGACTAGGGATGATAGAAGGAGAATTAATGTCTTTGAGCTCTGGTACTGGAGAAGAGTGTTGCATATATCATGGACTGCTAGGGGAACAAACAGTGATGACGAGACCAGGCTACTCCTAGGAGGTAAGGATTCTGAAGTTTCATCTGACATACTTTGGATGTGTTGCAAGGTGGCCCTGTCCTTGGAAAGGGACGTCATGCTTGGGATGGTGGAGAGACAGTGCAGGAGAGGAAGACCCTCATTCAGATGGATTGATTCAGTGACTGGAGTTGTGGTGTTAGGTGTGTTGGAGACAGTGAGGTTGGCACATAATAGAGCAGGGTTTAGGGCTGTTGTGCATAGTGTTTCAATGAGTCACAGGCGGCTCGACGGCACTTAACAACAACATCCTCTCTCCATACCAATTTAATCTGTATGCAGAACAAATCATATTAGAAGCTGGACTCTTCTTGGAACAATATGGGCATGGCCCTACAGCAGTGTGCCAGGGAAGAGTGGGCACCTGCCCATGCCCAGTCCTTCCTGGCACAGCAGAGACTAGCCACCAACACTTGCCATGGACCTTTGGGATGTCTCACATCTTGAATCCTCACCCCAGTGACATGCATTAATGGATCTCAGGACTCTGCTCCTTGTCAAGACTGCCAGGGCCTAATCCACTCTGGGTTCTCCACCTCACATGAGGCTCCAGCATCAGGTCTCAGCAGGCACCCTGGAGTCTCAAGGTCATGACTACTGTAGCTTGCTCTACCAGATTAGGGGTGGATTGGGGCAGGGAAAGAGACAGAGAAGGAGGCTGTTCTTTTAATTTTTCATTTTTTTTAGCTAGCAATATGATTCTTATCTTTGATTCTCTTTCTGGGATTAATGAACTGGGGAGGATCTGATTTTGTATCTGAGATAAAAGATAACAAGGACTCTAAATCTGCAAAAAAAGAAGCTGGATTCTATGAACAAGAAACTGTGTAATGTTAGAAACCTTGAAAATTTACTTTTCCATGTATTGTGTTTGAAGAGACTGTATCACTGCTATGAGAAATAGTGAAGAGACTGTGGCAAGAAGTAACCAGAGGAAAATGGAAGTGGAGCCATAGTTAAAGATTTTGCTTGCTGGATAAGTGAAGGAAAAGCTGGCTTGTGACTGCTTTCAGATAAAGTTTGCTGGACAATTGAGGAAACCAGAGGCTTCTTGCATTTGTGCTGCTGAGTTGAACCCAGACTTTTACTAATTGAGGAACTGTCCCTTGTTACTGGCTTGGAACTGCTGGATTTGCATCGTCTGATATTCTTTACCTTCCATCTAGTTCTCTAATAAACACCACCATTGTGAGCAAAGTCTGTGAGTCAATTTGCAATGGACACATTCCTAATAATTCACAGAAACAGGAGCAGGAGTTATGGCATGTCTGACCATGTAGTTATTTGATGATAATGATGATGGGAAAGTTTCCCTTTTCAAAGCAGGCCAAAGTCAGACTTGGCCACCCCCACGTGGCACCGATTCCTTTTAAAAAGAGGCATCAAGGTTAGAGGAAGATTCACCAACAGCCTGGATTACACAGATGACACATCCTTGCTTATTGAAAGTGAGAACTTGAAGTACTTGTTGCAGATGATCAAAGACTGTAGACTTCAATATGGATTACATCTCAACATCAACATAACAAAGTTCTCACCATTAAACTGACAGGCAATATCATGATGTTGTTGTTGTTGTTATGTGCCGTCGAGTCGCTTGCGACTCATAGCGACCCTATGTACAACACCTCTAAACTCTACTCTGTCCTGTGCCAATCTCATTGCCTCCGACACACTCATCCTGATTGCCCCAGTCACCAAATCATCTCCCAGAGTGCCTTCCCCTCCTGCGCTTGCCCTCCACCCTCCCAAGCATGATGTCCTTCTCCAAGCATGATGTCCGGTCTCTCCTTACAACATGACCAAAGTATGTCAGACAAAGCCTCAGAATCCTTGCCTCCAAGGAACAGCCTGGTTTAACCCTCTCTAGGATGAATCTGTTTGTTCTCTTAGCAGTCCATGGCACCTTTAGCACGCTTCTCCAACACCAAAGCTCAAAAGCATCTATTCTCCTTCTATCCTTCTTGGTCATTGTCCAGCTCTCTGATGCATAACAATTGATTGCAAAGACCATGGCCTGTACCAGACGCACCTTTGTTTCCAGAGACACACCATTGCTCTTGAGTACTTTAGAGAGGTCCCTAATAGCAGACTTTCCCATGGCAATATGCCTTTTAATTTCCTGTCTGCTGATGCCAAGAGTATTGATTGTGGAGCCAAGCAAACTGAAGCTGTGAACAATCTCAATCCCTTCACCATCCATCCTGATGCTGCCAATTGGTCCAGTGGTGAGAATCTTTGTCTTCTTGACATTGAGCCTCAATCCATATTGAAGGCTGCAGTCCCTGGCCCTCAGCAGCAAGCGCTTCAGGTCCTCCTCATTTTCAGCAAGCAGGGTTGTGTCATCTGCATAATGCAGATTGTTTATGGATCTGCACCAATCCTGATGTCACATTTCTCCTCATAGAGTGCAGCCTCCCGGATGATCTGTTCTGCATACATGTTGAAAAGGTATGGAGACAGGACACATCCCTGGCGTACACCCTTCCCAATTTTGAACCATGCAGTGTTTCCTTGCTCTGTTCTGACAACTGCCTCTTGGTTCAAGTATAAGGTTCGCATTTGCATGATCAAGTGTTCTGGGATTCCCATTCTTCTCAGAGTCAGCCACAGTTTGTTATGATCCACACAGTCAAATGCCTTTGCATAATCAATGAGACACAGATAGACATTCCTCTGGTACTCCCTGCTTTCAGCCAATATCCATCTAATTGTAGCTAATGTTAGAATATCATGATAGGTGAAGAAAAGATGGAAACTATCAACAAATTCATCCTACTTGGATCCACAATTAACAATAACACCCTTGACTCTAGCAGCCATGAGAGTAGGAGATGTGTTACACTGGAAAAGTGTGAAGTCTGGGACCTCTTCAAATTACTAAGGAGTAATTACATCAGTTTGAAGACTAAAGTGTGCCTAATTTGAGCTATGGTATTTTTAATCACTTGCTATGTATCTGAGAGCTTTACAATGAACAGGTGAAGAATTGATGGCTTTCAGATGTGGTGTTGGAGAAGAGTACATAATATCCCATGGACTGTCAGAAGAACAAACAAATATGTCTTGGAGAGAGTGAGCCAGAATGCCTCTTGGAGACAAAGAAGATAAAGCTTCACCATACATTCTTTGAACATGTAAGAAAAGGCTATTTCTTGGAAAGGAACATCATACTTTGGAAGGTGGATGATCAGCCAAAGAGAAGAAGAGCTTCAACCAGATGGATTGACATGATGGCACAAGACAGGACAGGGTTCAGATCTGTTGTTCACAGGGTCAATTTGAGTCATACACGACCCAACAAGCCTAATAATTACAATATGTAGTTCAAAATTTTGTCCACAGAGTCCTTCACTTTTATAACTCAAGGCTTGATTTATTTTTTTTTCTTCAGTTATTTCAACTTGAGTAACGCTGAGCATGTTCTTCTTAGCTGGTTTCTAACTCCAAAGGTTCTTTCCCATATTTTGTTACAATACTTTGTTTTCTGTAGATACCTCTTGATATTTGCTCAGTTTTTCAACATTTCTCTCATTTAATTTAGCTACTCTTAGTTTAAAAGCATGTGTCAAAATCTCTTCTGACATTGATTTTGCCTTTATGTTTCTTTCCTGCCTTTTTAATGATATTTTGCTTTTTCATGTATAATATCCTTTATGTTATCCCATAATTAGATTCATCTTTGTTTATTAATGTTCAATGCAACTTCACTTCTGAAAAAGTGAGAAGGAATGGAAAGATTAGGGAGAAAGGAAGAAAGGATAGATGGAAGGAAAGAAATGAAGAGAAGGAGGAAAGAAGGAAAAGAAAGAGAGAGAGAAGAAAGAAAAGAGAAGAGGAGGTGGTAATAATTTTCTTTCTCAACTTGAGAAGTTATTTTGGCTCATGCCTACAGGAAAGGGTCCAACATTCTTGAATTGCTCCAAATGCCTTGTTCTGTAGCAAACCTAAGAGGCTCTGGTATCATTTAAAACACTTCCTGCTTATACCCTACTGCATAAATGAGTAAAGTTCCCACTGTTTGCTACCCAAGCCAGGTTTGTGTAAAATCTATGATTTCTCCCATATTGTTACCTGTACCAACTCTGTATGAAGTTTTACACCTAGAAAGTCTTTCCATTTTTTTACCCAAGGTTCAAACATCAATTTATTTGTGAAGCTCTCAGTAATATCTTCAGGTAGTATTCTGAAGCCCTTTATGCTCTTAAATCATATATTCTCACTGTTGGGTGTATAAATTATATTTTCAAACAATCAGTAATTTCACTTAGTAGGGTTTTTTAATACCTCTAGTTTGACATCTGTTGAGCTATATTATAAACAGTCTTTACAGTTGACAATGAACTACTATAGGCAGGATATATATTTTTATTCATTGGTTTATCATAGAAACTACCGTATATTCAAAGTGTTTGTAAAGATATCAATTTATTCCTGTTTACTCTGCCGGTGGTATAAACAGCTAACATTTTAAAAGAAAGGCCTAGTGATCTACTTTCCAAAACCTGTTCTTGACAACCCTTCAGTGCATTTTCTGCTTCAACACATGTAGATTGCCATGAGTCAGATTCACTGTTAGGTTGCTTTGCTAATCCAAAACTTACATCTCAGATGGTTCAAATCTACTAGTGACTTCATGGGGAAAAGATGAGCAGTCTCTTCCTAATAGAATTAACAGTTTCAGAAATTCAATGGTTATTTACTATGACTTGGAACTGACTCATAGCAGTGAGTTTGAGGATTTTGTTTTGTTTTGATTTTTAATAGGAGAGAGAAGGAACCATCACTTATTATTTTCTCCTCTACTGGGCCAGTTGGCAGCATCAGTATGGATGGTGAAGAGAATGAGATAGATAACAGTTTTAGTTTACTTGGATCCACAGTCAACACTCTTGGTAACAGTAGCCAGGAAATCAAGAGATGAATTGCATTGGGAAAGTCAGCTGTGAGGGACTTCTCAAGAATACTGAGGGCAATGACATCAGGCTAGAGACTAAGGTGCACCTGATCTGGGCTACAGTCTTTGCAATTACGTGCTATGCATCAGAGCTGGACAGTGAATAGGGATGATAGAAAGAGAATTGGTGCCTTTGAGCGGTGGTGCTGTAGAAGAGTGTTGAATATACCATGGACTGCTAGGAGAACAAACAGGTTTGTCCTGGAGAAGGTGAAGCCGGAATGCTCCTTGGAGTCAAGGATTCTGAAGCTTCATCTGGGCATGTTGCGAGGAGGGACTGGTCCTTGGAGAGGGACATCATGTTTGGCAGAGTGGAGGGGTGGCGAAGGAGAGGAAGACCTTCGATGAGATGGATCGATTCTGTGACTGGAGTGGTGGGAATAAGTGCGTTTGGGATGGCTAGGTTGGCAAAAGATAGAACGGCTTTTAGAGCTCTTGTACATAGGGGCACTATGAGTCGCAAGTGACTCAATGTCACGTAACAACAACAAGTATCTATTACTGTATAACTTTTGTCCTTTCTCCAGAATAGTATGCCTCTGGAAACCCTATGAATCTGGAGAAAGAATGAAAGTCATGCAGGAGGCGTTCAGGACTTTTGTTCATACGGTTACTATGAGTCGCCTGCGACTCAACAACACTTAACAACAACGACAGTGTCTATTACTATCCCTACCACTTAATATATATTAATATGTACTTATTGATTTAAATAATTTCTATATAGTAGCATTAAGTATTTCATTTTACTTGAATACTCAATGCCAGAAAAAGCAGCAGTCAAAAAATCAAATCATGCACTAGGCAAATCTGATGCCTAAGATTTCTTTAAAACCTCCCCCAAAATCAAAGATATCTCCCTCAGGATTAAGTTGTGTCGTTGTATTTTCAGTCACTGCATATGCCTGCAAGAACTAGAAAATGAATAAGAAAGATCAAAGAAGAATTTCTACTTTGGGATTATGGTGTTAGCAAAGAATATTGAAAAGATCTTGGACTGCCAGAAGAACAAACACTGACAACTCACCTTACATTCTTTGGAAATGTTATCACCAGTAGGTCACTAGAGCAAAGTATCTGGTTTGGGAAGGTAAAGAATTAGGGCAAAAGAGAAAGATATTTGACCAGGTGAATTGACACTGCAGTTGCAACACTGATCCAACTGTGAAAATGGTTTACTACTGAGTAGCATTTGTTCTGTTGTACACAGGAATGTTTTGAGTCAGAACTGATTTGATAGCACCTAACAAGAAAAGCAATGGTGGCACTATAAATAAGTTCACCTGTGGCCAATTCTGATAAATAATAATTAATTAAAGATATAAAACCATGGGGAAATTCTCAGTGCTTTGACATGCTTTACAATGTATTATATGAGATCTGAATATTTTTTAGTTCCTCCACCCAAGAGTAATATCTTGATTATATACATATCTAGATGGTAAGTGCTATTGAGTCAACACATAGCGACCCTACAAACAACAAATCAGAATCTTGGTCTATCCTTCACCATCCTCATGATTGCTATCATTTTCAAGCCTATTGCAGTCACTGTGTCAATCCACATCCTTAAGTGTCTTCCTTTCTTACCCTCTACCCCTCCCAAAATAATGTGCAAGTTTCCAAGAACCCCTAACACATATCCAAGAGATGTGAGGCAAAATTTCATCATCTTAGCCTCCATAAAGCACCCTGAATGCATTCCCTGAAAGAAAGAGCTATTTATTAATTTGACAGTCCATAGGATATTCAATACTTTTTAGCACCACAATTCAAAGACATTGGTTCTTCCTCAGTCTTCTTTATTCATTGCCCAACTTTCAGTTGTATAGAAGGCAATTGAAAATATCATGGCTTGGATCAGCTGCACCTTAGGCTTTAAAATTATATCCTTACTTGTGAGCACTTTAAACAGGTCCTTGACAGCAAATTTCCTCAGTGAAATATTCTTTTGATTTCTTGATTGCAAGTAAAATTATTGACAACTTCAATCTTTTTCTCCATTTATCATGATGTTGTCTGTTAGTCCACTGGTGAGGATTTTTATTTTCTTGATACTAAGTGTAATCCATACTGAAGACTGTGAAGACTGTCATCAGAAAGTGCTTCAAGTCTTCTTCACTTTCTGTAAGCAAGGTGGTGTCATCTGCAACTTGTTAGTGGGTCTTCCTCCAAAACTGATGTTATATATTTTTCTTCATATAGTCCTGCTTTTATAATTATTTGCTCAGCATATATATTGTATAAGTATGGAAAAAGGATACAATCCTGGTGCTCTTCTATCTGGATTTGAAACCATGGAGTGTTTCTTGTTCTGTTTGGACAACTCCTTTTTCATCTATGAATGTGTCTCTCATGAGCACAATTAAGCATTCTGATATACTTATTCTTCTCACAAGTTGTTATGATCCATATAGTCAAATTTATTTGCATAACCAATAAAACAAAAGTGAAAAGTGTTTCTGGTATGCTTTGCTTTCAAGTAAGTCTATTTGACACCAGCAATGATATTCCACTTTTCAAGACCTCTTCTGAATCCAAGTGAAATTTCTGGAAGTTCTTTGTTGATATTCCATTCATATTTGAGTAATATTAGGAAAGATTTTACTTGCTTAAAGTATTAATAATATTGTTTGATATGTTTATGGATCATTTTTGGTTTTGTAATATGAGCAAATATGCATCTATCTATTCAGCTGTCTTCCAAATTTTTGGGGATTAAGTAGTGAGCACCTGCTTTCTGAAACTCCTTAATTGGCACTCCATTGATTCCTGGAGCATAAGTGTTTGACCAAGGTTTTCAATGCATCTTGGACTTCTTTTTTCATTATCATTGACTCTTCATCATATGCTAATTCCTGAAACGGTTCAGTGACGATTTGGAATAGACTCATAGCTACCTTCTAGTAGGTTTTTAGATTCTATAAATTGTTTGAGAGGAGATTGGTCATCATTCTCCATTGAGCAGCTAGTAGATTCTAACCACCTGCCTTTAGGTTGGCATAAAAACTTCCTACCCACTGGGCCACCATCACTTCCTAATTTTCAAAGTAGGTTCATTATTAGCAATTCATGGCAAAGTAATGATCCTATCTAGAAATTATAGTTTATTCTTGGCTGAACAAACTGTGAAAAAGAAGTTTAGGATGACACAATTTACCAAAATAAAATTTACTGTTTTGCTCTTCAAAGTTTTATATCAATAGCCTTAATTATGAATTATTTTATCTTGCCAGGATAACAGTGGGCTGATGCACAAAGTCAAATGAAACCTTTTCATAGGAAAAATATGAGTTCCTTTTGCTGTAACTTGCACAACTTTGTGATATTCATTTTTCTCCTTTTTCATAACTTGGAAGGATTTTTTCTTTTATATGATATGATTTTTCCAAAAGAAAACAAAAACACTTCCTTGTGTCACATACATTTGCATAATAATTATCTGTAACAACAGTATGATTTTATTGAATAACTACCATTCAGGTCTTTGATTGGATCACAACAAATTGTGGCTAACCTTGAGGAAGATAGAAATGCAAGAACATTTGATTGTGCTTATGTGAAACCTATTGCATAAAACTGCTTACGTGAAGCAGTCCTCAGACCAGAGCAGGGAAACACTGCACGGTTGAAAATCAGGAAAAGAATGAGTCTTCGTACCTTTTCAATCTCTATGAAGAACAGATCATTTGGGAAGCAGTGCTTTATGAGGCAAAATGTGGCATCAGGATTGGAGACTCATCAACAAACTATGTTATATAAATGATACAACCTTGCTTGCTGGAACTAAAGAGGACCTGAAGTACTTGCTGCAGAAGTCAAGGACTATAGTCTTTAGTATGGATTGAAGCTCAACATCAAGAAGACAAAGATTCTCTCCACTGAAACAATTGGCAGCACCATAATATATTGAGAATAGATTGAGGTTGTTCAATGACAGCTTGCTCAGCTCCACAATCAACAATCTTAGCACCAGCAGTCAGGAAATCAAAAAATGAATTGCACTGGGAAAATCTGCTGTTAGGGACCTCTTTAGAGTACTGAAAAGCAACAATGTCAGTCTAGAGACTAAGGTGTGTCTGATCCAGGCTATGCTCATCACAATTACTTGCTTTGCTTCAGAGACCTGAAAAATGATGGATGACAGAAGAAGAATCAATGTCTTTGAATTATGGTGCTAGATAAGAGTCTTGAAAATAGAATGGACTATGAAGAAAATAAGTATGTCTGTATTGGACAGGATGAAACTAAGTCCTTAGAGGCTATGATTTTGAAGCTCTGTCTTACATACTTTGGGCACGTGGCCAGGAGACACCAGTCCTTGGAGAAGGATATCATGCTTGGGAGGGTGGAGGGACAGCACAGAAGAGGAAGATGCAAGATGAGATGGATTGATACAGTAACTGGGTAATGGGAGTCAGTGTGTTGGAATTAGTGAGACTGGCTCTGGCCAGGGCAGGGTTCAGAGTCACTATGGGTCATAGGCGATTCAATGGCACATAACAACAACAACCACCACAACCATTTAGAGATGTATCTATAGAATCTATACATTATTAACATCCATTAAAAAAAAGTAGCCGTCAAGAAATCTGTATATTTTAATAGGTAAATCTACTCCAAAAGATCCATTTTTTAGCGTAAAAAAAGCAAGTATGTCACTTTGGGGACTAACGTGTACATGACCCAAGTCATGGTGCTTTCAGTCACCTCATGTAATAATCTCCTTCCATGAGATTAACTGCCTCTGAAACCCACCAGAAGATCAGCTATGGGTCGGTTCCAACCCTATGGTACACAACAGCATAGAATTATCACATCTGGATAGTGAAAAAGTACAACCAAGAAAGAACTGGTGCATTTCAATACTTTTCATGGCAAAGAATACTAAATATATCATAGACTGCCAGATGAACAAACAGTTGTTGTTCTGAAGAAATAAGATTCAGAATGCTCCTTAGACATGAAATTGGTGAAACTTCATCTTACCTACTTTGAATATGCTATAGGGAAGAACTAATCCCTGGAGAAAGATATGTGGTAAGTGAAGTAAAGGGTAAATGAAAAAGAGATTGATACTTAATGAAATAAATTATCACAATAACCACAGTAATGGGTGGGCTCAAGCATAGCAGTCATTGTAAGAATGATGCAAGATTGGACAGGGTTTTGTTCTCTTGTACATAGAGTTTCCTGAGTTGAAGAGGACAAGATGACACTCAATGATAATTAAAACAACTTGATAAGCATTGAAATTGGACCCCCGTACAAATGTCTGGCACTTATATCTTACATAATAATTTTCATTAAAAGAGTAATATTAAGCTTGTTTTGTTGTTGTTGTTGTTTTTCTTAACACATTATCGTACTCCATGGAAATTAACATTGCATATTCTTTGTTTTCACTGAGGAAAATTGGTCTATGATGTGCTCAAAACTCAAAGTCTTTCCTTTTTCTTCTTTTTCTGTATTCAACAGAGCAGTCTCAAACTGTATTGGCAAAGACAATTTTGAAATCCTCCTTGTAGGAGTCCTTTGTGCAAACTGATTCCCAGGGGAGCAGTACACCTTTGAAGTCTGTGGCCACCAGAACAAGCACCCATCACCTAAAGAACCCTATCATCATCTCCAGCTGTGGAAAGATCAGAATGTTTCAGAATCCGATATAGTTAAGTATAATGGGGTGCGGAAAGTAGACAGAATATCCAGGCAGGGTGGGTGGTCTTTCCAAACATTAGGCCTTCCAAAAGGAAGAGCAGGAAGATTGTTAGGAGTCGTTAAAGAAATGAGGAATGAAAATTGAAATGCACTCAATTTGATATCCTTGAGATTGCTTTAAAAAAATCTCAAAGTAATTGGAGATAACCAGACTAAGTTTAATGCTCACATATTGACCTGGGTTATAGAGCAAGAAATAATTTTTTTCCCTGATGGACTACTAGTCCTTTTTGCACAGAGATAAAGGTGCAAGAATAAAAACACTATTCAAGAAGAGAAAAAAAAATTCATAGTCTGTATTGACTCTTGGAGATTCTCAACTAAAAAACAATCAATTTTAATTTGTTGGATTTTAATTTGCAATTTAAACCCACCAACTTCTTTGCAGGAGAAAGACATGGTATTCTGCTCTGTAAAGACTAGAGCCTTGGAAACTGTACAGGGGAGTTCTATTCTGTTCTGTTAGATTTCTATGAGTTGGAAACAACTTGACAACAATGGTTAGAATTTTTTGTATACTACAGGCCTAATACTATAGAAAACTTGTTGTTATTGTTGTTAGGTGCCATTGAGTTGAGTATGACCCTACTCACAATGATCTTATGAACCCTGTCTTATCCTGTACCATCCTCACAACCTCTGACATATATGAGCCCATTGCTGCACTCACTGTCAATCCATCTGATTGAGGGTCTTCCTCTCTTTTGCCTACCCTCCATCTTTCCAAGCATGATGTTTCTTTTCAAGAAAAGGCCTCTGCTAGCAACATGACCAAAATACGTGAGAGAAATCTTTATTATTTCGGCATCCAAAGGGCACTCTGGCTACACTTTCTCTATGACATATCTGTTTGTTCTTTCGATAATGAGATATTCATTATTTTTCTCCCACACTACAGCTCAGAGGTATCAATATATAAAATCAAGTCTTTTACCTCTGTTGTTATTGTTAGGTGCTATCAAGTTGAATACAATTCATAGTAACCCTATGAGCAATAGATCTGGACCCTGGCCTATCCTGTCCCATCCTCACTATCTCTGATACATACGCTCACCATGTCAATCCATCTGGATGGATGGATAAGTAGTTTTCTTCTATTGAGGAAATAACGACTTAAGAAGGAAATAAGGTAGGAGGAAGATGCGTCCTTTCTTCCTCCTACCTTATTTCCTTTCTCCCATCTTCCCTTCCTTTTTTCCTTTTCTTCCTTTACTTTGAACTCTTTCTCTATATCCTTATAATTAAAGAACTCTAACACAAATGGCATCCACTTCCTAAACAACATGCCTCTGGAAACTCTATGGACATAAATGTTGATAGTTGTACAGGGACTTGAGGCTGTTTGTGCATAAGGTTGCTATGAGTCGTGCTTGACTCGAAGGCAATAAACATCACCAACAACAACAAAAGTGAAGTGGATGTGGGTGTTCAAATCTATTGTCCACAGGGTTGCTATGAGTCTTATTTGAGTCAATAACATCACCACCACAAATTACATTTCCATGAGCAAAAATCAATGACAACTTTTATTTATTTTCTTACCTTTTCTCATCAGTATATATTTCTTTTCAGAATATTTAGTTACATATCCTCTAATTTCTTCATTTCTTACCTAATTCTTTCCTTTAACTTTTTCTTTGTTTCACAGAAGGAAATGAATCATTATGTTGGAAAGTCAAATTCCTTCTCACAGGTCTCATAGGAAAACTTAGAACATCCTGTCCAAATTGAAAGTTGACTACATATCCATTTCTGATTAAATATTATCTAAAATTAGAGATAAAATCAGGGCAAATAGATACAAAGAAGTAAAAATATGTATTAAGCTTTCCATGACATTTCTCAATTTACATAAAATATTTAGAAACTAAAAATATTTTTAAAATCACAGTTAAAATTAAAAAAATTATTATTTAAAAAACAAACAAACAAACAAACTTAAAAAAACCCAAACCTCTTTAGCTCACTCAAGACAGAGTGTCAGGAATTCTTGTGGTAAGAAAATTAATTATCAAAACATAATTGCATTAACATTCTTAACTGTGCTGCAGTCTTCTCCTATTGTTGATATCATCAGTGAGAGGTGTCTCAACCTTTTAACTGGTCCCCATATTACTAATCATAATGATATAATAAAAATGAGAACAATTTCATGCTCACTCTGTCCCTTGTGTCCTATGATTATTTCTTAAGAAAAAAAGAAGTCATAACTCTCATGCTCAGAAAGCCCATGAGAATGTATTGCCCATGTGACCAAAGTTACAGCTGAAAAAGTCATAAAACAAATTTTTAGTCTTTGAAACAAATTAAAACAGGAGAAAGTAATCTTTAAATACTAGATGGTAGCTGGATGACAGAAATGAGGAAGGGAGTAGAGAAGAGACTTCAGGATGATTTCTATGAAAATATATTAATAAGAAATAATGCTTATTAGGTGCTGTTGAGTTGACTTTGACTCATAGTGGCCCAGTGAATAACAGAATGAGCTCTGTTCTATCATACTTACTTGATGGTAATGATTAATGAATTTATGATATTTTCCAATATTGTGTATCTTTTATTCCTGAAAAAGTCAATTAGTTTATATTGAATGTAATTTGATCATATTTTGTTTCTAATTTTTGCATTTATATTTATAATTGATATAGGACTCAGTTTTCTCTTTTTTATTTTTATATGGGTTAATTGGTTTTTGTTTTTAATTAAAAAATTGGCTTTGCCTATTAAATTACCAGTATTTTGTAAAAAAATTTGCTAGTTGGCTATAAATTCTATCTTTACAAGATGATTTTGATAAGCAATTTTTATTGGAAACTGCTTTGTTGTTGTTGCTAGATGCCATCACGTGGACTATCCTTCAAAACAATGCTATGAAGAACAGATATGAACTTTGGCCCGTTCTGCCTCATCCTTGTGATTTCTGGTATACTTACTACACCCATTGTGACAGTAACTGTGTCAATTCATCTTTTTGGTGATTTATTTCATTTTTATTTAAATAAAATTTTTATTACATACTGGTCTACTTAAGAGTTCATTTTTCTCATTGTTTTTCACACTGGATCTTTCCCATTTCTTTTATCCACTCCTCCCACCACCCACCAAATTATGTGATTCTATGGTTAACCACCTCCCCAGGTCCTGCCCATTTTCAACCCTCTCTTCCCACACTTCCCACCCCACCACACACATTCTACAATAATGGTCTTATACAGTATATGTCATTATAGGACTGAGTTGCTCACTTATAATAAA
>NW_006399828.1:3522647-3540448 GCF_000299155.1 Elephantulus edwardii
TGTGACTGTACCATAATTTCTCAATACATTCGAATGTGGTTGGACATTTGGGCTGTTTCCATGTTCTTGTGATGGTGAGTAACACTGCTGTGAACATTGGTATAAAAATCTCCATTTGTGCCTCAGTTCTCATTCTCTCAGGGTATATTCCAAGCAGTGGAATAGCTAGGCCATCTGGAATGTCTATGTTAAGCTTTCTGAAGAAACGTCAAACTACCTTCCAGAGTGTTTGTATCATTTTAAAATCCGACCAACAGTGAACAAGACTCCCTGTCGCACCATATTGTCTCCAACATTTACCATTTTCTGTCCTGTTAAACATCACCCCTGTTACTGGAGATAGAATCTCATTGTGATTTTGATTTGTATCTCTCATATTGCCAATGATTTTGAGCATTTCTTCATGTGTCTGTTGGCCAGTCTAATATCTTCCTCTGTGAAAATTCCTTCTATGCCTTTTGCCTATTTTGTAATTGTTTTATTAGTCTTTTCCATGTGGAGGCCCTGTAGGATTCTGTAAACTTTTGATCTGAGATCTTGTCTTAAATAGTATTGCCAAATGTTTGTTGCAAGTCAGTAGGTTTTCTTTTCACTCTGTTGGAAAAAAATTTTTGATGTGCACAGGGATTTAATCTTTAGAAGATTCCCTTCAGCAATTTTATCCTCTCTAGATTGTGCATTTCTGGATGTATTTGGCAGTGTCTTTATAACACAGACTAGGCTGTCTAAGCTTGATCCCAGTTTGTCTCTGATGAACTTTATGGTTCGGGGTTTTACTCCCAGCTTGAGTTGATCCACCTTGAGTTGATTTTTGTGTATGGTGTAAGATGTGGACACTGTTTCAGCTTTCTGCAGGGAGCGGTCCAGTTTTGCCAGCTCTGTTTGTTGAAGAGGTTGTTTACCTCCCCAAATTTGATAGGTTTGATTTCTGTATTGAATATCTGTTGACCATAGATAGCTAGGTCCATTTTTGGGCTCTCAATTCTGTTCTGTTGGTATGTGTGCCTGTTGTTGAACCAGTACCATGATGTTTTGGTTACCATCACTGTGTAATAGGTTTTGAGGTTGGGGACTGCTCTGCCTCCCACTTTATTTTTGTTTTTCAGAAGTGCTTTGCTTACTTGGAGTCTTTTTCCTCCCTACAAATTAACTTCACAATTTTCCTTTTGATCTCCTTGAAAAATGAATTTGATATCTGTATTTGGATTGTGTTGAATATGTAGATTGTTTTTGCTAGGATTGTAATTTTCACAATATTGAGTCTTCCTATCCATGAACAGGGCACATGTTTTCATTTTTTTAGATCTTTACTTGTGTCTTACAGAAATGTTCTGTAGTTTTCTTTGTACAGGTCTTTTGTATCTCTAGTTTGGTTCACTCCCAAGTATCTCAGTCTCTGGTTGGCTCTTGTAAATATTGTTGTTTTCTTGGTTTCCTTCTCTTAGTTTTTTTTTTTTTTTTTTACTGTAGAGGAATTCCACTGGAGTTTTTATATTGATCTTATATCTTACCACTCTACTAAATTGGTCTACTAGCTCTAATGTTTGTTGCTTTGTGTGTTTTATTTTTTGAGCCTTTGGGGTTTTCTGTATACACCATCATATCATCTGCATATAACAACATTTTAATCATCTTTTTGCTGATCTGGATGCCTTTTTATTTTCTTCTCTTGTCATATTGCCCTAGCAAGCACTTCCAATACAATACTGAATAGAAGTGGTGACAGTGGACATTCTTGCCTGGTCCCTGTTTGCAAGGTCTTTCTCCATGAGATTGATGTTGGTTCTTTATTTTGTGTATGCACTATTCACTACGTTGAAGAAATTCCCTTCTATTCCAACTTGATGAGTGTCTTTATCAGGAACGAGTGTTGATTTTTTACAAATGCCTTTTCTGAATCAATTGGTAAGATCATATGGTTCTTGTTATTTGCTTTGTTAATATGGTGAATTACATTAATTGTTTTCCTTTTGTGGAATTCTCCTTGTTTACCTGTTATGGGTCCCACTTGGTCATGAAAAGTGAATTTTCTAATTTGCTTTTGGGTTCTATTGGCTAGGATTGTCTTAAGGATTTTTGCATCCATATTCATAAGAGATATTTGTAGTTTTCTTTCTTGGTAATATCTTTGTCTGATTTTAGTATTATTGTTATGCTTGATTCATAGAATAACTATGGAAATGTTCCTTCTTTTTATATTTTTTGAAATAATTTAATTAGAATTGGTGATATACCCTCTCTGAATGTTTGGTACAATTCAGCTGTGAAGCCATCTGGTCCAGGACTTTTCTTATGGGGAAGTCTTTTTATTACTTATTCAAGTTCTTCTTTTGTGATGGATTTATTCAAGTGATCTCTATCTAACCTTTTCATTCTGGTATGACATGAGTTTCAAGGAGTTTGTCCATTTCCCCTAGGTTTTAGAATTTATCAGAGGTTAACTTTTCATAGTATTGTAAAATAATCGATTTAATTTCCTCTGTTTCTGTTGTGATGTCACCTCTATTATTTCTTAATTGAGTTACCTGTGTCTTCTTTTCTTACCTTTTGTTAACTTTACCAGTGGTTTGTCAATTTTATTTACCCTTTCAAAAAACCAGCTCCTGATTTTATTGATGGTTTCAATTGTTTTTCTGTTCCCTATCTCATTGGCTTCTGCTCTTGTCCTTATAATTTCTTTTCTTCTATTGGCTGTAGGATTAGATTGTTGTTCTTTTTCTATTTGATAAAATTGTTGATTTAGACCATTTATTTTTCTTTTTTCTTCCTTTTTTATGTCCTTGTTTTTTGTTATGAACTTCTCTTTGAGGACTGCTTAGCTGCATCCCAGAGCTTTTGGTATGTTGATTTTAATTTTCATTTGTTTCAAGAAACGATTTTATTCTACTCTTATTTCTTTTATAACTCAGTTGTGTTCTAGTAGAGAGTTATTTCATTTCCACATGAATGGTTTTGTAAGTTTTACCCTCCTGTTGT
The DNA here is from genome assembly GCF_000299155.1 of Elephantulus edwardii. Classification (NCBI taxonomy): domain Eukaryota; kingdom Metazoa; phylum Chordata; class Mammalia; order Macroscelidea; family Macroscelididae; genus Elephantulus; species Elephantulus edwardii. Next base: position 3,525,624 of record NW_006399828.1, read on the forward strand.
TAATTTCTAGTTCTGTGACATTGTGGTCTGAGACCTTTATTATTATTTCAATATTTTTTAATTTGTTGAAGCTTGCTTTGTTTCTTAATATGCGATTGATTCTAGACCTAGTACACTTGAAAAGAAGTGAATTGAGTTTTAGTTGAATGTAGTATCCTAAATACATACACAAGGTTGAGTTGGCTGATTGTTTAGTTTAGATCTTCTGCATTTTGTTGAGTTTCTTTTGACTTAATTTATTCTTTGGTGATAGTGGTGTGTTGAAGTCTATCTCTATTGTAGCACTGTCTATTTCTTCCTTCAATTCTGTTTACTATTGTTTTATGCATTTTGCAAGTGTATCATTTGCAGATGACACAACCCTGCTTGCATAAACTAATGAGGTCCTGAAGTGCTTACTGTAAAAGTTCAAGAATTGCAGCCTTAAATATGGATTGAAGATTAACATCAGGAAAATAAAGATTCACACCACTGGGCCAATTGGCCGCATCATGCTAGATATTGAAAAGATTGATATTGTTAACAACTTTAGTCTGCTTGGTTCCACAATCAATACTCTTGGTACCAGCAGCCAGCAAATTAAAAGATGAATTGCATTGAGAAAGTTGGCAGTCAGAGACTTCTCCAAAGTACTGAAAAACAATGATGTCAGTCTGGAGACCAATGTGTGTCTCATCTAGGCCATAGTCTTTGCAATTACTTGCTATGCATCAGAAGGCTGGACAATGAATAGGTATGATAGAAGGAGAATTGATGCCATTGAGCTGTGTTGCTGGAGAAGAGTGTTGAATATACCATGGATTTCTAGGAGAACAAACAGGTTTGTCCTAAACAAGGTGAGACCAGGCTGTTCCTTGGAGGCAAGGATTCTGAAGATTCATCTGACATACTTGACATGTTGCAAAGAAGGATCAGTCCTTGGAGACGGACATCATGCTTTGGAGGGTGGAGGGACAGCACAAGAAAGGAAGACCCCCAATAAGATGGATTGATTAAGTGACTGGTGTAATGGAGGTAGGTGTGTCAGAGACAATAAGATTGGCACAGGATAGAGCAGAGTTTAGAGTTCTTGTATATAGGGTTGCTACAAGTTGTTGGTGATTCAATGGCACATAACAACATACAGAAATGTTGGCCAAGGTTGTGTCTTCTTGATCTACTGTGCCTTTAATCAGTATGTAATGCCTTTCCTTGTCTTTAATTATGGTTTTTATTCTGAAGTCTATTTTACCAGAGATTGATATTGCCACACCTGCTTTTTTGAGATTGCAATTTTGCTTGGTATATTTATTTTCCAGCCTTTGATTTTGAGTCTGTCTTTCTTTTCTTTTTTAAGATGTGTCTGTTGTAAACAACATACTGATAGGCTTTCTTTTTTTATCCGTTTTGCTACTCTTTTTCTCTTGATTGGTACATTTAGTCCATTCATATTAAGTGTGATTATTGTCAGGCTAGGCTTTGCCAATGCTATTTTGCTGTGTTTCTTTTTCTGGTCACTATAGTCCTTCCACTTTCCTTTGACATCTCTGTGTGAAGGACTTAATTGCATATTTCTGGTAGTTTTGGTGTTGTTCTTACAAATTCTTTAAGTTCCTTCTTTTCCGCAAAGGATCTAATTTCTCCTTCATATTTTACAGAGAGCTTTGCTAGGTATAGGATCCTTGACCAGCATTTGTTTTCTTTCAATTTTATATATATGCCATGCCATTGTCTTCCAGTTTTTATTGTTTCTGCTGAGAAATTAAAATTTAATCTAATTGTTTCCCCTCTTTAGTTGACTCTTTGTTTTACTTGCGCTTCTTTTCATATTCTATCTTTATATTTTAATTTGGAGAATTTGACTATGATATGGTTTGTTTTTTTTTTCTATTTTGGGTCTAGTCCTTTTGTTGTTTGCTGTGCTTCTTGAGAATGGTTATCCCCCTTCTTCAAAATACCTGGGAAGTTCTAACTTCTAGTACTTCTTAGACAATTTCTCCAGTGATTTCCTGACCACTTTCATGTCCTAGAATTCTAGTCATCGGCATGTTGTTCCTTTTGGTGTCATCCCACATGATTCTAATGTTTTCTTTATGTCTCATTTCTGATTTTTCTTCTTGTATATTTTCAGTGAGGTTCTTGTCTTCCAGCTCACTGACTTTCTGCTCCATCTCTCCAGTTTTACCCTTTTTGCCCCAACAGCATGTTGGATACTTCTGCCAATTTAGTCTTAGTATTCTGGATTACATTTTCATGATTTTCTAATATTTCCAGTACTTTGTTGGCTGTACTCTCTGTCTTGTTATGATTTTTTAAGTTCTTACACCTCTTTATCTATATAATGAATTCTATCTTCATTTTATGTATTTATTTTTTTCCTTGCATTTTCTTCCACAGCTGTTCAAGTTGTCCCTCATCAATATATTTATTCTAGAGGTATTTCTTCTCTGAGGTATTTGCTCTCTTAGTGGCTTCCATTGTTTCTTCCATCATTTGTCTTTCTGTAGCTGTTCAAATAACTCCACATCAACATATTTCTTCTGTCTGGTATATTAATTGGGTCTGCTTTTTTAGGAGAAAGGCTATTTTGTTTCTTCATGATATCTGAGGCTGATCACTGCTTGCTTTTGCTATGTGATTATTTTCTTTATAGATGTTAAGTTGTTGTAATAATATAGTGACCTAGAGCATGGCAGTGTTTTGTGAAGGACTGGTATACTTGTTCTCCCTTATTGATCCAGGACCAAGAATGACAGAAGTGGGAAATCTACCTAAATGGCAGAAGAGGGAACTCTGTTCCCTTCCAGAAATCACTTCTTGGCCTAACTTGGCGTGTCCTGGACCCTTTAACTTGAACGTAAGAGATCCCAAGAGTTGTAGCTAGACAGCAGTGTTTCACCCAAAGTAACTATGATTTTGGTGCTCCTTTGGCTGCCCTTCTACCTGGCAGGCAGTGGTTCTGTTGCAGGCCAGGGTTTGAGTGTGCTTGGTCTGGGCCACAGGATACGCAGAGGAAGCAGTGGCTGGAAGATCCTCCCATGCTGACCATGCCTCACAAGACTGGGTATCATGCAACAGAGTAATAGTAAGGTCCAGGAACAGCTACATCTCAAGAGAAGAGTCATGGCTCCAGATTTATTCTTTTGACAGTCCATGGAATATACAAGAAAAAGAGGATTACTATAGGAAAATTTCAGAGCTTCTCTACATAGGGTCTATATGCATCACAGGTGACTCAGCACATAACAACAATAACATAACAGGTTTGGAAGCAGGAGTAGCATCCACTTCCTAAACAACATGCCTCCAGAAACTTTACGAACTTTAATAAATGTTGATAGTTGTAGAGGGGCTTCAGGCCTTTTGTTCATTGGGTTGCTATGATTCATGTTCAACTCAAAGGCAATCATCAACAACAGGAAATTTCCAGTTCATCGACATTTTCACATTTATTGGTTTATATTTCTAAATAACATTTATTCACATTTTAATACTTGTGGTTTTGATGAATAAATTTGTTTATATCTTCTATTTTTTTAAATTGATTTAACTTACCAGATGGTTTTCTCCTTGGATGGTGGTACATTCTCTGCAGAATGTCTCGTTTCATTGATTCGAGCCTTTTAGTTATCGATTTCTTATCTCTTTCTTTGAGTTGATCGCATTGCTTTTTCTAACTCTGTAATACTTACAAATTGATTCTGTGTGAACTTGAACTTATTTTTAGAAAATATTTTTATTATGTAAAAACAGTTTCTTTGTACTTGACCGTTGTTGTTGTTATGTTCCATCAAGTTGACAACTCATAGCAGCCCTATGATCATCAGATATGGGCCCTCCACTATTCTGTGCCAAACTCATCGTCTCTGCCACACTTACGCCCATTGTTGCAGCTATTTTGTTAATCCATCTCATTGAAGGTCTTCCTCTTTGCCATGGACCCACACTTTTCCAAAAATGATAACCTTTCCCAAAAACTCGATCCTCCTATTGATATACTCAAAGTATGTGAGACAAAGTTTCACTATCCTTCCTTCTAAGGAGCACTCAGGCTCCACCCTTTCCAAGACTTATTTGGTTTATTTATTGGCAGTCCATGGGATATTTAGTACTTATCAATTCTTCTACTATCATCTTTATTCACTGTCCAACTCTCAGGTTCATAGAAAGTAATTGGAAACACCATGGCTTAGCTCAGGTCCATCTTGATCTTTAAATTGACATTCTTACTCTTCAGTTCTTTGGAGAAGTCTGACAATATACTTTCCAGATACAAAATGCTCTTGCTGATTTCTTGACTCATGGTAACACTTGTTGATTATGGGCCCAATAATATGATATCATCAACAATTTTTGTATATTGCATACTATGATGTTGTCTATTGGCCCAGCAATGAGGAGTTTTATGTACTTGATGTTAAGATGTAATCCATACTGAAGGCTTTAATCCTTGGTCTTCTACAGTAAGTGTTTCAAGTACTCCTCACTTTCAGGAAGTAAAGGTTGTATAATAATAATAATAATAATAATAATAATAATAATAATGTAGTTGTTGAGTTTTCCTCAGATTCCAATATCACATTCTTGCTAATAAAGTCTGGCTTTTCAAATGATTTGTGTGGTATAAAAATTGAGCAGATGTGGAGACACATCCTTCTTGATTTTTGATCAGATAATATTCTCTTGCTCTGTTTTGACAGCTACCTCTTAGTTTGGGTTTAAACCTTATAGTAGCACTATTAAGTGTTCTGGAATTCTTTTGAATGTTAGCTGCAATTTGATATGAACTACATCATGCTTAGAGGGGTGGAGGGACAGTGAAAGAGAGGAAGGACACAGGATAAAATGGATCAACACAATAACTAGGGAAATGGAGGTAGGTGTGTTGGAGGCAATGAGATTAGCTCAGAATAGGGTACGGTTCAGAGCTATGGGACACATCACCCTCCTCTGGGAAACTATTCCATTGTGACCACAGTGTACTACAAATGGAAGAGAAGAGGCCCTAAGCCACAAGAAGTCAATCACAGAACAAAATCTCAAGGAAAAAGATTTACCTCAGAACCACCTGAGATAGGAAAACTTCCCCGATACTAGTCCCTGGTATTTGGACTTAGAGACTCCTAAACTCAAGAGATACTGGCCAAAGCAGAAGAAACTGGCAGCAGCTTAAGGCGTTCAGAATCACAGAAGCCCAGAAAGCTTGAGATGTAGGCCATCACATCATAGGCTGGATAGGGGGAAATAGATGTTGAATGGAGTAGATAGGCACAGAAGAGAATGCTCTTGGAATAGAGAAAGGGGTGGGTCAAGGCACACATGTCAAGGGCAGGGACAACACTGAATCTATTCGTTATGTCTACAATTGGGAAGTATCTTTAATCTGCTCTTTTCTGTAAAATGCTTAGCTGTCAGATAATGTTCTAAATCTGAGCATTCAAATTAAGAAAGACTAGGAAGAAGGACTGGACATTCACTACTGAAATAGCAGGTCTTCAAAAAACCCTATGTACAATGAAGCACACTTAGACTAGCAGATATGGCAACTGAGGCTTAGCCCTCAAATATGGAAACACAAAGGAGGAGCAACAGTTGTAAGCAGACACTAGTGATTGGAACATGGATGTGAGAACCATGAATCTAGGGAAACTGGATGTTGTTGGGAAAGAAATGGAATGCACAAATATTGACATACTAGGTATTGGTGAAATGAGATGGACTGGCATGGGACACTTTTAGTTAGATCATATAATCTACTATTCTAGAGATGAAAAGGCCAGTAAAAATGGGGTTGCTTTCATAGTTAAAGTTAGTTCTAGATCCAGCTTGAAATACAATGTTGTGAGTGACAGGATAATATCCATATGCATACAAGGAAGTCCAGGGAATGCCAACATCACTCAAATATACACCCCAACAACCAGGGCCAAAGAGGAGGAAATAGAAGATTTCTACCAACTTTTGCAGCCAGAGATTGATCAAACATGCAATTAAGGTGCATTTATAATAATGGGTGACTGGAATACAAAAGTTGAAAACAGGGAACAAGTATCAACAGTCAGGAAACATGGAATTGGTGACAGAAATAAAGCTGGAGATAGAATGACAGAATTTTTCCAGTAAATGACTTATTCATTGCAAATACATTTTATAAGAAAAATAAATGCAGGGTATACACATGGAAATCAGCTGATGGTATGCTTAGGAATCAGGCCAATTACATCTGTGGAAGAATCATGGGAAAAGCTCTATATAAGCTGTGGAAAGTAGGCCAGAAGTTGATTATAGAACAGACCACCAACTAGTTATATACAATTTCAAGCTGAAGCTAAGGAAAATTAAATCCAAACAATGTGAACCAAAATTTGACCTTGAGTCTATATCACTTGAATTTCAAAGCCATCTCAGGAAGAGGTTTGAAGCCTTGAACACTAATGAATGAAGACCAGATGAGCGGTGTCAAGAATATCATCCATGAAGAATGCAAAAGGTCATTACAAAGACAGAGGAGGAAGAAAAGACCAAGGTGGATGTCAGAAGAGACTCTGAATATTGCACTAGAGGACTAAGAAGCCAAAGCAAAGGGAAGAAATCAAGATATTAAGGAGTTGAACAGAAGATTTCAAAGGGCAATGCATGAAGACAAAGTAAAGTATTACAATGAAATGTGCAAAGAGCTATAGTCAGAAAATCAAAGGGGCTGACCTCACACAGCATTTCTAAAGCTGATGCAACAAGTTGCAATACTTTATGATGCTTTGGGCAGAATATGAAGTGATCCAGGAAGCATTAAGATAGAAAAAATACACAGAGTCATTGTACCAAAAGAAACTGGCGAACACAGAAGAATTTCATGAAACAATGGATGAGCAAGAGCCTGTGGCAATGAAGAAAGGTCAAGCTGCTCTGAAAGAATTGTCAAAAAACAAGGCCCCAGGAATTGATGATATACCAATAGATATATTTCAACAGAGAGACACTGCCCTGGTTGTGCTCACTAAATTGTACCAAGAAATCTGGAGGACAACCACCTGGCTAATTGACTAGAAGAGATCTGTATTTGTTACAATTCCAAAGAAAGGTAACCTGACAGAGCGCAGAAATCATCAAACAAAATTACTTATATAACACACAAGCAAGATTCTGCTGAAGATTATCCAAAAACAACTGGAACAGCAAGCATGTCAACAGAGAACTGCCTGAAGTGCAAGCTGGGTTAGAAGAGGCCGTGGTAGTAGAGATATCTTGACTGAAAGCAGGGAGTACCAGAGGAACGTCTTTTTTTCACTGACTGTGCAAAGACATTTGATCGTGTGGATCACAAAAAACCATGGCTGACTCTCACAAGAATGGGAAACCCAGAACACTTGATTATGCTTATGTATAACCTATACTTGGATGAGGAGGCAGTCATCAGAACAGAGCAAAGAGACACTGCATGTTTCAAAATTGGGAAGGCTGTACACCAGGGATGTGTCCTATCTCCATACATTTTCAATCTATATGCAGAACAGATTACTCAGGAGGCTAGGCTCTATGAGGAGAAATATGGCATCAAAATTGGAGGAAGACTCATCAACAATCTGTGTCATGTAGATGACACAACCCTGATAGCTGAAACTGAGGAGGATGTGAAGCGCTTGCTGCACAATATAGATTGAAGTTCATCATCAGAAAACAAAGATTCTCTCCACTGGGCCAATTGGCAGCATCATGATAGATGGTGAAGAGATTGAGATTGTTAGAAGCTTTAGTCTGTTTGGCTCCACAATCAACATTTGGTACCAGCAGCTAGGAAATTAAAAGACAAATTGCACTGGGAAAATATGCTGTCAGAGATCTCTCCAAAGTACTTAAGAGCAACAATGTCAGTATGGAGACTAAGGTGCACCTGACCCAGGCCACAGTCTTTGCAATTATTTGCTATGTATCAGAAAACTGGACTGTGACTAGGGATGATAGAGAGAAAATTGATGCATCTGAGCTGTGGTGCTGGAGAAGAGTATTTAATATACGATGGACTGCTAGGAGAACAAACAGGTTCATCTTAGAGAGGGTGAGATCGGCTGCTCCTTGGAGGCAAGGATTCTGAAGCTTCATCTGACATACTTTAGACATGTTGCAAGGAGGGACCAGTCCTTGGAGAGGGACATCAGGCGTGGGAGTGTAGAGGGACAGCGCAAGAGAGGAAGACCCTCAATGAGATGGAATGATTCAATGACTTGGATAATGGGGGTAGGTGTGCCAGAGACAATAAGTTTGGCACAGGACAGAGCAGGGTTTAGGGCTGTTGTAGATAGGGTTGCTATGAGTTGCAGGAGACTCGACAGCGCATAACCACAACAAAAACAATGATTCTTAAAAATAAGCTTAATCAGCATTTGAAAGAATATTTATTATGAAAAAAATAATCTTTGAAAATTGTTTATCTATTTGAAGACATTGTTTTTAAAAATCCAAGCTTGAATATGTTTTATGTTAAACCACTTAGAAGATCTCAGTTAAATACATTAGCCAATATATAGGAATTCATTAAAATTGTTGTTTCCAGAATTGTAAAAATTAAATATTAAGGCTTCTTTTGCTCCATCATGATATATACAACAAAGAAAGCTGTTTCAAATAAGAGTAACCTTTCTATTTAAAATGCTTTCTAATGATGTGGACAGAGAGCGGGGTGGAGCTCCCCAATTAAAAGAAGCTTGGAAGGAGAGTGGGGTGGAGCTCCCCAATTAAACCAAGCATGGAAGGAGGAGTGGCATCCACTTCCATAACAGCTTGCCTCCGGAAACCCTATGAACATGGAGAGAGGATGAAAAGCACCCAAGCGTCGAGGACTCTCCTTCATAGGGTCGCTATAAGTCGCCTGCGACTTGACGGCACTTAACAACAACAACAACAACAACAATGTATTTGACTATTATTTGTTTAATTTATTAAATATCCTCCTAATCCACATACCGTTGAATACTCTCATGCTTAAACATCTTGACCAAAACCCGGCATGGGGGGTGGGGGCGATGGGGTGAGGTTGAGCATAAGGAGATACTCATTTATTAAAAGAACACATACACTCTCTAAAACAAAAAGTAATACAAAAATATCATGTATAAAATCTAATTGCCAGTATTCAATTTCTTTGAAGCAATTTATGCTTTATAATTACGAAAAAGAGGAGATGATGATGTCATTTCAAAAAGTTCTTGTTATGTTTTTATTTTCTGCCAAGGTGGAACCCATTCATAGCTGAATCTCGAGCAGGTTTTCAGAGATAGTACATCCCGTGGTAGGAGAATGCCCATCCCTCTCCCATGGAGCAGCTGCTGTGTCTGAACTATATGCCTTTGAGTTTGCAACACAGCTTTTTACCACTAGGCCATCAGATGTCTATCCATATGGATCATACTGTCAAATAATAGATCCTGCAATATTTTGCTCCACTGGGATGAAAATTTAAAAAGGACGTCATACTCCTTTAGAACATCAAGTAAAATGTTGTTACAATCCTGGGAAAAGCAGATGTGAACCCTGCCCTTTCCTGTTCCATCCTCGTGATCTCTGATGTGCTTAATCCCATAATCACTGTCACTGTTTGTTTATATAAATTAACATTGATTATTTAATATCCCTCATATTGGTCCATTTACAATACTTGACAGGATCAGCATAGTATCCAAAATAGCAACATTTCCACATTATTTTAAGGCAAGTTTCAGGAACAAAATATAACACAGCTAGCTGTCTTTATGAACTTTTACCTCACACATTTCATTTTAGTTATAATTATGTACCATGGAGTCAGAAACAACTCACGGCTTATGCTCTAGCTGAGTTTTAGAGACAGTTACATCCCATGGGAAGAGACTGCACATCTGTTTTTGGTGGAGTATCTGGCAGATTTAAACCACATGCCTTTGGGCTGGCAGCACAATGGCTTACCACTATAAAAATAGTTTATAAAAAGCTGGCTCGCTCTGGTGGCCTAATAGGAAGGAGCTGAGCTGCCAACTCAAAGGCACTTGCATGATTTTTATCCACTAGCTGCTGCACAGGAGAAAAGTAGGAAATCCATACAGCTCTCATGTGATGCACTGCCTTTGAAAACCAGCTATCCGGTCACCTACGGGTTGGTTCTGAGTTCAGGACAAACAACAGCAACAACAACAGTACCAGGAAAAAAGGTAATGAAAATATTGTTTCATCTCATTTATTTTCCAAAGTACTCTCTTCTTGTCTTAAATACCAAACATTATTTATCATCTTTCAAGCCAGTTTTTCTTATTCATATCAACACAGTTTCATTGACTAGGAAATTCCTTTCTGTGATCTACTTAATCTTCAGGTTTACATTTCCAGGCTTTTGGAAGTTGTTCTTTTCTTTTCTCCCCTATCTTCTTTTTCTTACATGATTAGGCTGTAGAAATTTCATATGACCCAGCTATTCCATTGCCAAACAGAAACTTGCACACCAATGTTCATAGCAGCATTATTCACCATTGCAAGAACATGGAAATAGCCAAGATGTCCAACCACAAATGAATGTATTGAGAAGTTGTGGTACATTCATACAACTGAATGCTACACAGCACGCAGGAACAATTATTTCGTAAATTACTACCTAACTTGGGAGGGACTGGAGAGCATTATGCTGAGTGAACTAATTCAGTTCCACAAGGACATATACTGTATAAAATAATTTTGTAGAATGAGTATGAGAATCCAAGGCAGGGGGAAGGTGGAAATAGAAGGGTAAGGAGGGAGCAGATAGGGTATTAATCATAGGGTTGCATAATTTGATGAATGGGTAGGGTGAAGGAAATGGGAAGGTTCTTTTGTGAAAAACAACATATTCAAATTTTGTAAATAAATCAGAACAATGGAATGAAAAATTAAAAGAGTTTCAAACCATGGTGATATTACATGTGGATATAGTAAAATTAATGGGATAATGATTTTCTAAGAACTGTTCTTTACTCTCCTTGGCATATTCAAATAACGTATAGTCATTATGGTCACATCACTGACTTTAACTATTCCCTGTAATTTAGCTTATAGTTGAGGATAAGTTTCTATCCAGGAATCTCTATTAGGGTGGCATTGGAATCAACATGTTCACCCTATAGTGAAATGAAACTCAACTTGTTTGTCATTTGAATGTAATGGTGCAAGTTCCATCTTCTACTTCTGGTTGGCATTCATTTAGCTGGCTATCTGGGATCTTCTAGGCAAATGGTATTTGCCACAAAAAAGAGAAATCAAGGGCAGTGACCCTGAGACCTTGGCATCCCTTTTGGCATCCTTGACTCTGAACACGCCCTACATAATCATCAGGAGTACCCAGATGTGTCCCAGGCCCACAGGCAGCTGGAAGCCAGCTGTGAGTTCAGGATCCAGAGCTGTAGACTAATTCTTCTCCACGACGTGTTATTAAGATACTAGAAAGACAGCAACGGAACCTAGGAATTTCACCAGTGGCAGAAAAATAAGAATAAAATAATAATTTTAAGAATAAAAGAATGTCTAGCAATGGTTGTAAATTACTACCTAACTTGGGAGGGACTGGAGAGCATTATGCTAAGTGAACTAACTTAGTTCTATAAGAAGAAATACTGTATAAGATCATTATTGTAGAATATGTATGAGGATCCAAGTAGGGGAGGCTGGTAGCAAAAGGGTGAAGATGGGGTGGGGGTGGGGTGGTTAATTATAGGGTTGCAAAATTTGATGCCAGAATGGAGGGGTGAGTAAAGGGAAAAGATCTGGTGTGAAAAACAATGTATGCAAACTTTGTAAGCAAAAATAAAAAGAATGTCTAGCAATGGTATTGATTCTTTTTAAAAATTATTTTATTTCTTTTTTAAAATATTTTTTAATTTTATACTGGTTTACTTACAAAGTTCAAATAACATTGTTTTTTACATCAGATTCCACCCCTCATATCCCTCCTTCCCCATCAAACTGTGTGATCCTTTGATTACACACACGCACATCCACACCCATAGACCCATCCTCATCTGTCTGTTACCACCCGCCCCCAGGATGGATCCTCATACTTGTTCTACAGTAATGATCCTATATATTATTTGTCCCTATGGGTTTGAGTCAGTTCCCTCAGCATAATGCTCAAGCCCTCCCAAGTCAGGTAGTAATTTGTAAAATCATTGTTCCTGCTTGTTGCATAATATTCCATCCTGTAAATGTACCATACTTTCTCAATCCATTCTATTGTTGTTGGATGTCATTTGGGCTGTTTCCATGTTCTTGAGACAGTGAATAATGCTGCTATGAACACTGGTGTACAAATCTCCATTTGGGCCTCAGTTCTCATTGTATCAGGGTATATTCCAAGAAGTAAAATAGATGGGTCATATGGAATCTCTATGTTCAGCTTTCTGAGGAATTGCCAAATTGTCTTCTAGAGTGGTTATACCATTTTATAAATCTCACCAACAATGTATAAGAGTTCCTATCTCGTCACATCCTCTCCAACATTTATTACTTTGCTGTCCTGCTAAACTTTGCCACTGCTACTGGAGTGAAAAGGTATCTCACTGGGATTTTGATTTGCATCTTTCTCAGTGATTTTGAGAATTTCTTCATGTGTCTGTTGGCTATCTGATATCTTCTTTGAAAATTCTTTCTACATATTTTACCCATTTTGTAATTGGGTTTTCAATCTTTTTCTTGAGAAGGTCTATTAGTATTCTCTAAACTTTTACTATAACACACTTGTCTGAGATGGTATTACCAAATGCTTGTTCCCATTAGGCAGGCTTTTTTTTCACCCTGTTGGAAAAAAGTTTTTGATGCACACAGGAATTTAATCTTTAGAAGTTCCCATTTTAAAATTTCATTCTCTGTAGACTGCATTTCTGGTTGTATTTGGCAGTCTCTTTATACCATAGACTAGGCCTTCTAAGCTTGATTCTAATTTTTCTCTTATGAACTTTATGGTTTGGTGCTTTACTTCCAGGTCTCTGTTCCACTCTGAGGTGATCTTTGTATATGGTGTGAGATGTGGATAAACATCCTAAAAAGGATGAAAGAATTCTCAACATCTTTGGAGAGAAGCCTAAAACCAATAAGAGAAAATATGAATCAAATGGAAAGTTAAGAGATAAAAACGGTAATCTCTAATTAGAAATTTCAAGGAAGCAAAGAAAAAAAATAGCGTATTTAAAATACATTTCAGAGGCAAAATCACGGAATTAAATTTAAGACAACTAAATTGTTTTTGTTTTATGCTGTTGAGTTAGTTGCCTGCAACTCATAATGACCCTATGTATAGCAGCTCAGAAACTTGCCTTGTCCTGAGTCAATCTCACTGATTCCAATATATCTACCACCATTGTCCCAGTTACTGTATCAATCCATCTCATCTGGGGTCTTCCTCTCCTACAGAGTCCCTCCACCCTTCCAATCATTATGTCTGTTTTCAAGGACTGTTCTCTCCTGGCCACATGCCCAAAGGATGTGAGACAGCGCTTCAAAACCCTAGCCTCCAAGGAGAAACTTGGTTTCACCCTCTAAAGGAAAGACCTATTTGTTTTCTTGATGGTCCATGGTATGTTCAAGACTCTTCTCTAGCACTACAACCCAAAGACTGTCTTTTGATTTCCTGACTCCTGGTGCCAAGAGTGTTGATTGTGGAGCCAAGCAAGCTGTAATTGTTAACAACCTCAATCTTTTCTCCATCCATCATGGTTCTGTCAATTGGCCCAGTGGTGAGAAACTTTGTCTTCTTGATATTGAGCTTCAATCCATATTGAAGACTACAGTCCTTGACTTTCAGAAGCAAGCACTTCAGGTCCTCCTCAGTTTCAGCAAGCAAGGTTGTATCATAACTTTGATTATTGATGAGGCTTCCTCCAATCCAGACGCTACATTCCTCCTCATAAAACCAAGCTTCCCAAATGATTTGTTCTGAATATAGATGGAAAAGGTATGGAGACAGGATACATCCCTGGCACACTCCTTTCCTGATTTTGAACCATGCAGTGTTTCCTTGTTCTTTTCTGAGCATTGCATCCTGGTCCAAGTATAGGTTTTGCATAAGCTCAGTCAAGTGTTCTGAGATTCCCATTCTCCTCAAGGTTAGTCACAATTTGATGTGATCCATACAGACAAATGCCTTGGCATAGTCAGTGAAACACAGATAGACATTCCTCTGGTACACTTTGCTTTCTGTCAAGATCCACCTGCCACTAGCAATAATGTCTTTAGTTCCATGGCCTTTTCAAAACTCAGCTTGCATCTCTGGTAGTTCTCTGTCAATATACAGTTCCAGTCATTTCTGGATCATCTTCAGCAGGATTTTGCTTGAGTGTGATATGAGTGATGCTGTTTGATAATTTTCATGTTCTGTCAGTTCACCTTTTTTTTTTTTTTTGAATGGGAATAAATATGGATCTCTTCTAGTCAATAGGCCAGGTAGTAGTTCTCCAGATTTCTTGGCACAACCTGGTGAGAATATCCAGGGCAGCACCTCTTTGCTGAAATGAATCAGTTGATATTCCATCAATTCCTGGGGCATTATTTTTTGCCAAGCCCTTCAGAGAAGCCTGCATAACCTCTTTCATTACCATTGTCTCTTGATAATATGTTGTTTCTTGAAATTCTTCTGTGTCAGTCCATTCTTTTTGGTACAGTGAATCTGTATACTCCAACTTCTTTGAATGTTTCCTCAATCATTCAATATTCTGCCCATAATACCCTTAATCAATGCAAATAGCAGCTTGAATTTGCCTTTATTTCATTCAGCTTAAGCTATGCCAAGCAAGTATGGTCCTTTTGTTTCTCTGACTCCAATTCCTTGCACATTTTATTATAATATTTTGCCTTTTCTT
>NW_006399828.1:3540648-3541624 GCF_000299155.1 Elephantulus edwardii
TAAAGTGGTTTTTAAATTCAGGTGGAATAGAGTCAAGCTTAAATTTTGTTTCCTGTGAATATGATTTGAACTTCTTTAGCTTTAATTTGAACTTGCATATGTGTCATTTATGGTCTGTTCCACAATCAACACCCAGCATAGGTTTCATTGCTGATAATAGAAATACAACCCCCCCTTTATTTTTCCCAGAATCTAGAAGAAAAAAAGAAATTATGATGAAAATGGTTTCTCTTGTCTTACAGAAGGTACAGTGTGGAATGTTTGGTTGTTGTTTTGTTTTGGGGTTTTGTTTTTGGTTTGGTTGGGTTTTGTTTTTTTTTTCCATTCACAGTCATGTGTGAGCTGACTGGATTTGCTGGAGAAAATGAAAGACAATTAAAAAATGATTACAGAATCTAGGTAGCTAGATACTGTTAGCCTAGTGATTAAAGAGTTACATTGCCAACTCAAAGACAGGCAATTATAATTCATCAATTGCTCTCTGTAAGACACTGACAATTTCCTTCTGTGTAATTTATAGCTTTGAAAACTTTCTGAAAGGTCAACAATGAGTCAGTTCTGACTTGATAGGACACAACAATAGCAACTCTGTCTTTCTATTTACCTATCTATTCAGGTATCTATCAAGCAAGCAATCATTCTGTTTATGTAATAGATAAAATAAAAAAATACCATCCACAAAATCAGAATAAGTAATAATGAAATATAGTAGCAATTTTCTGAGCTAAAAAAGGTTTCTACAGATGTATTGTGTTCAAGAAAAAGTATATAAAAATAGAACCACATTTGAATATATCCTGATATAACTTTTAAAATTATAACCATGAATAAAAAGAGCTTTCTTTTTATTAAGAATACATAAAATTTTAAAAAAAACCCTAAAAAGCCCAAAATCCCAACTTAATAAAATTTTAATTAGGGCAAGTTTAGATTTTTTTAAAGGATCAGATAATAAGTAGTACTGACAAAAATAATA
>NW_006399828.1:3542738-3558562 GCF_000299155.1 Elephantulus edwardii
CTTAAGCTTTAGGAGTAATAATGAGTTCATAGAAATGATAATGATTAATTGAGATAAGATGATGGTGTACTTTCTTCATACCTATAAATTTGTACACAGAACAAATAATCTGAGAAGGCAGACTCTATGAAGAATAATTTAGTACCAGGATTAGAGGAAGATTCAACAACAACCTGTGTTATACAGATGACACAATCTTGCTTGCTGTAAGTGAGGAGGACTTGAAATGCTTGCTGCAAGAGGATAAAGACTATAACCTTCAAAATGGGGTATTTGTCAACATAAAATACCAAAAATCCACACCACATGGCCAGTAGGCAACACCAGGATAGATGAAGAAGTAGAAATTGCCAATGATTTTCTCTTACTTACATCCACTATCAGCACCCTTGACACCAGCAGCCAGGAAATCAAGATGGATTGCCATATTGCCTTCCATAGTGATTGCACTGTTTTATACTCCTGCCAACATTGAATAATTTCTCTACAACCTCGTTAGCATTTGTTGTTTACTGCTCTGCTGAACTTTACTATTGTTTTGAGGTGAGATGATATCTCATAGCTGTTTTTATTTGCTATTCTCTAAGAGTTAGGGACTTTGAACATTTCTTCATGTGTTTGTTCACTGTCTGAATGTCTTCTTTGGTGAAGTATCTGTTCATATTCTGTGCCCATTTTGAGATTGGCTTGTTTACCTTTATATTGTTGTGAGGTGTATGCTCAAAAAGTTGAAAATAGAAATACCATTTGATACAGCAATCCCACCACTGGAAATATACCCTACAGAAACCAGAACTGTCACCCAAACAGATATATGTACATCTACGTTTGTTGATGCATTGTTAACAATAGCAAAGAGATGAAAACAACCCAAATGCCCATCAACAGATGAATGGATAGAGAAGCTGTTGTATGTTCACACAATGGAATACCTTGCAGCACTGAACAGCAAGAAACTAAAAATATTATACAAAATGAGTGATCCTTGAGGACATTATGCTCAGTGAAATAACTCAATCACAAAAGGACAAATAATGCATTATGCCACTGTTATAAAACAGGTCTGACATGGGAGTTGAAGGGAAACTAAGAAAAGAGGGAATAAATAATGTACACTGCATTGAAGCAGATGAGGGAAGCAACTGTTTAAAAGGAATATATGATTAGGTATTATTTGTATGAAACAGTCCAGAATAAGAGGTGCATAGCAAAGCAGACAAGGGGCAGGGGAAGGAAATTATGTAACAATGAAAGAATTTTTTTCAAAGAGAAATGTGAACTTAGGGGGGTGGCGCACAGCAAGAAAAATGTGCAACAATGAATGAATGGAAATGCAAGTTCTCAGTAAATTTTTGTTAAAATCTCAATAAAAAAAGAAAAAAAGATGTGTTGCATTGGGAAAGTTAGCCATGAGGAACCTCTCCAAAAGTATAAAAAGCAATGATGTCAGTATGAAGACTAAGGCACACCTGATTGAAACCGTAATCTTTTCAATTACTTGTTATGGAAGTTGGACAATGAATAATGATGACAGAAGAAGAATCGATACTCTTGAGTCATAGTGTTGAAGAGGAGTGCTGACTATCCCATGAACTGCCAAAAAAGCAAAACCAAATATGTTTCAAAAAAGGTGCAGGTAGGCTGCTCCTTGGAGACAAGAATAGTGAAATTCCATCTCACACACTTTGGACATAGTGTTGAAAGGGCCAGTCCTTGGAAAAAGGTCATCATGATAGAAAGGTAGAGGATCAGTGAAGGAGGGGAAGGCCTTCAATGAAATGAATTGATTCTAAAAGTGGGCTCGATCCTGTCAGAGATGGTCAATATTAATTACATAGGGTAGGGAAAGATCCATATTAATTGTTCTTGGAGTCACTATGAGTAGCAGTATAGCAGTCAACTCAGGGTACTTAACAAGACAACAAAAACAATGATTTCAGGGAAAAAAAAGCAGAATATATTTTCAAGAATTTGATAAGATAATGACTAGTCATATCTGAGTAGAGATGGCAATGGGACAGTTAAGAATAACTCCCAAACATTCTGTAATAGATTGATGAGTGTTTGCAAGGATGACGACAAGAGTACAGAGTGGAATTTCATAGGAAGGTTGATAGTTTTGTTGATGTTGTTGTTATGTGCCATAGAGTCGCTTGTGACTCATAGTGACCCTATGTACAACAGCCATAAACCCTGCTCTATCCTGTACCAATCACACTGCCTCTTACACACCCGTCTCGATTATCCCAGTCACTGAATCAATACACTTCATAAAGGGTCTTCCCCTCCTGTACTGTCCCTCCACCCTCCCAAGCATTATGTCCCTCTCCAAGGACCTGTCCATCCTTACATGTCCAAAGTATGTCAGACAAAGTCCCAGAATCCTTGCCTCCAAGGAGTAGCCTGGTTTAACCCTCTCCATGATGAATCTGTTTGTTTTCTTGGCAGTACATTCAATACACTTCTCCAGTACCACAACTCAAAGGCATCAATTCTCCTTCTATCTTCCCTAGTCATTGTCCAACTCTCTGATGCATAACAAGTGATTGCAGAGACCATGGATTGTATCAGATGCACTTTAGTCTCCAGAGACACACTGTTATTCTTAAGTACTTTAGAGAGGTCCCTAACAGCAGACTTTCCCATGGCAATACGTTTTTTTATTTTCTGGCTACTGGTGCCAAGAGTGTTGACTGTGGAGCCAAACAAACTGAAGCTGTGAACAATCTCAATCTCTTCACCATCCATCCTGATGCTACCAAATGGTCCAGTGGTGAGAATCTTTGTCTTCTTGACACTAAGTCTCAGACCATACTGAAGGCTGCAGTCTTTGACCCTCTGCAGCAAGTGCATGATGTCCTCTTCAGTTTCAGCAAGCAGGGTTATGTAATCTGCATAACACAGATTGTTAATAGATCTTCCACCAATCACGACACCACACTTCTCCTCATAGAGCCCAGCATCTCGGATAATCTCCTCTGCCAACAGGTTGAAAAGGTATGGAGATAGGACACATCCCTGGCATACACCCTTTGCAATTTGGAACCATGCAGTGTTACCCTGCTCTGTTCTGATGACTGCCTCTTGGTCCAAGTATAGGTTTTGCATTAGCATGATGAAAAATTCTTGGATTCCCATTCTTCTCAGAGTCAGCCACAGCCTTTGCATAATCAATTAAACACAGATAGACATTCTTCTGGTATTACCTGCTTACAGCTAAGATTCATCTAACATCAGTTACAATATCCCTAGTACCATGACCCATTCCAAACCTAGAATATATTTAAATTTCTTTTGACATACACTGGTAAACAAACAAACAAACAAACAAACCTCACTGCCAATTGATTCAGAACAAATGTATAGCTTACTCTGCACTGAGATTCTGAAGTTGTAAATTGTAATGCAGGAGACTGCACAGCCTTCTCTCTTAGAGTGACTGATATATTCTAACTGCCGGCAAGGTGTGACCTTTTGACGAACAGCACAACTCACTATGGACTAGGCCTATAGATCTACTTGGAATGCTAGAGAAAACTTTCAAGCTTTAGGCTTAAGAGGTATTATAAAAGCCACAAGAATGAGTGAAATCAGTTAAGGAGAGAGAGAAATGAAGGGTGTGAAAAAAGTAAAAGACAAAACTTAGGAAACATTATCATGTAAGAGTTGAGGGATAAGAGTATGAGATTACACATATTCAATGAAAAAAGCAGAAACCAATAACACACGATGCCAAAAGTTATACAGAGAAGTCAGTAAGAGAAAAGATCTAAAATGTGCTTATTTAATTGAGCATTTGAAGACCTTATAAGAGACACTTTCAGTGCAATTGTGATACTAGGAGGCTGATTGAGATAGTGGGAATGCCAAGATGACAGATTGAAGAAACAGATTTGATTTTAGAATATTAGAGCTATGTGAATGCATTTATAGCCTGAATGGAAGGATCTCACATAAAGAAAGACTTTATTAGTGGAGGGTTAAGTCAAGTCATAAGTCAATGAGTAATCTAAAACTCATTGCTATGGAGTCAGAACCAACTCATAGCTGACCTTCCATTGGGTTTTGGGGGCTGTATATTCCACAGGAGTAGATGGCCTGTCTTTCTCCAAAAGTGCTGCTGGTAGATTTGAACCATCACTGAGATGACACCTTTCAGTTAGGAGCACAACTGCCTACAAACTGGACCACCAGAGTTCTTCATAATTGAGTAAGAAAGAAGGAATTAAGAGCACTATGAGAGCACTTTGAATCCGAGTGGTTGCAGACACTGATAACTTGTGAATAAAAGGCAAATCCGTTTCCCTCTGATGCCATTATTTTTTTCCAAGATATTGATATAACAATGTATATATTCTAGAATAAGTACTGTGCATGAAATGCCTTGACTGTTCATTTTTAAAATTAATATGCTAGTGTATGCACATTTATGTGTTGTTATTGTTTTTGTGTGCCATGGAGTCAACTGAGACTCATGGTGACCCTATGCACAATGGCTCCGAGCCCTGCCTTATCCTGAGCCAATCTCACTGACTCCAACACACCAGTTACCCCAGTTCCTGTGTCAGTCCATATCATTCAGGGGCTTCCTCTCTTGTACTATGCTTCCACCTTCTCAGCAACCAGGTTTCACCCTCTCCAGGGTAGATTTGTTTTCATGACAGTCCATGATATGTTCAATTCTCTTCTCCAGCACCACAATTCAAAGGCATCCTCAGTCATTGTTCAGCTCCCTGATGCATAGTAAGTAAATGTGAGGACTATGGCCTGGATCAGGTGCACCATAGTTTCTAGACTGACATCATTGCTCTTTAGAGCTCAGAAGAGTTCCTTGACAACAAATATTCCCAATGTAATTAGTGTTTTGATTTCTTGATTGCTCGTGCTACGACTGTTGATTGTGGAACTGAGCAAGTAGAAAATTGTTATCAATCTCAATCCCTTCTCCATCTACCTGGTGATACTTATTGGCCCAGTGATGAGAATCTTTATTTACTTGATATTGAGGTCAATCGATATTGAAAGCTATAGTCCTTGATCTTCTGCAGCAAACACTTCAAGGCCTCCTTAGCTTTGGCAAGCAAGATTGTATCATCTGCAGGTAAGTCTTCCTATAAACCAGATGTCTATCACATTTCTCCTCGTAAAGTGCAGCCTCTTGAATTATCTGTTCTGCATATAGATTGATAAGGTGTGGAGACAGGATGCATTCCTAGTGCACTCTTTTCCTCATTTTGAGCCATGCAGTGTCCTTGCTCTATTCTGACTACTGCTTTCCCGTCCAAGTATAGGTTTTGCATGAGCACAATTAAATGTTCTGGGATACCCATTCTTCTCAATTTTAGTCATAATTTGTTATCATCCACACAGTTAAATGCCTTTGCCTAGTCAATGAAACACAGAGAGACATTTTTCTGAGAGTGACATTACTCTCTGCTTTCAGTCAAAACATATTTATATATGTAGTTATAAATAGCCACAGTCAAAGGGATTTGACTGTGTGGATCATAACAAACTGTGGCTATACTTCCAAGAGGCAGTCGTCAGAACAGAGCAAGGAAACACTGCATGGTTCAAAATTGGGAAAGGCATACACCAGGGATGTGTCCTGTCTCCATACCTTTTCAACCTATTTGCAGAACAGAATATCCAGGAGGCAGACCGGCTCTATGAGAAGAAATGTGGTGTTAGTATTGGTGGAAGATCTATCAACAATCTGTGTTATGCGGATGACACAACTCTGCTTGCTGAAACTGAGGAGGACCTGAAGCGCTTGTTGCCGAGGGTCAAGGACTGCAGCCTCCAATATGGATTGAGGCTCAATATCAAGAAGACAAAGATTCTCACCACTGGACCAATTGGCATCATCAGGATGGATGATGAAGATATTGAGATTGTTCACAGCTTTAGTTTGCTTGGCTCCATAGTCAACACTCTTGGCACCAGTAGCCAGAAAATTAAGAGACATATTGTAATGGGAAAGTCTGCTGTTAGTGACTTCTCCAAAGCACTGAAGAGCAACGGTGTCTCTCTGGAGACTAAGGTGTGTCTGATACAGGCCATAATCTTTGCTATCACTTGTTATGCATCAGAGAGTTGGAAAATGACTAGGGAGGATAGAAGGAGAATTGATACCTTTGAGCTGTGGTGCTGGAGAAGAGTATTGAATGTACTATGGACTGCCAAGAAAACAAACAGATTCATCCTGGAGAAGGTTAAACTGGGCTGTTCCTTGGCGGCAAGGATTCTGAAGCTTCATCTGACATACTTTGTTCATGTTGTAAGGAGGGACAGGTCCTTGGAGAGGAACATCATGCTTGGGAGAATGGAGGGGCAGTGCAGGAGGGGAAGGCCCTCTATGAGAGGGATTGATTCGGTGACTGGGGTAATAGGGATTGGAGTGTCAGAGAGAGTGCAATTGGCACAGGACAGAGCAGAGTTTAGGGCTGTTGTACAGAGGGTTGCTATGAGTCGCAAGCGACTCGACAGCACATAATAACAACAACAGCAATTATAAATAAGAAAATTAACTCCTGTATAACTTCAGTGTAGAACACTATTTATTCATTTTCCTACTTGGACTCTGGTACAGAAACAGAGAAAGTTTATAATAGCAGCAGGGGGGAATGAGGAAGAGATAACCCAGGAGAACAGATAGTTTTTAAGTTACACAGAGGATCTAGTTGTAAGTTGCCCCTATCAATTTTAATGGTACAGATCTTCATAGTTACCTTAGTTTCACTGGTACCTCATGTACACAAAAAAAGAAGCATGATCAGAAATAAACAGGAGTGGTGTCCACTTCCTAAACAACATGCCTCTGGAAACTCTAGGAACTTTGACAAATGTCAATAGTTGTAGAGGGGCTTCAGGCCTTTTGTTCATTGGGTCATGATGACTTGTGTTAGACTCGAAGGCAATCAACAACCAAAAGATAGCTAAAAAGTTGAAGATATGTTGAAAGAGTGTGCCAAATTATATTCCATTGCTCTGGAATTATTTAGAAGCCAGTTAGTAATGACTACTCTACAAAAAAAAAATTTAGACGTAATAAAAGAAGAAAGACACAAGAACGATAAGAATCTTGGGTTGAAGCAATTATAGTGAAGGTTACGATTTTATGGGTGGAAAAATATTAGAAGATAAGAAATCTCCAGACATTGTTATCTTATTGGGATCATCACAGTAACTCAGCATTTTATTAATGTGGAGGTCATTGATTTTGAAGATAAGGGATTGTAAAATTACAATGATGGATGGATCTTTCACACGAAATCATCCAGAATAATGGCCATGATGAGTCTGAGAGGAAAAACTCTGAACCAAGTGTCTCAATTCTCAGTGATAGTGGAAATCTAGAAGACTCACAGTTTCCAGCATTTGTAACAAAATCAGAGGGACTGGTTCCTCATAGAAAAAGAGTTTAGCACAAATGTAACTAGTTTCTAAGTTTTATTGGAGCTGTTTTTGCTGTTAGGGGCTTGGAGGATTTCCTTTATTGATTTCATAGTGTGAATGAGTGAGATAAATAAAAAGCAATCTAAATTCGCAAGATTGAACCCAAATCACAGGCCATGAACATACCGAAGAGAGTAGGTGATCAGAAGAAACTATACTTTGAAACAGGTCTGAATATTTTAGAAGCAAAAATAGTTACAGTTAACATGACAATGTGGTTTCAAATTTGTCTTGATGCTGTACTTACATGAACGTCTACAGTGATGTTCTATGAACTTTCTCAAGAATTTACTTCTTTATTATCAACTTGGAAACACTGAGAGTAACGGAAATTCTAAAGTGCATAAATGTAAGTGGTTTAAAATTTGTTCATTCCACAAACTAAATTAAGATAGTGAATAAAGGGCCAAAAAGAAGTACTAACTCTCAAAAGTAGGATCCAATGAAAGACTTTCAGGAAAGTTCATGTGTAATGCCACTAATTACTTACTGTCAGCATATTGGCCATAGTCTTTGTAACTTCCACCATATAATTGCCTTGTTGTTGTTAAGTGTTGTCCAGTTGAGTATAACTAATCACAACCACATGAACAACAGGTCTGAACCCTGTCCTATCTTGTGCCATCCTCACAATCTCTGACATAGTTAAGTCCATCGCAACAGTCACTGTGTCAATTCACTTGGTTGAGGATCTTCCTCTCCATCCACTGTCACTCCATCTTTCCAATGATGGCATTGTTCTCCAAGGAATATTCCCTCATAGTAACGTGACCAAAGTACATGAGAGGAAGCTTCATCATCTTTGCCTCCAAACTACTCTGCTGCTCCTTCTCCAGGACATCTCTGTTCTTTTGGCAGCACTCTTGGCCAACACCACAGTTCAAAGGCATCAGTTCTTCTTCTGTCATCCTTATGCATTCAGTTCTCAGACGCACAGCACATGACTGAAAAGACCATGACCTGAACTAGGAGCACCTAGACCTCAGAGGGACACTATTGCTCCTCAATAATGTGAAAAGGTCCCTGACTTGAGACTGACTGGGTACAGTTATGCAAATATGAATTGTTTGTGACACCAAAGAGAACTGAATAGCTTGCTAATAATGTAAATGAAGTATATAACACCCTTATGTGGTGGAACCATAATTCTAGGGATTGTTCAGTTTTGTCATCTCACCAGGCTAAAAATGAATGAGCCATCTCAGAGGTGGGAAATAACAACTCCTACTGTCATGGAAAAAGCTCCTCAGAATTGAGATCTTGCTGAGAAACTTCCTTGATCTTGGAAACAGAGAACTATAACACCAGAGAGATAGAAAATCTATAAGAAAAGCTGAGTGTGTCAAAAAAGGCAGAGATAGTCATGTCAGAATTAGAAGAATGTTTGGAGCATGGTGGGGAGGGATGAGAGTTGGAGGATACCTGATTGAAAGCATAGGAATTGGTCTTGGGCAGAAAATTGGAATAAATAATTAAAAAAATTATCCAATTGAATATTGAATTAATTATTTTTAAAAAAGAAGTTAGAAATACACCTGTTGTTGTTGCTGATAGCCATTGAGTTAAGCACACACATAGCGATACTATGAACAAAAGGCCTGAAGCCTTTCTATAACTATCGGCATTTATCAAAATTCATAGAGTTTCCTGAGGCATGTTCTTTAGGAAGTGGATGCCACTCCTGCTTCCAAAGAAACACACCTATATGGCATTAAATAAGAGACCCAGAATAAGGCTACAGAAAATTAATAAATAATTAAAAATAGATTTTTTAGTCATGCTTCTATTTTTACAATAATAGTCTTATGTAGTATTTGTCCTTAAGAGCAAAGATAATTTTCTGAGAATATCTTTGTAGGAATATTTGTTTGAATTTTATAATTGCTTATTTTTTTGCTTATTAATTCATTTTGATAAATAATATTTTCATAAAGTCACATTAATAAGGCCAGTTGCTATTAATGTCATGTTTTCTTCCTCTGTGATAATGTAATAGACAAGTTATTTCCCTGAGATTAATATTTTTTGATCCAGATACAGCACACATGTTAATGTTTCAATAAATGAAACTGTGTAATTAAGCAGAATCTCATTATTTGCCCATCAGTATGGAAGAAATATGATAAGAAAGCTGTCCTAGAGTACAATTGGTACAAAAGTATTCTTGGTCATTAAAATAAAATGAATTAAAAATATTCCTTAAAAATAATCATAGCTGAAAGAGTAGGAGGGAGTGTTCTAATATCAAGAAATGTGACTTTAAAAGGAAAAATAAGAAGTAAGAAAAATGGTATTAACATTGTACTGGGGGAAGTTGAAAAAAGACTTGAAAAATAGAGGGTAATTTCAAACATACCAAGAGGAAATTAAGAACCAGTTAGGACGGACTCGTAGCGTAGCCTCCAATAGGTGTCTGAGGCTATAAATCACATGAGAGGTGATTGCCTGTCTCTCTCCCCAGGAATCAGGTATAAATACTTGAATACAGAATCATTACACTTATAATAATAGATTTTTAATCTGGTTTCTAAAATATAGCTTATAGTTTATCATTTATAAAATCTTGGAATAGAAGATAGAGAATGGAAGTATATACATGAATGATATCACAGCACAGAGGAATATGATCTTGGTCCTGGATAGGTGTAATTGAACGGAGGACAGTGATTGGGGAGTACATAGAATTTCCAGAAAAGTCCTAATTTTAAATATTTTGTCTCTTTGATAAATTATTTAACTAACTAATATTTTACAGTTAGAGCTCTGGTGGACTAGTGGCAAGAAGCAGCCCTGCAATCCCAAAGGCATGTGGTTCAAGGCCACCAGCTGCTCCATAGAAGAAGGATGAGAAATCTCCTCCCATGTGATTGTCTCTGAAAACCTGCTGGAGGGTCAGCTATGGGTCAGTTCTGAATCAATGGTATACAACAACAAGAAGAAGTTACAAATTTTTGTAAAAAAGAATTATCTATATATGTAGATTCTGGTACTTGTGTGATTGTTTTAATTTTCTTCAGCTTCAATTTGAATTTGCATATGACTAATTAATGATCACATCATCACCTCCACCAAGCACGCCAAGCACAAGACCGTCACCACCATGGATGTGGTCTATGTGCTCAAGTGCCAGGGATGCACCCTCTACTGCTTCGATGGCTACATTTTTTTGTCCTTTCCATTTGAATTTTCTATGCATCTCAGGTGACTCAATGGCACATATAACAACAATAACATATTATGATAGGTTTGGAAGCAGGAGTGGCATCCACTTCCTAAACATCATGCCTCTGGAAACTATGAACTTTGATAAATGTCGATAGTTGTAGCGGGGCTTTAGGCCTTTTCATAGGGTCGCTATGGGTTGTGCTCGACTCAAAGGGAATCAACAACAATATTCCACAGTCAGCAGCTGGAGTGGTATTCACTGCTAATACTGAGATATTGAGCTTCTCTAACTATTCCTTCCACAGATGTAGTCAGTTTTATTTCTGTGCAGTCTATCAGGTGAGTCCATGTGTATAGTTGCCATCTGTTTCTTAAAGAAGGTATGTGCTATGATATTAAAACAGGATCTGACAGCCCTCTAATCTTCTTCATCAGGCAATGGCTGTTATCTCAGAATTCCATTGGCTTCATTAACAATCAGCCTTTCAAAGCAGGACATTCAGTCTCAAGCCTGTGTCAGAAACACTGGGGCTCCACCCACACCTGGAATCTGGGTTTTCACCTTTAGCTTTCCTAACTCAGCATCAGAAACCCCATAGATTTGCAAAAGACAGGATCTGAGACCTCCATCTAAGCTTTTTGATCAGGCAATGCCCATTCCGCTAGAATTCCATTGGCTTTATTAACAATCATGCTTTCAGGGAGCTCTGGTGGCCTAATGGCAAAAAACTGCACTGCAATCCTGAAGGCAAGCAGTTCGAATCCACCAGATACTCTGCTGGAGAAGGAGTGGCAATCTCCTCCTGTACCAGTCGGATCCAATTTGACAGTACACACACAAAAAAATAATAAAAGAAATTAAAGAAAAGAGAGGAAAAGAAAGGAAAAGAAAATAAAATAATAAAATAAACCAAAAAACAATCATGCTTTCAAGGCAGGGCATGCATTCCCAACCCTGCATGGGGCCCTTGGATCTTTTGCCTTCAGGCCAAATAACCACAACCATCATACAGAAGAGACCCATCCTTACCTTGGAAATTACTGCATTGTGACAGCAGTGTGGTACAAGAGGAAGAACAGAGACACTAAGTCGCAAAACTTAGCAGAAGCTCAGTGGCAAGGACATTTCCCTAGTACTGTCTCAGGCAAAAATCTTTCCCTGAAGCTGGTACATGGGATTTGGACTTTAATCCTCCCTAACATGCGACAGGAATCCATGTGTGAGTTGCAAGACATAACAGAAGTAAGTTTTGGCCTAAGCCATCCTATCAAGGGGTGGGTGGGGAAGGGAGGTGATGAACTGGGTAGGCGGGATTGCAAAGGATGCTGATGTGGCAGGCTAAGGGAAAGGACAAGACACACGTGCTAGGGTGGGGGACAGTGAATGTATTGGTTATTTCTGTAAGAGAAGTATCTTTCATCTACTCTTTTTGGTAAAATGCTTGCCTGTCAGATATTGTCTTAAATTAGCATCCAAAATAAGACAGGGTAGGAAGAAGGATTAGCCATCCACTTCCGAAATATATCAGGCCTTTGAAAACCCTGTGTACTGTAGAGGACACTTAGTAGACTAAGAGATATGGCAACTGAGGCTGAGTTTTCAAAATAGAAAACACAAAAGAGAAAGAAGAGTTGTAAACAGAAACTAATGATTGGAACAAGAATGTGAGAAGCTGGAAGTAGAAAAACTGGACATTGTTAAGAAAGAAGT
Organism: Elephantulus edwardii; assembly: GCF_000299155.1. Classification (NCBI taxonomy): domain Eukaryota; kingdom Metazoa; phylum Chordata; class Mammalia; order Macroscelidea; family Macroscelididae; genus Elephantulus; species Elephantulus edwardii. Next base: position 3,555,073 of record NW_006399828.1, read on the forward strand.
GGAACACATATATTTTGATTCTTAGTATTGGTGAAATTAGATGGATTGGCATGGGACATTTTGAATCAGACGATCACATGATCTATAACAATGGAGATAAAAAAGTGAGGGGGAAAAAAGGGTTGCTTCCATAGGTAAAAAGGCTATTTTTAGACCCATCTTGAAATATAATATTGTGAGTGACAGGATAATATCCATACTCATAGAAGGAAGACTTATTAATACCACCATTATTCAAAAATATGCACCACAGCCAGAGTCAAAGATGAGGGAATAGATAATTTCTACCAACTATTGCAGTCAGATATGAAATGAACATGTAACCAAGATACATTAATAATAATGGGTAACTGGAATGAGAAAGTTGGGAACCAGGAAGAAAGATCAGAAGTTGGAAAACGTGGTGACAGAAATTAGGCTGGGATTAGAATGATAGAAGTCTACATAAACAATAATTTATTCATTGTGGTGGTGGTGTTAAGTGCCTTCGAGTCATAGGTGATTTATAGCGACCCTATGAACAAAATTCCTCAATACTTTGTCTCCTGGGATGCCCTTTGCATGACTTTCATCTTTTCTCCAGGTTCACAGGGTTTCTGGAGGCAAACTATTACAGAAGTAGATTCCACTCCTGCTTCCAAGCTTGTTTTAATCAGGGAGCACCACCAAACACTGTCCACCATAGGTGACCATTATCGCATTTGACACATCAGTGTCACAGTGTTTAGCTTCACAGCAATCACAAGTTACCTTCATATGGCAAGTGGACACACCAGGGCAATACGACCTAGAAGAATGTTTCACACACACACACACACTAAAATATTTATTTATTTATTTATTTATTTATTTATTTATTTATTTATTTATTTATTTATTTATTCATTGCAAATACTTTTTATAAGAAACATAAATGCAGGCTATACACATGGATTTCACCTAATGGTATGAACAGCAATCAGATTGATTGCATATGTGGAAGGAATCACTGAAAAAGTTCAATATCAGCAGTGAAAGGTAGGTCAGGTGCTGATTGTGGAACAGACCATCAACTACTCATATTCAGGTTCAAATAAAAGCTAAAGAAAGTCAAATCATATCCAAAGAAATGAAAAGTTAATCTTTTTTTTTTTTAAAAGTTAATCTTGAGTCCACTCCCCCTGAATATAAAAACCAACTCGGAAAAAGGTCTGAGACCTTGAACACTAATGAATGAAGACCAGATGAGCTGTGGGAAGATATCAATAATATCATGCATAAAGAATGCAAAAGGTCATTACAAAGCTGGGAGAAGAAGAAAAGACAAAACCGTTTTGGTTATTTTGTCAGAAGAGACTCTTAGTATTGCACTAGAACACCAAGAATCCAAAGCAAAGGAAAGAAGTTAAGAAGTTAAGGAGCTGAATAGATTTCAAAGGGCAGCTCAGGAGACAAAGCAAAGTTTTATAATGAAATGAAGCTGGAGTTGGAAAATCACAAGGTCCAAACTTGCATAGCATTTCTTAAGCTAAAGGAATTAAAGACAAATTCAAACCATGAGTTGCAATGCTTAAGGATGCTATGGGCAGAATATTGAATGATCCAGGAAGTACTAAAAGAAGATGGAAGGAGTATATGGAGTTATTGTACAAAAAAAGAATTGGCTAACACAGAAGACTTTAAAGAAACAACATATGATCAAGATGTAATGCTATGTATCACAGAACTGGGCAATCAGTAAGGATGACAGAAGAATAGATGACTTCAAGTTGTGGTGCTGGAGAAGAGTCTTGAACATACCATGGACTGTCAAGAAAACAAATAGGTCTGTCTTGGAAATGGTGAAACCAAATTTTTCCTTGGAGGTTAGGATTTTGAAGCTTTGTCTCACATATTTTGGGCACATGACCAGGAGAGACTGTTCTTTGGAGAAGGACATTCTGCTTGGAAGGGTGGAGGGACAGTGCAGGATAGGAAGACCCTGGATGAGACGGATTGATGCAGTAACTGGGACAATGGAGATTGGTGTGTTGGAATTAGTGAGTCTGGCTTAGGACAGTGCAGGCTTCAGAACTGCTGTACCTAGGGTCATTATGAGTTGCAGGTGACTCGATGGCACATAACAACAACAAAGTTGCTTTGTGTTCTTCTGGCAACTGTTCCTTGTCTATGTATAGCACATTTAAGTGTTCTGGGATGCTCATTCTTCCAGTTTTATTCATAATTTTGTATGATCCATGTGGTTACACGCTTCTGCCTAATCAAGAAAACACACGTAAACATCTTTCTGGTATTGTACACTTTCAGTCAAGACCCATCTGATGTTAGCAATGTGAGCCTTTGTTCCTTGACCCCTTTTGAGTCTACTTTGAATTTCTGACAGTTCCCTGTTAATTCTGTTCCGGTGTGTTTTACTAATTTTCCCCAAAATTTTACTTTCATATGACATTGATAGTATCGTTCTATAATATATACACTCTGTTTCAACTATACTGAATAAAGAAGCCCAAGCTTCACTGAAAGCATTGTCAAAAAATAAGCCCTAGGAATTGATGTAATACCAACTGAGGAATTTCAGAATATAGATGCAAACCTGAATATATGTATGCCAATCTATGCCAACAAATTTGGAAGACAATTATCTGGCTAATCAACTGGAAGATATTAATATTGATTCCTTTACAAAAAAAGAACTGTGGTAGCTAAGACACTAAATGATTATCCGCTTACCTAAAAGTCAGAAGTTTGTACCCTGCAGTCATTCTCCAAGAAAAGAGCAGTGTGCTTTCATAAAGATTCAAAACCTCACTACATATGTGACAGATTTGCTCTAGTCCATGGCATTCTAGTAGTTAGAATTAGACTTGATGGCAATGACTTGTTGGTGTTAAATCATTGAAACAAAACACTCAGTGCATTGCCATGAAGTTGAAACCCACTCATAGCTGACCCTCCATTGCATTTTTGAAGCTTGGAGAAGATTGCCCACATTTCTTCTATGGAGTTTCTGGTGGAATTGAACCACCAGTGAGGCATGACATTTGGGTTAGCAGTGCAGCTTCTTCCATATTAGGCCACAAGAATATCCTTCAGAACAGGCAAGGATGGTAAAATATACTATCTTCTTCTTGAGTTTATGTGCAGCATTTTGTTTATAAGATCACTAATTTTTGAGACACAAATTATTTTAAAACATACCTACAGGATATTTATAGTAAAAATAGTTATACCAAAGAGGGTATATAAAACTGTGAGAACATAAGTATCTAAGATGAACTTTCATTAATTTTTATTATATTATGCAAGTATTTTTAATACATTTTAACATATGGCACACAGAGAATAAGATTATTTAAGCATGTACTATAAACCTATAAAGCTGCTTGGTATGTACAATTATAAGCCCACATTAAATCACTATATTTAGATGTGGCTATTGCAATAATTTTTTGAGTGTGGTTTTATTGTACAGTTAGTATAGTATAGTTTTATAGTATAGTTTTCTATACTA
>NW_006399828.1:3563190-3566646 GCF_000299155.1 Elephantulus edwardii
TTGAATGTTGAAAAACTAGAAAAATTAAATAGAATTAAATAGAATGGATGAGCACTCCAAACATTAGTACCAGAATATAAAGAGACCCAAACAAAGAGAAGAAATGCTAAAGTAAAAGAGATGAAAAGAAGATTTTAAAAGGTAGCTCAAGAAGACAAAGCAAAACATTATCATGAAATAGGATTATAATAAAATATGCAAAAAGCTGGGATCAGTAAATTAAAGGAAGGACTTTCTTGACATTTCTCAAGCTAAAGGAACTGAAAAAACAAATTCAAGCCTTGAGTTGCAATATAGAGGAATTCTATGGACAAAATCTTGAATGATGAAGCATCAAAAAACATCAAAAGCAAATTGGAGGATTTCACAGGAATGGCACCCCAAACAGTTGATTGGCACAGAAACATTTCAGCAAGGAGTTCACGATTAAGGACAAAAGATAATTAAGGAAGGATTACAAGCAACATTAAAAGCTATGGACAAAAATAAGTCCCTAGATATTGATAGAATAATAATTGAGATATTTTACTAATTTACTGGCTGTACTCACTAATCTGCCAGGAAATTTGGAAGGCAGCTACTTGACTGGAATAGAACTGTTTGCTCTAATTCCCTCCTAAAAGTGATCCAACAGAATATGGAATTTGTCAAATAAAATCATTAATATCACATGCAAGTGAAAACTGTTTGAAGATTATTTTAAAACTGACTGGAATATGGCATTGACAAAGAACCACCTGAAAATCAAGCTGAATTCAGAAGAGGTTGTGGCATGAGGAATATCATTGTTGATGCCAGCTGGATCTTGAATATGAGCAGAGGGCACCAGAATGAAATTTACTTGTGATTTATTAACTATATGATGACATTTGACTGTGTGGATCATAGTGATTATAATAATGTTGAGAAGAAGGGACTTCCCGAACATTTAATTGTGTTCATGATAAACCTGCAATTAGACCAATAATATGAACAAGGCTTTAAAATCAGGAGGGGTGTGCATCAGGTTTATATCCTTTCCCCATACCTATTTAACCTGTGTGATAAGGAAATAAGGATCGAAACTATATGAAGCAGTACTTGGTATCAGGATTGGAGAAAGACTCATCAACAACCTGTGGTATGCAAAGAAAACAATCTTATTTATTGAAAGTGAAGTGACCTCAAATGGTGCAGAAGATTAAAGATTAGGTACTATCAAGTCCACTGACTCATAGCAATGCAATGGACAATGTATCACAATCTTGCCTTTCCTGTGCTATCTTCTGATATATTTCTGATACACTTGATACCACTGTTATAGTCATTGCAACAGTACACCTCTTTCTCTTTTTTGATGATCTTCCACCTTTCCGAGCATAATTTCCTTCTTCAAGGACTGGCCCTCCTAATAATGTGCTCAAAATATGTGAGACAAAGTTTCACTATATTTGCTTCCAAGAAACACCCTGGCTGCACTTTCTCCAAAACATATTTGTTTTGTATTTCTGGCAGTCCATGGGATATTCAGAACTCTTCCAATACCACACACAAAAGCATCTATTCTGTCATCCTTAATTATTGTTCAACTTTCAGATACATAATAAATGATTATAAAGATCATTAAACAAGATGCATCTTACTCTTTAAAATAACATCACTGCACTGTAGAAAGATACTTTAAAGCAGATTTACTCAAAGCAATACTCTTTTTACATCTTAACTGTTAGTGCCAAGAGTGTACACTGTGGATTCAAGCAAGATGAAATCACTGACAATTTCAATTTTCTCTTCATCTATCATGATGCTGTTTACTGGCCCAAAGGTGAAGATTTTTGCCTTTCCCCTCAACCTGTTTTTCTTCTTTACTGATATTTTTTATTGGTTTGCATGCAATAGTTTATATATATTGTGTTTCTTTCATATTCTTTGTTTTCTATACAATCTTTCATTTACATCATGTTTCATACAATCGTTCACACATATTTATATCTTTCAGTAGGTATGTATAATCAACATAAAGAAAATTCCTCCCAACTGGAACAATAAGATTTATCCACCACAACAAGATAAAATTAAACAATCCAATTGAAAAATGGGCACAGGATATGAACAGACACCTCACCAAACAACACATTCAGATGGTCAACAAGCACATGGAGAAATGTTCAAAATCCCTAGTTCTAAGACCGATGCAAATCAAAATAACTCACCCCAGTCACAATAGCAAAATTTAACAGAAGAGCAAGCAATGTTGTGGAGAGACTAGAATCCTTATTCACTGTTAGTGGAAGTGTAAAATGGCACAACTACTGTGGAAAGCAGTGTGGCGTTTTCCTCAAAAAGTTGCAAATAAAGATACCATTTGACCCAGCAATTCCACTATTGGGAATATACCCCAAAGAGACCATAACTGCCACTGAAGCAGATATATGCACACCCATGTTTATTGTGGTTTTATTCGCAATAGGAAGGAGTTGGAAACAACCTAAGTGCCCACCAATAAATGAATGGACAGAAGAGCTGTGGTATATTCATAGAATAGAATACTATGCTGCATTGAAAACAAGGAACTCATGCAATATAACTTAAAATGGGTAAATCTGGAGGACATTATGCTGAGCAAAATATCTTAGTCACAAAAGGACAAATACTGGAAAAAAGGACAAAGTGCCACTTTTGTAAAACAGAACTGACATTGGCGTTGGGGGGAGACTGAGAAAGATGGAATAAATAATGTATATTCCATTGAAACAGATGAGGGATAGAACTATTTAAAAGGGGTATGTGGTTAGGTATTAATGTCATGGCAAGAGTCCAGAATGAAGGCTGCACAGTGGAGTGGACCTGGGGGGAGGGATTTTAAAACAATGAAAGACTTTTTCTTTTCAAAGAGAAGAGTGTCCTGGTGAGGGTGGGGAAGAGTGGGCAGGGAGAAAAGTGCAACAGTGAATGAATGGAAATCCAAAGTCTCTGTATATTTTCATTAAAATTAGTAACGTTGTTGTTGTTGTTAAGTGCCATCGAGTAGCAGGTGACTCACAGATACCCTATGAAGGAGAGTTCTCAATGCTTGGGTGTCTCTCAGCCTCTCTCCAGGTTCATAGGGTTTCTGGAGGCAAGCTATTACAGAAGTGGATGCCACTCCTGCCTCGAAGCTTGTTTTAATCAGGGAGCTTCAACAAACCATGGGTAACCATTCTCACACTTGACTCATCAGTGTCACAGTGTTCGGCTGAAATTAATAATAAATTTAAACTAAAAAAAATTTAAGTTAGAGTAAGGATAGCAATGGATTTATAACCGCTCATGCTAATAACACTGTATTGTGGCATGGAGGAGGAATAGTGGAACTGTATCCACATTTACAATATTCTTCTTACCAAAACCATTTATGGAAAATAGGGACTGCATTGAACATGTATCTCTGGATTGGAAACTATCATATTGTTAATATTTCTAGCCTTAAACGTAAAA
>NW_006399828.1:3567917-3582885 GCF_000299155.1 Elephantulus edwardii
CAAAATCTCTGTAAATGTTCATTAAAATTAATAAAGTTTAATAAAAATTTTTTAAAATCTCAGAAAAAGATGAACTACATGAAGAACATTCCATCAAAATTGGAGGAAGATTAATTAACAACCTGTAACCGCTGGACCAATTGGAAGCATCATAATAGATGGAGGAGAGATTGAGATTGTTAACAATTTCAGTTTGCTTGGTTCCACAATCAACACTTTTGGCTCCAGAAGTCAGGAAATCAAAAGATGAACTATGCATTATGTCAAATACAGTAAAATGCTCTACCCCTGAGCTATATCTCTCCTCCAGAGTTCTGGAGAGCAAGAAGGTCAGACTAAAGACTATGGTGTGCCTAATTCAGGCCATGGTTTCACTTACTTTCCATTACTTGCTACACATCAGAGAGCTGGATGGTGTCTAAGGATGACAGAAGAATAATTGTTGTCTTAAACAGTGTGATGCTGGAGAAGAGTACATGGACTTCCAAGAGAACAAAGAAATCATTCCTGTAAAGAATGAAACCACATTGTTCCTTGGATACAAGGATAGTAAAGCTCCATCTGACATACATTAGGCATGTTTCCAGGCCATAGAAAAGGACATTGTGTTTAGAAGGATGGTGTGACAGTGCAAGAGAGAAAAACCCTGGAGAAAATGAGTTGACACAGCAACTGGGATAATAGGGGTCGGTGTGTCAGAGACAGTGAGCTTGGCTAAGAACTGTTGTGTGTGGGGTCACTATGAATTACAGGCAACTCAATAGCACATAACAACAACAACAAAAATACGCACATAACACAAACTTGCTTGCTAAAAGTGAAGAAGGCTTCAAGCACTTACTAATGAAACACAAATACAATTTTCAGTATACAGAATTATAATACAATATAAATAAAACAAAACTGAATACAATTAGATTCAACTACATCCTGATAAACAGAGAAAGGCTTGATTTGGACAAGGATTTAATTTTATTTGTATCTGCAATAAAATTTGTTTTCGATACACTTGTTTAGAGGAGTATGGAAGACAATTATGCTGAATGAAATATCTTAGTCACAAAAGGATAAACACCGCATAACACCACTATTGTAAAATAGGACAGGCATGATGGGGGGGGATGTTGGTGAGAGAATGAGAAAAACGTGGATAGACAATGAATACTGCATTTGATCAGAAGAAGGGAAGAACTCTCTGAAAGGAATATCTAGAACAAGGGGTGTATTGTGGGGAGGGCAAAGAGAGTGGGCAAGAAAAATGCAACAATAGAATAAACCAAAAACATTTTTTATTAAAAGGTAAACTTATTTAGGGATATTGTAGCTAATAGTAGATAGATCTTGACTGAAAGCAGGTAATACAAGAGGAATGTCTGTATTTCATTGACCATGCAAAGACATTTGACCATATGGATCACAACAAACTGTGGCTGAATCTGAGAAAAATGGGAATCCGAGGCATTTGATTGTGCTTATGTAAAACCTACACTTGGACCAGGAGGCAGTCATCAGAACAGAGCAAGGAAACACTTGCATGGTTCAAAATTGGGAAGGGTGTACACAAGGGATGTGTCCTATTCCCATAACTTTTCAACCTATATGCAGAACAGATTATCTAGGAGTCTGGGCTCTAAGAGAAGAAGCCTAGCATCAGGATTGGTGGACAATTCATCAATAATCTGCATTATGCAGATGACACAATCCTGCTTGTAGAAACTAATGAGGACCTAAAGCACTTGCTACAGAATACAGAAGGTCAAGGACTGCAGCCTTAAATAAAGATTCTTACCACTGGGCCCATTGGCAGTGTCATGATGGATGGTGAAGAGATTGAGATTGTTAACAGCTTTAACAATTTGTTAGTTTGTTTGGCTCCACAATCAATACTCTAGCACCTGCAGCCAGGAAATTAAAAGACATATTGTGTGGGGAAAGTCTGCTGTCAGAGACCTCTCCAGAGTACTGAAGAGCAATTATTTCCATATGAAGACTAAGGTGCACCTGACACAAGCCATAGTCTTTGCAATCACTTGCTATGCATCAGAGAGCTAGACAATGACTAGGGATGATAGGAGAATTGATGCATTTTAGCAGTGGTGTTGGAGTATTGAATAGATCATGGACTGCTAAGAGAACAAATAAGTTCTTCCTGGAGAGAGTTAAATCAAGCTGTTCCTTGGATGCAAGGATTCCAAAGCTTCATCTGACGTACTTTGGACATGTTGCAAGGAGAGACCAGTCCTTGGAGTGAGACATCATGTTTGGGTAGATGGAGCGACAGCACAGGAGAGGAATACCATTGATGAGATGGATTGATTCAATGACTGGGGAAATAGGAGTAAGTGTGTCAGAGACCGTAAGATTGACACAGGATAGAGTAGGGTTTAGGGTTGTTGTACATAGGGTCGCTTTGAGTCTCAGGCGACTCAATGGCACATAACAACAACAGCATTTTGTTCTTGCAACAATTCCCTAGTGCGCATACTCAAACAGCACAGTCACAGTGATGTTTGAACCTTGTCCAATTCTGTGCTATCCTCACCGTCACTGAGAGGTTCAAGCCTATTGTTATAGTCATGGTGTCAGTTCATCTTGTTATGGTTCTTCCTTTCTTTCTCTGACCTTCCATACTCTCCAACATAATGTCTTTTAAAAGGACTGACTGAGTTCTCTTGACAACAAGCCTAGAGCATGTGAGAAGTGTCAACATTCTTGCCTCTGAGGAGCATTCTGATTGCATTCCTTCAAAGACAGATTTGCTTATTTTTTTGGCAGTCTGTGAGATATTCAGTACTTTTATTCAACACCACAATTCTAAGGCATGTATGCATCTCCTGTCATCCTTATTAAATATCAAACAGATGAATAGGAAGCAATTGAAATACCATGACTTGCACTGATCAAACCCTAGTCTTCAAGTTGACTTGGATATCACACCTGATGTGGACTTAGAAGACCCCATGTGTGAACCTAGTGTATGGGTAAGTGGCCTCAATATTATTAAGTGTGAATGGAAATTAAGCCTTAAAAATGTAATAATTTGTGGGATTTTTTTCCCTTATCTTGTCTTATTCTATTTCCCTCTCCTACTCTCCTTGCCTCTATTTATTTTATGGAGAATGTCAGGTGCAGGAATATAATGAAACTAAGGTATTTGACTGTTACATGGTTTGTTATTTTACTCCTTTTAATTATTTTCAATTTCACTGTTGTTGAGAAGAATTAGTTGACTCTGAACCATTTCAGAAAGTAGCGTATGATCAAGAATTAATAGTACTGAAGGATAGTCTAAGCTGCACTGAAGGCATTGCCAAAAAAAAAATAAGGCACTAACAATTGATAGAATATCAACTGATGTGTATCTGGAAACAGATGCAGCACTGGACACACACAGAAGTCTCTACTATCAAATGTGGAACTGACTGGAAGAGATACATATTTGTTCTCATTTCTAATAAGAGTGATCCAAAAGACAGTGGACATTATCAATCAACATCATTAATATCACATGCTAGTAAAATTGTTGAAAACTATTTAAAAAATATGATTAGCGGGGGACTGCCAGAAATCTGAGCTGATTGTAGGAGAGGGTGCTGAGGAACAAGGGATAGATAGCATTGCTGTTGCCAGACGGATCTTAGATGAAAATAGAGAACACTAGAAAGGTGTTTACTTGTGTTTTCTTGATTATGCAGAGGTATTTGATTGTGTGGATCACAACAAAGTATGGCTAAAACTGAGAACAGGATTCCCAGAATACTTGATTGTACTCATTCTAAACCTATGCTTAGACCAAGAAGAGGTTGTTCAAAACAGAATAAGCGAACATGCATCATTTAAAATCAGGAAACGTGTGTCAGGGTTTTGTTCTTTCTATACACCTATTCCATCTGTAAATTGAGCAAATTATTCAAGAAGCTGGACTATATGAAGAAGAATGTGGTATCAGGTTTGAAGAAAAACTCATTAAAATGCATGTTGTACAGATGACACAAACTTGCTTGCAGCAAGTGAAAAAGGCTTGAAGTGCTTACTGCAGAAAAGTAAAGATTACAGCCTTCAATATGGCTTGTATCTCAACATCAGGAAAAGAAAAATCTTCACTCCTGATCCAAGAGCTACATGTTAGAGGAATGATTAAAGTTGTCAAGGATTTCATTTTGCTTGGATCCACAATCTATACTTTTTGTAGCAGCAGCCAAGAAATCGAAAGACATATTGCATTGGGGAAATCTGCTGCTGAGGACCGTTCCCTAGTTCTGAAGAGCCAAGAAGTCATTTTAAAGATTAAAGTGAGCCTGACCCAGGCCATGGTATTTTCAATCACTTCCTATGCACCTCAAAGTTGGATAATGAATAAGGAAGGCAAAAGGAGAATCAATTATTTTGAATTCTTTTTTAAAAAAAATTTTTTCTTAATTTGAGTACCCTGAACTACCAAAAGAACAAACAATTCTGTCATGACACGGTATACTCCAGATTCTCCTTAGAGAGAAGGATAGTCAAACTATGTCATATTACTTTGGGTATATTTTCATGAAGAACCAGTCCTTGTAGAGAGAAATCATGCAGCGAAAGGTAGAGGGTCAATGAAAGAGACAAAACCTCTCAACAAGATAGACTGAATTTGGGACTACCACTATATACTTCAGCATAACTGAGATAGCAAGACTAGCATAGGGTAGGGCAATGTTCAGATCTACTGTTCATAGGGAGATCTAAGTTGTAGTCAACTTGACATCCCCTAAGAACAAAACATTGTTGAAAACTATTTTAATAAATAATAAACCCAGTCATGTTTAGAATAAGGAAAGTTGTGAGCCAAGATGGAATCCTTTGCCCACACCTATTCAACCAATATGTTGAGAAAAATCAATCAAGAAGCTGGGCTATGCAAAAAAAAAAAAATTAAAAAATAGCATCCGGATTAGAGGAAGACTCAATAACAACCTGTATAATGCAGATGATAAAACTTTGCTTGTAGAAAGTGAAGAGACTCTGAGCATTTCTGCAGAAGATCAAAGACTACAACCTTCAAAACGGATTACATTTTAACATCAAGAAAGCACAAATCTTTACCATTGTACCAAGAGATAAGAAATAGATGGATAAAAGATTGACATTATCAATCGCTTCATTTTACTTGGTTCCATAATCAACATACATGGTACAGCAGTGAAGAAATCAAAAGACATTGCGGAAATCTACTGTCAAAACAGTTTTCAAATTGTTAATGAGAAAATAAGTCCAGTGAATGACTAAGATGTTCCTAACCCAAACCAGGGTAGTTTGTTTCTTAAACATCTGAACGCTGGGCAATGAATACAGAGGACTGAAGAGATTTGAGATCTTTGAATTGTAGTGCTAGTGATGGGTACTGAGTACACTATGGACTACTAGATGAACAAAACAAATTATTCTTTGAAGAACTGCAACCTGGGTGCTCCTTAGGGGGATAAAAGTGAACCTTTGTTTCACATACTTTGGACATGTTGTGAGAAGAGGAACAGTCCTTGGAAGAGACATAATATTGGTCTATATGAATGGTTACAGAAAGAGAGGTAGATCTTTAGCAAGATATATTCACAAAGTGACTGTTAAAATGGGTTTAAGTGTGTTGGAGATCGTAGCAATGGCACAGAGTAGGGCACAGTTCATTTCTGTTGTTCATAGGGTTGCTGTGAGTTATGGACAGCTCAATGGCACAACAGCAACAACAAACATATGTTCTAGTGTTTTATTATTTAAATAAGTGATAAAAACAGCATTTTAAGCACTCTTTAATCTGCATATTAAGAAAACCAACACAAAACTACTATAGGTCAATGCCCTTTGTATAACAGAGAGTCTTGGATTCTACTGTAAATGTTTTAGAACTCTACTTCCTTGGTTTACATAAACTTTCTGTATTAATTAATGTTCATGTTTACCGCCCTTCATCTCTTATTTACTGGCAAGTTATTTTTTAAAAACATGATCTTACTAAGAAAAAGAGAAACCTAACAGCACCCACAACTGTCTTCCTAGGAGAGAATTTGGGCTACAAAAAATATTTTGTCAGTTACCCCAGGAATGGTACATAACATCTAGATTCTGTCTAGTGTCATTCCAAATGCCTAGAAAAACCATTCACATGTGATTGAAATCATTGGCCATTAGGTCTTAAACTCTCAAGAATTGTAATACTAGACAAAGATTTTGGCAATAAGAACAAAAAAATTTTAAAATATTACTTGAGAAAACTAGAGAATTTAGATTACAATATTTGCAGTACCACCACAAAGTTTAACGTAACAGCCTTTGAGCATATGAGTGAAAAAAATAGCCAGAAATGCACAATCTGGAGAGGATAAAATTAATGAATGGGACCTGCTAAAAATTACATCCCTGTGCACATCAAAAACATTTTCCAACTGAAAAGAAAACCTACTGACTGGGAAAAAACATTTGGCAATATCATCTCAGACAAGAGTCTCAGATCCAAAGTTTATAGAATCCTACAGGATCACCACAAAAACAAAACAACCAAACAAAAAAACCACCACCACCACCACCAACAAAACCACCAAACAAACAAAAGCAAAAAACTTATAACCCAATTAAAAAATGGGGGAAAAACAAGGAAAGAATTTTCACAGAGGAAGATATTCAGAAGGCCAACAGAATATATGAAAAATGCTCAAAATAACTGGCAATAAGAGAGATGTAAATAAAAACCACAATGAGATACCACTTCACTCCAGCAGCAGCTTAACAAAGCAGCAAGTAATAAATGTTGGAGAGGATGTGAAGAGATAAGAACTCTTACACCTTGTTGGTGAGATTGTAAAATGGTACAAGCCCTCTGGAAGGCAGTTTGGCATTTCCTCAAAAAGCTGAACATAGGAATCCCAGATGACCCAGTTATTCCATTGCTTGGAATATACCCCAAGAGAATAAGAACTGAGGCTCAAGTGGAGACTTGTACACCAATGTACATAGCAGTGTTATTCACCATCACAAGAACATGGAAACAGCCCAAATGTCCAACCACAAGTGAATGGATTGAACAATTATGGTGCATTCACACGATGGAATACTACACAGGTCACAGGAGCAATGATTTTGTAAATTACTACCTAACTTGCTGGGGACTGAAGAGCATTATGCTAAGTGAACTAACAGCCCAATAAAGACAAATGTTGTTTAAGATCATTATTGTAGAATGAATAAGAAGATCCAAGGGTAGGAAGGTGGAAGCAGAGTGATGAGAATGGGTGGGAGGTGGGGTATTCATAGGGTCACACAATTTGATGGGTGGGTTGGAGCTAAGGAAACAGGACATAGCTGGTGTGAAAAACAATGTATTCAAACGTTGTAAATAAGCTACTATAAAACAAAGAAAAAATTTTAGAACAATGAAAGTTTCCAATTTACCAAATAGATATAATTATGAGATTTTTGTTATCCTTAAGTTTTATCTTAGAAGATGTATATCAGTGACCTTTATTTGTTGTAATTTTAATTTGGTTATAAAAATATTTCATTTGAAAGACTAGGGCAATTAGTGTTACATAGAGGTCACTCAATCAATATTTGTTTTTAACCTCTTACTGTAATTTCAATGAGGGGTTATCAAACAAATTATTAGCTAATTCAACTATTTACACATATTTTGTTTTATAACATTTATTACAATCCCTACATTGTACTCTTCCCACTGCTACTGTGTTTCTTGCTTCTCATCATTGTATCCTCTTCCTTTCTGCCTTCTCATCTTTGTTGCTAGGAAAATGTTGCCCTAATGATCTTGTATGCTTGGTTGTTCTAAGGACTTTCTTCCTAGTGGTGGTGGTGTTTTGTGCCATTGAGTCTGAATCAACTCTTTGATGAACCCACTCCAGTAAGTTTTCAGAGGCTGTCAATTTCATGGGAGGAGTCTGAGCATCTTTCTCCTGCAAGGGTTATTGTTTACTTTAAATAAGTTCAAAAAAGAATTGATGTATTTGAATTGTGGTATTGGAGAAAAGTACTGAATAATTCATGGGCTATAAAAAGAATAAACAAGTTTATAGAGACTAAGATGCCTCAGATTCAGGCCATAGTCTTCTCAATTGCTTGCTATTCATGTGAGAGAGCTGGAAAATGACTAAGGATGACTGACAGAAAATTCAACGCCTTTGAGCTCCACTTTTGTAAGCATGATAACCCTTTTCAAAGTATAACCTTTTCTAGCAACATGCACAAAGTAAGTGAAGTAAAGCGTCATTATCCTTGCCTCCAGGGGCATTCTAGATGCACTTTTTACAAGTTACATCTATTCTTTTGCCAACCCATGTGATATTCAGTACTCTTCTCCAACACCACAACTCAAGGGCATCAACTTTTCTATCATCCTTTGTCCAATTCCCAGATGCATAGAAAGTGATTGAAAAGACCATGGCCTGAATCTGGTTCACCTTAGTCCTCAAACTGACATTGTTGTTGTTGTTCTTGATTGCTGTCAAGTCAATCACAACTCATAGCAATTCTATGAACAAATAAATGAAGTCTTTCTATAGCTATCATTATTTCTCCAAGTTCATAAAGTTTGCAGAGGCATGTGGTTTAGGAAGTAAATACCACTTCTGCTTCTCAGTATTACAACATTATTAGTTCTCATTACTTTGGAGAGGTCCCATTCCCCAAAATGGTGATACAACAAAATGTGGAAATTATTGGACAATATCATTAATATCACATCCAAGCAAAATATGGCTGAATACCATCCACATCTGACTAGAAAAGTACATTAACAGAGAACTTCCAGAAGTTCAAGCTGTATTTAGTAGAAGCTGTGTCACATTGCTAATGTCAGATGGATCTGGGCTGAAAGTAGATAATATCAGAAGAATGTCTATTTGTGTTTTACTGACTATGCAAAGGCACTTCACTGTGTAAATCATAACAAACTATGGCTAACATTGAAAAGAGTGGAAATCCCAGAACACTTAATTATGCTCATGTAAAACCTATCCTTGATCAAGAAGCTATTGTCTGAACAGAGCAAGGGAACATTGCATGGTTTAAAATCATAAGGTCTAGGCCTTGGAAAAAGACATCATGCTTGGAAAGGAAGAGTATCAACAAATGAGAGGAAGACCCTCAATGAAATAGATTTGATAGTGACCGTAGCACTGACATGACAGTGTGAGCATGGTGAAAGTTTAGGCAAGCTCAGATCTGTCGTTCATAAAGTCATTGTTAATCATGGTCAACTTGGTGTCATCTAACAACAGTAATCAATAATTCTGGTAATTTTTATGACTTTGAGTTTTGTTTTACATTTATCTTTTACTCTATCTAGGGGCTGTCAGCAGTGGTGGTAGCTTGGCACTATCTATTTCTTCTCATGTCAAGAACATGGAAATTGACGGTTTTTAGGTTTATTAGTTCTATGCACTAATTTTTTCATGGTTTTATTATTTTTGTGTTGGAGAAAGATATTATGGTTGGAATAGTGGTGGGTCAGAGCAAGAGAGGAAGACTCCGAATGAGTTAGAATGATGTAGTGACTGTGGAAGTGGGGGCAGGTGTGTCAGAGAGTGATATTGGCTCAGGACAGGGCAAGGTTCAGGGCTATTGTTCATAGGGTCACTATGAGTCATAGTCAACTCAACAGCACATAACAACAACAACAACAACGGTGCTATGTACTAATTGTTTCATTACAATTTTTTTCCCTTTATTTGTCTCTGTTCCAGGCAGGGAGAAGTCTAAGCTTGCATGTTGGATAACCCCTCAGAAGCTTTTAAAAATCTCAGATGCTACTCAACAATGTGATGTGTAGAAAATTATCTTTGTAAGCTAAGCAATGCTAACTGAGCATGATGTTCCCCGAGATGATGGCCTCGAGGTCCCATGTCAAATGATTCATTTCCTCAGTCAGTTTTATTCTTGTTAGGTGTTGCCAAGTTGAGTACAACTCACAGCAATCCTGTGAAGAGACTTGAACCCAGTCCTATCCTGTGCCATTCACATAATTTCTGAAACATTTGAGTCCATTGTTGCAGTCACTGAGTCTATTAATTTCTCTTAGGGTCTTCCTGTCTTTCACTGACCCTCTACCTTTGCAAGAATAATGTCCCTTCTGAAGGAATAGCTTCTTCTTTTGTCCAGTTCTTAGATTCATAGCAAGTTATTGAAAAGACCAAGGCCTTAATGAGACACACCTTAGTCTTCAAACTGACATTGGTGCTCCTCAGTAATTTGGAGAGGTCTATGACTGCAGACTTTCCCCAATGCAAGACATCTCCTGAGCTCCTGACAGCTTGTCTCAAGTGTATTGATGGGAATCCAAGCAAGATAATTTACTTGACAGTTTCAATCTTTTATCCATCTACTATGATGTTGCTTATAAATCCAGAGGTGAGGATTTTTGTCTTTCTGCTGTTGACATATAAACTATATTGAAGGCTGTAGTCCATGATCTTCTGCAAATGTTTTGATGCCTCTTCTCCATCAGCAAGCAAGGTTTTATGTTCTAAATAACACAGGTTGTTGTCTTTCTCTCTCTCTCTCTCTCTCTCTCTCTCTCCTCTCTCTCTCTCTCTCCTCTATTTTTCCTTACTGGTTTGTTGTTGTTGTTGTTGTTGTTATGTGCCGTCAAGTCGCTTACGACTCATAGCGACCCTATGTACAACAGCCCTAAACTCTGCTCTGTCCTGTGCCAATCGCACTGTCTCTGACACTCCCATCCCGATTATCCCAGTCACTGAATCAATTCACCTCATAGAGGGCTTTCCCCTCCTGCGCTGTCCCTCCACCCTCCCAAGCATGACGTCCTTCTCCAAGGACTGGTCTCTCCTCACAACATGTCCAAAGTATGTTAGACGGAGCCTCAGAATCCTTGCCTCCAAGGAGCCACCCAGTTTATCCCTTTCTAGGATGAATCTATTTGTTTTCCTAGCAGTCCATGGTATTCTCAATAGTCTTCTCCAGCACCACAGCTCAAAGGCATAAATTCTCCTTCTATCCTCCTTGGTAATTGCTAGTTTATTTACAAAATTTGAATATAAATTTGAACAAATTCTTTTCATTTCCCTCACCCCCACCCATCAAATTGTACAAACCAATCCTAATGTTTCATTCCTTTTCATAGAGTCCAGCTTCATGAATTATTTGTTCAGCATGAAGATTGAATAGGTATGGAGAAAGAATACAATCCTGACTCACACCTTTCCTGATGTTAAACCAGGCAGTGTTTCCTTGCTTTGTTCAGACAACAACTTCTTGATCTAGGTGTAAGTTTCATATGGGCATAATTAAGTGTTCTGGGATTCTCATTTTTCTCAGTGTTTGTTATGAGCCATAATTTATGATGATCCACACAGTCAAACGATTTTGCTTAATCAGTAACAAAAACAGGCATTCTTCTGCTGTAAAAAGTGCAAGTACCATATGAGGACCGACATATCTGAACTTTACAACTTCATGAAGAAAACTCTCCCCCTTAACAACACCAACAAACAAAACCACTTCCCATGAAGTCAGACATGTTCCACAAGCTCTCTCTACTCATCTCAACACCAATCTTACTGCTTTGCTGTTGTTGTTACGTGGCACTCTATGAACAATACCTCCGAACCATGGCCTAACCTAGACCAATGTCAACATATCTAATCCAATTACCGTAGTCACTGAATCAATCCATCTCATCCAGGGTCTTTCTTTCCCATGCTATTTCTCCACCCCTGCAAGTATAATGTCCTTTTCCAAGTATTGGTCCCTCCTAGCCATATTGTCCCTCCAAAAATATGTGAGATGGAGCTTCAAAATCCTTGCCTCCAAGAAGAAACTTGGTTTCATCCTATCAAAGATAAACCTGTTTGTTCTCCTGACAGTCCACGGTATGTTCAACACTCTTCTCCAGCACTACAACTCAAAGACATTGATTATTTTTCTATCATCCTTAGTCTTTGTCCATCTTTCTGATGCATAGTAAATAATTGTGAAAACCATGGTCTGGATCAAGCACATCTTAGTCTCTAGCTTTATGTCGTTACTCTTCAGTACTATTGACAGGTCTTTGACAACAGATCTTTCCCAATGCAATTTGTCTTTTGATTTCCTAACTGCTGGTGCCAAGAGTTTTTGTTGTAGAACCAAGCAAGCTGTAATGATTTATTAACAATTTCAATCTTTTATCCATCTATCAAGATGTCTTCATCTGACATACTTTGGATATGTTGCAAGGTGGGACCAGTCCTTGGGGAGGGCTGTCATGCTTGAGAGTGTGGTGGGACAATGCAGGAGAGGAAGACCCTAGATGAGATGGATTGATTCAGTGACGAGGGTAATGGGAATAGGCATGTCTGAGACAGTGAGATTGGCAAAGGTCAGAGCAGGGTTTAGGGCTGTTTTACACAGGGTAGCTATGAGTCACAAGCGACTTGACAGCATCTGATAACAACATCAAAATGGTTCAAATTGGCCTAGTGGTGAGAATATTTGTTTTCTTTCAATCTATATTGAAGACTATACTACTTCACTTTCTGCAGCAAACACCTCAGTTTCAGCAAGCATGGTTGAGTTATCTGCATAAAGCAGGTTGTTGATGAGTCTTCCTCCAATCCTGATACCACATTCCTCTTCAGAAAGCCCAGACTCCTTAATGATCTGCTCTGCATTTATATTGAAGAGATATGGAGACAGGACTTATCCCTGACACACTCCCTTCCTGATTCTGAACCATGCAGTGTTTCCTTGCTCTTTTTTGATGGCTGCTTCCTGGTCCAAGTAAAGGTTTAGCATGAGCATAATCATGAATTCTTGTCTAACATTGAGAAGGATGTCCTGATATTATTCTATTGACCTGGATTATAACCTTTTGTCTGTCCCAATATGGTTCTGTGTGAAACCATAATTCTCAAGGTTAGCCACAATATGTTATGATCCACACAGTCAAATATCTTTGCCTAGCCAATGAAACAAACAAACAAACAAATAGACATTTATCTGGTACTCTCTGATTTCTGCTAAGATCCATCTAACTTAGGTTATAATGTCCCTTGTAATTATAATATTGTAAAGCTCACCAACTTTGAACATATAGTTTGATGAATTTTGATAACTATAATAGTATAAATATTGTAAATATAATAAATATAATTAATATAGTTCGATAAATATTAATATTTTTTTCTAAACCCAGCTTGCACATCAGGCAATTCTCTACTCATCCAGTCATTTTTGGATAATCTTCAGCAGGATTTTACTTACGTGTGATATTAGCAATATCATTTGATAAATTCTATGCTCTGTTAGAGCACCTTTTTTGGATTAGGAATAAATATGAATCTCTTCAAGTCAGTTGGCCAGGTAGTTGTCCTCTAGGTTTTTTGGGTTTTTAAATTTTTTTTTTGTTGTTATTTTCTGATTTTTAAAATTTTTTTTAGTGCTGTGACAAGAGGTATCCTAATGTAATGAATTTTTTCTTATCAGTTTGAAAAATCTAGATATTTTAATCATTTCATTTAAATAGTATGAGACAAGAGGTTATGCTTATTGTAGCTACTTTACTGTTAGTCCTATAGCACCATAAAGTATAAAACCAAACACCAAAACCACCATTCTCAGTCATTAGCTCTTCAGTCTTCCTTATCGGAAGTTTCTTTCTCATTGACAGCATGGATTTGCACATACAAATTTATAATCTCTGCCTCCCAATCAGGGTATCTAACCAGTAGATAGATGTCCTCCAGGTTTTTTGACACAGCCTTGTGAGAGCATTCAGGACAGCATGTGCTTGTTGAAATATTTCAATTTATATTCCATCAATTCCTGGAGTCTTGTTTTTTGCTAATTCCTTCAGAGCAGCTTGAACTTCTTCCTTCATCACCATTGCCTTTTGATTATATATTGTTTTATTAAATTCTTCTGTGTCACCCAATCATTTTCTTAGTACAGTGACTCTGTATACTCCCTTCCATCTTCTTTTAATGCTTTTTGGATTATTTAATATTCTGCCCATAGCATCCTTAACTATTGCAACTCGAGGCTTGAATTTGTTCTTCAGTTCCTTCAGCTTAAGAAATTCTGAGGGAGTTCAGCACTTTTGATTTTTTTACTGCAGTCTTCACACATTTCATTATAATACTTTGTAGACTAGCAGATATGGCATGGAGCACAGAGAAGTCTTAAAGAAAATCACAAAGAAAGAGGAACAGCTGCAAACAGAGATTACTGATTGGTATGTGGAATACGAGAAGTATGAATGTAAGAAAATTGGAGATTGTTAAGGAAGGAACGGAATGCACAAATATTGACATACTAAGCATTGATGAAATAGATGGATTGTCATGGAGCATTCTGCGTCAGACAATCATATAATCTACTATTCTAGAAATAAGATGATGAGAAAAAAATGAGTCACATTCATAGATCAATTTTGAAATACAGTGTTGTGAGGTACAGGATAATATCTATATGCATACAAGGAAGATCTCCTAATACCACTATCATTCAAATGATCTTACTGATTTACTGAGTACAAAATCTGATACTACATACAGTTCACAGACCAAACAGAATCATATTGGGGAAATCAAAAGGTCATAATTCAGGTTAGTAGCAGGATATAGTTAGTACAGCTTCCAAAATGTGCTTGTAGCTCTCTCAGCCTTGAGCCTTGTGGCTTTAGGCCAGTGTTAGAAAGCTCTCAGTCCTTCCAATTATGGCTCTTCCCCTATCTCCCTCCAGTCCTCTAGTTGCCCAACAAACTTGGGCAAATTCTCTTTTAGGTCTTTTTCTGTGGGGGTAGCAGTCCTGAGGTCAGCTTCATCTTCTGTTGTGTCTCTGGTCCTCTGCTTCAACCATGGCTGCTGCTGCTGCTGCAGGTCTAGCTGCCACAAGAATCTCAGGGCCCCAAACATCCTACATTATCTTATTTCTTCTTTGCTTGTGTGGAGTTGTTGTTGTTGTTGTTGTTGTTATGTGCCGTCGAGTCGCT
>NW_006399828.1:3583705-3598757 GCF_000299155.1 Elephantulus edwardii
ACCTTTCTTGGGAATGTGAATAAAAATGGATCCCTTCCAGCCAGTCAGCCAAGCAGCTGTCCACTAAATTTCTTGGCATGGACTAGTGAGCATATCTTGGGCTTCATCTGTTATTTGAAACATGTCAGTTGGTATTTCATCAATTCCTGGACCCATATTTTTTGCCAGTGACTTTAGTGCAACTTGAACTTCTTTGTTTACCTGGCTTTTGTTCATATGATAGTTCCTGAAATTATTCAATATCAACCAAGTCTTTTTAGTAGAATGACTCTGTGTATGTGTCTCTTAGTATTGTAACGGGATGCTTGAATTTGTTTTCCAGTTTTTCAACTTTATAAACGCTGAGTTAAAGTTTCCATTTTCTCCAGTTCTAGCTCTCTGCACATCCTAATACTCTACTTTGTCTTCTCGAACTGTTCTTTGAAATCTTCTCTCTTCATCTATTTTACTTCAGCCTTTTATCCCTTTGTTTTGACTTCTCAATGCTCTAGTGCAAGTTTTAGCATCTCTTTTACATCTCTTTTTCTCTTTCCCACCTCTTCTGTCTTTCTATTAACTTTTTCCTTTCTTCCTTAATGATATCTTTGATTTAATCCCATAACTACTATGTTATTTTATTATTAGTGTTCAGTGACTCAAACAGATTAAGGAGATGATTTTTAAGTTCATGTAAGGTAGACTCAAGATTGCATTTTGGTTCTTGTGGACTTATAATTTCCTTCAGTTTCAATTTGAACTTGAACATGCATAATTGATGATCGGTTCCACTGTCAGCATCTGGCCTGCTTTCAACTGCTGATACTGAGCAGGAATAAATCTGATTCCAATGTAGTCCATCAGGTGAGATGCATGTGCAAAGATACCTTTTTGCATTTTTTTAAAAAAGGTATTTATGATAAATAAATCATTAAACATAAAAAAAATCTATCATTTATTGCCTAGCCTCATTTCTACCACCAAGATTGTTTTCTGGTCAATATTCCTTCTTCATTGTTTCCTACTTTGGCATTCCAGTCATCAATAATTATTAGTGCATCTTGATTACATAGTTGATCAATTTCAGACTGCAAAATTTGGTAGAAATCCTCAATTTCCTCCTCTTGGGATTTACTTGTTGGTGTATATATTTGAATATCAGTTGTGGGATGTTATTCTAAAAGTTGGCTTTTTCGAGCCATTACAGTTAACTCCCTCTGGTATCTTGCTACCTTAACTGAAGACACATGATCTTGCAAATCAGCATGGTCTTGCAAATCATCAATAACTGTGGTACTAGGATAAGAGAAAGAGTCCTTCCCACACTGGAGAGTAAGACTTGAGGGAGACTGGAGCAAGACTCTGGTGAGAGGAAGACCCTGGTAGTAAAGAGACTGAGGCATTGCTGTGTAGTAACTGTGGCAAGCAGAGGAGCTCTGAGACAAAGTCTACAGTTAAAGGTTTTGCTGGTCTTGCCAGATGCTTGAAGGAGAAGCTTATTTATAACTGCTCCAAGGCAAATTTTGCTGGATGATTTGGATTTGACTGCTGAACTGAAACCAGAACATGGACTAATTGAAGAACTGTGCCTTGGAACTTGGGCTGAAACTTGGACTTATTCTGGGTTATATTCATTATCTTCCCCTTTCTTCAACTTCCTTCCCTGATAAACTCCATTGTTGGTACCACAACTGTGAATCTGTGAGTTAACAACAAATAAAGGAGCCTCTTGCAGTTGATATGGCTCTAGAGACATTATGGGGCTGGGCTACAATCTCTCTATCTGATTTGTGCTCTAGGGCAATGAGAGGCTGTGCTATTCTCACTCCCTCTGGCCTTTTCAGAGTAATGCTCATGGCCTTGTGATCCCATGTCTGGTTTTTCCTCCTCAAACCAGTTGTATTAACAGGTCTCCCTTGTATGTATATGGATAATATCCTATCACTCACAAGACTGTACTTTAGAATAGATCTTGAAATTATCCTTCTTTCTTAGTTTTTCATGTCCAGGATTATAGATCATATGACTGTCTGATTCAAAGTGGCCTGTGCTGGTCTGTCTCTGTTCACTAATTCATAGAATGTTGATCTTGATGTGTTCCATTTCATTTTATTACAATTTCTAATTTTCTACATTCATAATTCACATATTAAAGTATGATTTGCATATCAATGTGTTTAATAATAAATAAATAAATACTATTTTTAGTACTTTTTAAAGTCCTCAACGAGTTTGTTGTTGTTGTTGAGTGCCATCAATTCAGAATCAACCCATAGCTGACCCTTAGTTGATTTTCTTAGGCAATATATCTCATGGGAGAAGATTATCGGTCCTTCTGAGGAGCAGCTGATGAATTTGAACCGCATACCTTTGGGATTGCAGCACAGTGTCTCCTCACTAGGCCACCAAAGCTCCCTTATCAGAGAGTTTAGTTATCAAGAAATATTCATTTTCTTCTCTTTTTCCTTTCCTTTTCTACTTAAGTTTTTTCTTCTTTTCTCAAGGACAAAATTATAGGCATGCTTTGTTGAAGTCTCATTTTATTAATCAAAGTGAAATATGTTTTAACAATACCACCTTACAATCTAATAGCTTAATAAGGCAATTGAACATTTACCTTCAAACAAGGTAGATGGGATTTCTTTCTTAGACTAAAGAGCTCCATACAGGTAATTTCTGTTGTTTTTTTCTTTTTATCTTTTGACATGACTTAGAGGTTTCAAAAACATTCTTGTTTCAATTAGTATGTTTAACTACTACCTGAAATTTTGGGCTTTTAAATCCAAAGCAGCACCTCCAAAGAAATACTTCACAATCTAATTGTTAAGCATCAGAGTTTGGGATTTATTACAGTAAGGCATATCTTTCCCTCTCTTTATCATCTAGTAGCACTGACCTTGATTCTGAGCGTGGTTGTGATAATAAATGCAAAAGCATAATTTAAGTTATAAAGTTCTGTTCAAAGTTAATTTTTTTTGTGTGGTGCTTAGTGAAGACCACAGCTTCCTACTCAAATTTTATTTGCTTTATTTTATCTGTATCTTATTTTATATAAATGATGATTAAAAAATATAAAAAGATCTTACAGTGAAAGATACGGAAAACTGTTTCCTGTTGTTTTAAACTTTGTCCACTTAAACTAAAAATTATTCTGGGAAAAGAGCTATAAATAACTGAAGATCTAGGAATGCATGGGAAATGAAAATTAATGCAGAAAGTGTTGCTTAGTTGTGTTTTTTTTTTCAATAATCATACTTTTTTTCAAGCTTGAACAACACACACTTAGGATATTACATAATATTTGAGAGACTGAACTATTTTATGGTTTGCTTTATAGTTCACATCTTGTATATCTGTAGCAAAAATAAGTACACATAAGAAACTTGTCAGCAAGTCTTTTATTTGTTTGGTAAAACAAACAAAAAATATTTATAAGACTCCTCAGGAAAATGTTTTGAGAGAAAACAAAAATAAATTTGGAGACAGACTAAGATGTTTGAAATGAAACAAAAATGGTGGATTTAAAAAAAAAAGAATCTCAGGTTATGAATAAAAATACATGACTATGAAACTGTTAGAAAGACTGAAGCTGATTATGTATTTGGAATGGACTATGTACTGCTAAACCAATAGCCACATTTCCTTGGCAGTTGGAATTTATTAGTGACTCTCCAGGTGAAAGATGGGCAGTCTTCTCCCCTTTGATTAAGAATGGGAGAGATCTCGTGGAGAGTCAGCTCTGAGTCAGTCCTAACTCAATGGAAATAAGTTGAGTTTGATTTTATCCATTTTTTTTTCATCTGTATGCTTCAGTTCCCTTCTCTTCATCTCTTACTCTATGATCATGCAAGCATTGCTCAATTTTATTTGTTCAATAACTTGGATTTTATTTTATTAAGGAAGAGGAATAGTGTAAGTGAAGGGAGTCAAATGTTGGACAAATCATTCTCATTTAAAAGATCAATACAAAACACCCGGAATCAATGATCTCTTCCTAACTGTATACAATGGACAAATTATAGCATCCAAGAGTAGCAAATTAGCTCTAATAATCCCAAAGCTTTAAAAGGATTTCTCTTCCATAACCAATCATTTCCATGTGTCAGACAGTGCCCGGGATGCACCAAAAGAGACATTTCACTCAAATGACTAACAAGAACAGCTATGACTCGACCATTTCTTTTAACCTCCTCATTCATAGTAGAAAATTAAGAACACGAGGCTGTCTAATACTCTTTAAGAATTCTGTCAGAGTCTCAAATATTTCGAATTCCCGGTTATGATAAATTATAAATTATTATAATAAACAAGTTAGAAGGCAGAGATTGAAGTGTCTTTCTGAGGGTGTTTCCTGCTAGTGAGTTGAGAAAATGAAAATCATTCCACTACAATCACAGCCAGATGTTCACCCTCCTTTGCCAGATAAGAATTTTGCACTTATGAATATTGGACAAGCACTATTGTAATTGATGATCAAAGTACATTTTGTTACCAAATAGAGTTACTCCTACATATAAATTAAAGATCAAAATGTAAATGTGCTGGATTATCTTTCATTTATTTCCTCTGTTCTCTTTACTGGATCTGGAGAAAGATAGTTTTTGTTTAATAAAACCAATTGTTCTTTACTGTAGCCAGACCAGTATGGATTTCTGACTGTTAAAGCATGTAGTTTTGACAGAATAGAAACTTTTTTTCCCCTGCAAGTCACACAAATTCGATCAAATTTTTTAAAAGAAAACCTTCACGTACTCTACATTGCAGATATATATGCATTGCTAAGGATATGATGAGGATTAACATCCCAGTAAGTATTCAAGATCCTAACAATATAGTGAGAGAAGAGTTTAGTGCAAGAAAAACACAGTGTGATAAGTGTTAGTAGAAAAACTCTAGGGTGGTACTGTTAGGAATCATCAAATCTTACTCACAGCAACCCCATATACAACTGAATGAAGCACTATAAGATCCTGTACAATTTTTATAATCATAACTGTTTAACCTACTGTTGCAGCCACTGTGCCTATTCATGTCACTGTTGTTTTTTTATCATGTGCCAGCAAGTCACTTGCAACTCACAGTGACCCTATGTACAACAGTTGTGAGCCCTGCTCAATCCTGAGCCAATTTCATTGTCTCCTCTCTTGTACTGTCCTTCCACCCTATCGAGCATGATATCCCTCTCCAAAGTATGTCAGATGAAGCTTCAGAATCCTTGCCTCCAAGATGCTGCCTGGTTTCACCCTCTCCATGGCAGATATGCTTGTTCTCTTAGCAGTCCATGGAATTATGTTCTATACTCTTCTCCAGTACCACAACTCAAAGGCACCAATTATTCTTCTGTCATTCTTAGTCATTGTCCAGCTCTCTTTTGCATAGCAAGTATTTGCAAAGACCATGGCTTGGGTCAGGGGCACCTTAATCTCCAGATTGGCCTAATTGCTCTTCAGTACTCCAAAGAGGTCCCTGACAGTAGATTTTCCCAATGCAACCCACCTTTTGGTTATCTGGCTGCTGGTAACAAGACTGTTGATTGTGGAACCAAGCAAGCTGAAGCTGTTAACAATCTCAATCTCTTTTCCATCTATCATGATGCTGCAAATCAGCCTAGTGGTAAGGATCTTTGTTTTTTATGTTGAGTTTCAATTCGTATTCAAGGTGGCTGTAGTCCTTGACCTTCTGCAGCAAACACTCAGGTCCTCAGTTTTAGCAAGCAAGGTTGTGCCATCTGCATAACACAAATTGTTGAGTGTTCTGTCAATCCTGATGCCACATTCTTCCTCAAAGTCCAGACTCCTAGGTGATTTATTCCATATATAGATTGAAAAGTTATGGAAATAAGACACATCCCTCGGGTACATCTTTCCTGATCTTGAACTATGCAAAGTTTTCTTACCCTGTTCTGATAACTGCCTCCTGGTCCAAGTATATGTTTCACATGAGCACAATCAAGTGTTCTGGCATTCTTTTTATCCTCAAAGTTAGACACAATTTGTTGTGATCCATACAGTAAAATGACATGCCACTGAGGTCCTCCTATTTTTCCTCCAACAGTCTACTTTACCAAGCATGAGACTAATCTTTCTTGATCACATGTCCTGACTATGTGAGATGATGTCATACTACCCCCTATTTTAAGGAGCATTCTGACTGTACTTCTTACAATAGAGATTAATTCATTCTTCTGAAAATTCATAGTGTAGTCAGTCTTCACCAACACCATAATTTAAATGTGTTCAATCTTGAGCAGTTATGGAGGCTTCCCAGATAAAATGACGTTTCAACAGACTTCAATCTGCTTAACATATTTTTACACTGATAGTTGTTGTTGTTATGTGTCATTGAGTCACTTGTGATTCATAACGTCCCTATGTACAAGAGCCCTAAACACCGTTCTATCCTGTGCCAACCTCGCCATCTCAAACACACTCATTCCTACCACTCCATTCACAGAATCGATCCATCTCATCAAGCGTCTTCCTCTCCTGTGCCGTCCCTCCACTCTCCCAAACCTGTCACTCTCCAAGGACCAGTCCCTCCTGGCAACATGGCCAAATTATGTCAGACGAAGCTTCAGAATCCTTGACTACAAGGAGCACTCCACTTTCACCCTCTCCAGGACAAACCTGTTTGTTCTCCTAGCAGTCCATGGTATATTCAACACTCTTCTCCAGCACCACAGCCTCTGATGCATATGCATAGCACATAATTGCGAAGACTATAGCCTGGGTCAGGCGCACCTTAGTCTCTAGCCTGATGTCGTTGCACTTCAGTACTCTTGAGAGGTCCCCCACAGCTGACTCTCCCAATGCAATTCATCTCCTGATTTCCTGGCTGCTGTTACCAACAGCGTTGACTGTGGAACCAAGAAAACGAAAACTGTTAACTATCTCAATCTCTTCACCATCCATGCTGACGCTGCCAATTGGCCCAGTGGTGAGAATCTTTGTTTTCTTGATGTTGAGTTTCTATTCATATTGAAGGCTGCAGTCCTTGACCTTTTGCAGAAAGCGCTTCAGGTCCTCTTTAGTTTCAGCAAGCAGGGTTGTGCCATCTGCATAACACATTTTAAATACATTTTTTTACACATTTTACAAACCATGAAAATTCCTTTGTCTATTATTTCCTATGCTCACTCTGTAGACTTTATGTGAAATCATGATCCATAAAAACATTTTCTAGGATGAAAGAGGATGTGGAGAAATGAAACAAGTAAAAAGGTTTTACTACATAGGGAAGTAGTATGTCTATACACCATAGATAAGTTTTGCTTATTCAGAGAAGTGCACATTTTGTTGAGTTTTGTTCAGGTTTACACTTAAAGGAGATGCATCTCATGAGGTAGAGATAAGCAGAGACTGTGAGACTCAGAACGAGGAGTTTATAAGTCACTGTTTCTTGTGAAGTTCTCTTCTTTTAAGGAAGGCTGATACATTATTTTCAGCAAATACTAGACCTTCCTAAGTCTGTTACTATTGGCCATCTCTGTCAAGTGTGTCAGTCCCAACTCCACTAAGATAAAAATTCAGACTCCCAAGTCTATCTCAAGATTACTGCTATATTGTTTTCTAACGGATAATAAAAGGGAGTGATTCTCTGCAAACTGTAGCTATCAGAGCCACTTTTTTAAAAAAAGTTTTTATTTTTTATTTTTTTTTACAGAGGTTTTGGATTTCCATTCATTCATTGCCGCAATTTTCTCCCTGCCCACCCCTCCCCACCAGCTCACTTCCCCCTCCGAAGAGAGAAAAAAAGAGAAAAAAATTCCTTCATTAGTATACAATTCCCACGTCCCTTCCCCCCACCCCCCACCCCGAGTACACTTCTCTATGCAACCTTAATTCTGGATTCCTGTGCTAACCATAATACTCAATCATATATAACTTCTGATCTGTTCTTTCCCTCTCAGAGCCACTTTTAATTCTAAATAAAAAATTATCCCCAAAGATTAGATTTGCACAAATTTCAAATATCCAGTCAAGAGCAAATGAAACTGCTATCAGAATGCTTACCCCTTTACTTGGGAGGAAAAGTAAGGGGGAAAAAAGTTTACACATTTGAACCACTATACACAGAGAGCCTTCTTTATATGGAGTTATGTAGTTGCTGATTGCCTTTGAGTCGAGCACAACTCATAGTGACACTATGAACAAAAGGCCTGAAGCCTTTCTATAACTACCAACCTTTATCAAAGTTTCCAGAAACATGTTGTTTAGGCAGTGGATGCCACTCTTGCTAGGCTGTGCTAAGTGTTCTCTCTGCCCTTGCTGTACAGTCATAATTATCATACAGCTGACCCTCTAGTGGGTTTCTGAAGCTGTAAATTGCATGGGAGGAGATTGTCCATCTTTCTCCCAAGTAGCTGCTATTGAATTGAAACCACCATAGAGGTGTAGCCTTTGTGTTAACAGCATGACTACCTATGGACTAGGCCACTAGAGCTCGTCTGTGCTTTAAGCTAGATGATTGTTGTTGTTATGTGCTGTCGAGTCACTTGTGACTCATAGCAACCCTATGTACAAGAGCCCTAAACCCTGCTCTATCCTGTGCCAACATCACTGTCTGTGACACATTCACTCCCACCACCCTAATCACAAAATTGAGGGTCTTCCTCTACTGCACCGTCCCTCCACTCTCCCAAACATGATGTCCCTCTCCAAAGACCAATCCCTCCTTGCAATAAGCCTAAAGTATGTCAGATGAAGCCTTAGAATCCTTGACTCCAAGGAACATTCTGGCTTTACCCTTTCCAGGACAAACCTATTTGTTCTCCTAGCAGTCCATGGTATATTCAACACTCTTCTCCAGCACCACAGCTTAAAGGCATCAATTCTCTTTCTATCATCTCTATTCACTGTCCAACTCTCTGATGCCTAGCACATAATTGCAAAGACTATAGCCTGGATCAGGCGCACCTTAGTGTTCAACTTGACGTCATTACCAATGATTAATTAGTCTTTCCTGCCTGAGGGAAGCTTACAATTGTGAAGAAAGACAACAAAGATTAACTATAGGAAGAAATGTCTTGAATTGGAGGCAGGCTTGTTTTTAACCGTCTTTATTAACCAAATAATTTAATAGCATCAGCTAATTTTTTCATGACTCATTTTTTTTCCTATAAGAGGAAACAATACCTCCTTTACAAGACTTTTTAAAAATCCAAAACTATATTTAACACTTTAAGTTAGAACAGTGCCTGGCAGAAAGCCAGTATTCAATGACTGCTGCTAATGTTGATGACCGTGTTACAAATGAAAGGACTAAAAAAAAAAAATCTTTCAAACAGCGAGAAATATGGAGCATCTATTTTTCAGTGTAACTTTATAGGTTAAATTAGACAATAAAGATTTAGGGCATATTTATCCCCTGCTGAGTTACCTCATTAAACAAAGGAGCAACGATCAGAAGATAGAAGACAACATGTGGCCAGGAGTAAGATGTCAAAGAAGCGTAACTCTCAGGAAAAGTGGAATACTCTTTAAAAGACATTGTTATAGGCAAGGTGAGAGGCAAGGAACACTTGACTCAGACCTTGGACACATTTGCCTTTTATGCTGAGACATCTGACTGCACTTTTGTGTAAGTCTAGATTCAAAGTCTGAGGCTGTAGTTTTCTAGGACACCATTCTCAGCAGTGTGTCTGACATTTATTCTCATTTTTAAAAAATCAAAATGACATGAACATCCCATGTCCTTTTCCTAATGATAGTATACCTGCAATGGTAAAAGAGGACTCTAGTGGCTCAGTGAGTTAATCACTGGGCTGCTAACTGAATACATTGGCTGTTGGAATTCAGCAGTCATTCTACAGGAAAAAGATGGGTCAGGCTGCTCCCACAAGGATTTACAGCTTTGTTAACGGGATTAGACAGTGCTTACTCTGCCCTGTAGAGTCACTGTGATTTGCGATTAAGTTGGCAGAAGTGAGTTCTTCATAATAAATCTTGACAGTCTACAAACTGTATTGCCTTAGTTTTGTCACTAAAGCTTTCCTTGCTTTCACAGACTATAAAAGCCAGTTCAAGAAAAAGATTCACCTTAAGTGCCTCACCTACATTTATTTACTCTGCTAGAGAAAAAAAGTCTATTTCTACTTATAACTTCTGATTTATTCTTTTCAGAAGTTTTGAATATTAATAGGGAAGATTTGCATTACATAAAGGTTTACTGTATTTCTACCCATGGATTAGGTGCTTATGTAGAATATGGACTGTGTAGGAGAAGATTATGTGCTATAAGAAATCTGTCAATTGAGACAGTGCTGATTTTATATTTTTAGTCATTAGAATTCAGTGTTAAAAACCCCATAGTACTTAATTTGCTTGTTTTAACTTTCTCTGTATGGCTTTCTTCAGATTTCAAAGAAATATCTTTTAAGCTTTAACTATAAAGTGATACTTAAGTCTGCCATATATATATATATGTGTGTGTGTGTGTGTGTGTGTGTGTGTGATGTTGAACATATGTTCTCTAATTTATTGTGTTACTTTGTCTTTTCTGTCTGCATAATTAGGTCTTAATATGACAAATGTAGTGGAAGGTTTTCTACCCTAAGAGATTTCCTGGCTCCAATGTTAGAGAGCATATGAAATTGTCTGCCTAATACTTCCTAGAAATTAGAAGTAAGGCTTTGACAGGAAGTGTCTTTGGGAAATGCAGATAGGTTTTTATTGATGCTAAATACTTGAAGACAGTAATTAACATAATTGTGGTTTTTCCGATAATAGCACTTTAACTTCCTAACTAAACTCTTTCAGCCTGAGAAATTTTCCCAAAATACATTATTTGCCCACATTCTTAAAATGAACCATTTCCTGTGGCTAAATATCACTACAAGCAGAAAACATGGTCACTGCTCTTAATCTCAAAAGGAAACTTTAACAGCTTACTTAATAATGCATGCACAAGTAAGTACTAATCAATTAGAGTTGATTATCATGATACCTTATCATTTAATTGCCATAATGTCAGTTAAACTAGTTGAGTTTTTCTGGTACTAATTCCTAAATATCTCTTTAGAATTTTGTAATAGAATTTTCATGGAAGAAGAGATATTAGCAGTTAGGTAAAGCTTTGGACCGAGGTCAGTAATAGGTTGTTCTCCTTTAATTTACAATAATATGGTTTAGTTTAGCAGAACTATATGCCATGAATTGTTGCTATATGCCACCTACTCTGCTGCAAAGTGACTCTGTTCAGACTATGGTCAAGCTTGCATGAGATTTTATTCTATTACTTCAATACTTATTTTCTCCACTCTCTTTACTTTTTCTAAATAATCTGATCAACATTCAAAACTGCACATATCACATTTATGTTAAGTCTGATGTATATCTCCAGCTAGAAATCTAGTCTATGTCTGGCTTGTTGTTAGGTGGCTCGAGTTGAAATGACTCATAGCAATCCTGTGAACAATGAATCTGAACCCCATACTATCCTGTGCCATCCTCATACTACCTGATACATTAGAGCCCGTTGAAGCTGTCACCATGTCAACCTACCTAGTCTTCTTCTCATTCAGTGACCTTCCACCCTTCTAGTCATCATGTCCCTCTTCAAGAACAACCCCTCCACGTAACATGCCCAAAGAATGTGAGCTGAGAACTCATCATCTTTGCTTCCAAAGAGCACTCTGGCTGTACCCTCTCCAAGACATATTTGTGTGTTTTTCTGGCCATCCATGGTGTGTTCAGTGCTCTTCTCCAATACCACAGCTCAAAGACATTAATTCTCCGTCATCTTTATATTTGTTTTGTTCAGCTCTCAGATGCATAGCAAGGGATCAGAAGGACCATAGCTTAAATCAGATACACCTTAGTCCTCAAGCTGACATCATTACTCTGCAATAGTTTGGGAAGGTCCCTAACTGCAGACTTTCCCAGTGCAATGTGTATCCTTGTATCCTGACTGCTGGAACCAGGGGTGTTAATGATGGATCCAAGTAAGACGAAGTTATTGACAGATTCAACCACTTCTCCATCCATCATGATGTTGTTTACTGGTCTTGTAGTAAGAATCTTTGTTTTCTTTACATTGAAATGCAATCCATATTAAAGGCTGCATTCCTTAATCTCCTGCAACAAATGCTTCACATCCTCCTCACTTTCAGCAAGCAAAGTTGTGTCATCTGCATAATGCCGGTTATTAAAGAGTCTCCCTCTGATCTTCATGCCACATTCCTTGTGTCTAGCTTAGTATGACTAATTTTATTCTGATATTTGAGCATTAAAGTTCACAATGATTTCATATTTACCATGTTGCAAGAGAAGGATGGGCAGCCTCCTCCCTTGTGATTAACTGCTTCTGAAAACCCATTGGAGGGTCAGCTATGGGTCAGTTCCAACTCAACAACAAACAACAAGAACAGATCTACTTTACCTCTGCCCCTTACTCATTCCTCTATCTGTACAAATGTAAGCTTCCCAAGGGAATGACACTGTTATTGGTCAAATATCTGTACACTATCAATATGCAAGAATTCTGGAATGACTATGTGCCTTCATTTGTTACAAATATAATCAACAATGTGAATTCTTAGAATATTGAGGAAATCAGTAATTTCAGACAGGGGAGCTTAAATGGAGCAAAGGTAATAATTTCTCTATACTTTTCTCTCAAAGTTAGTTTAATCCACATGCACTTCTAAAGTAGGTTAGGGGGAAAATATAATAATATGATAAAAGGTCACTTTCATAAAAAATCTTGAGGTTTCATTTTTATCCACATCTATTTTTTTTAAATAGAATAAAGTAATGAGTGGCACTCTCAACCAAGCAAAAATTACCAGCGTCATCTTTCTCAGTTCTTTTCCTTCAATACTCTTGGTTCAAGATTTATGTTTTTGTCCCAGGTCACTAGTTTGAGCTGTAATCCTACCTGACTATAACACAGCTCACACATGTTCATCCTCTCTCATTCTTTCTCTCTTCTTACTGCGTTAGAGTCATAACTAACTCATACCTGATCTTCCGGTGGGTTTTTGAAAGCTTGTAGATTAGAAGGGATTGCCCAGCTTTCTCCCTTGGAGCAACTGGTGTACCATAGCTAAAATATTCAAATTTTCACTACTTAAAGGCCAATTCACTCACCTGCTTTACCCTTAATCCATTAAATTCTTTGCACTACAAACAGAATTATATTTTTTTTATCTGATCATATCTCTTATTTCCTTAATATCCTTTCAAAATCTTCCTATATATCCAAAGAAAAATAGAATGAGGCACAAATAGAGATCTATACACCTATGTTCATAGAAGTGTTATTTACAATAGAAAGAAAATGGAAACAGCCCAAATGTCCATCAAGAAATGAACAGATTGAGAAAATATGGTACATTCACACAATGGACTACTGTGCAGCACTAAAGAAAAGTGATTTTGTAAAACACCACGTAATAGAGAGCTCTGGTGCCCTAGTGGCAAGAAGCTACACTGCAATCTCAAAAGCACACAGTTCGGGGCCACCGGCTTCTCTGCGGGAGAAGGATGTATGATTTTTTTCTGTATGCATGAAACCTCACTGCTTTCTGAATTTTGCAGACTACCAGTTGACGAAACATTGTATTCTCACCATCAGATAGTGTGTTAGATGTTATCTCACTCTTCTTAGAAGGAAAACCAGCAAAAGGTACCGAGTCACCCTGTAGCTTGTGTTCCTGTTGGAAGACATAAAGATGTCCTTATATCTCAGGTAATATTGTTAAACCCTGCCTCTGACCACAAAAGCAGTATAACCTATGACTGTTTTACTTCAGTTTTAACATAGACTGAACACTTTAAAAATAGGTTCACTATTTATAATATGTTGCTGCTTTGTGCAATCAAATTGAAACTGACTCACAAGTGACCCTCTAGTGAGTTTTCACACACTCTAAATTGCATGACAATAGATTTCCAGGATTTGAACCATTTGCCTTTGGGTTGGCAGCTCATCTCCTTACCCATTAGGCCACCAGAGCTTCTCTATTTATAATGTAAAAGGAACAATTCCATATACTAAGATGAATTAGTGTAGTTATATGCTGTCAAGTTTCCCAAGACTCACAGTGACTGTTATCAGTTTTGGATCTGCACACTGTCCTGACCTGTGCCACCTTGTCTAACTGCTTTACATGAGCGTATTGTTATAGTTACTGTATATAGCCACCTTGTGGAAAGTCTTTCTCTCTTATGCTGACCCTCTACGTTTCCCATCATGATGTCTTTTTCCTGATAACATGCCTGAAGTATGTGAGATGAAGCTTCACCATTCTTACATCCAATGAGCACAGTGGTTTGTCTCTCTCCAAGACATATTTGTTTATTCTTTTGGCAAGGTTGATGACAGTATCAGAAATACTCAGAGCTAAGCAGCCTTGACCCTTTGAGACTTAGTATTAATGATGGTATTTTAAATTCTTAGTGGTCACTGTTATATGGGTTCACAAGGTATTTCAAGATCTCCATTTTCTGAGCTTAAGGCAGGAGTATGCGTCCTCCTTCACTTTGAATTTAGGAGAGAGTGGCCATGTAGCTTTCTTTGTCCATTGGCATACAGATAGATATACCACTTTTACGCAGAAATTTTGAGTCCAGTGCATGCATGATTCATCACTATCTTTAACTACCTGCTGTTGTTAGGTCACACTGAGTCATCTAAAACTCATCACCACTATAAGAGATATTAACCTTGCCCTATCCTGCACCATCCTCACAATCTCCAGCATGCCCACTACTATAGTCATTGTTTCAAGCTATCTCCTTAAAGGTCTTCCTCTCTTTTGCTGACTCTTGTCTTTCTCAGCATGGCATCTTTTTCTGAGAAATAGGGCCTCCTCACAGCACAGGCAAAGTATATGAGACTGAGTTTCACCATATTTGTTTCTAAGAAGCACCCTGATTTGTTTCCTCCAGAATAATTCATTTGGTTCTTTTGATTGCTGTTATGTACTGTTGAGTTAGAACCAACCCATAGCTGACCATGGGTTTTCAGAGCCATTCAATTGGACGTAGTTGACCAATTCAGCAAAGTAGCAGGATACAAGATCAACATACAAAAATCAGTTGGCTTTCTCTACCGTGACAAAAAGAATACAGAG
>NW_006399828.1:3604882-3614239 GCF_000299155.1 Elephantulus edwardii
TACAGTCTTTGATTTTCTTTAGTGTTTCAAGTCTACTCACTTTCTGCAAGCAAGGTTGTGACATCTGCGTAATGTCATGGTTGATTAATCTTCTTCCAATCCTGATGCCACAATCTTTTTTACATAGTCTAACTTCTTGAATTAACTGCTCAGCTTGCAGACTTAATAGGAACAGAGAAAGGAGACAATTCTGATGCCCACCTTTCCCATGCAATGTTCCCTTCTTCT
This sequence comes from Elephantulus edwardii, assembly GCF_000299155.1. Classification (NCBI taxonomy): domain Eukaryota; kingdom Metazoa; phylum Chordata; class Mammalia; order Macroscelidea; family Macroscelididae; genus Elephantulus; species Elephantulus edwardii. The sequence continues at coordinate 3,605,111 of NW_006399828.1, forward strand.
GTCTGAATAACTGCTTCTTCGTGTTTGTAGAAATTTCACATGAGCACAAGTAACTATTCTAGGATTTCCATTCTTCTCAGTCTCAACTATCTAGTATTGCTGTAAAAACAACAAAAATAAAACAATCAGAAGTAGGTGGCTTTAAAGAATGGGAATTCATTTTCTCAAAGTTCTGAAGGCTTAAAGTACAAATCAATGTTTCAGCTCCTTAGATTGAAGATTCCTTTTGTGGAGTTTATTCCTAGTTTCTAGTATCTGCTAGAAATCCTTAGTTTTCTTTGGCATCCCTTAGTATTTCTTGGCCTTCTTTGATTTTCAGAACTCACATGTCTATATTGCCCTGAGTATCTATCTTGGCCCTGAGTGTGTAATCTGTTTCTGCTTTGCTCTTTCTATAAAGTATTACCAAAGCTAATCAGGTTGAGAAATTTCGTTACACTTGTATAAACTCATTAACATAAAAAGACTACCCTTATTGTAATTCCATCCCAAAGGTATGCAGTTGGAATCCACCAGGTGTTCAATGGGAGAAAGATGGGCAATCTCCTGATTTTAATGCTTTTGAAAATCTGCTTGGTGGTTAGCTACGGATCAGATTTGACTCAGTGGTATTCAACAGAACAGTATCTCCAAATAGGATTGTATATAAAGGTCCAGCAATTAGGGCTTCCACATATATTTTGGAGGACACAAATTGCAAACTAGAAAAATTATGAGGTATGCTTTTGCAAGCATAGAATCTTAGAGGAATAGATTTTAACTTTTCAAAAACTAAGGATGCAGAAAGTCTATTGTTACTGTCATTTTCTGGATATTTAGAACTTTATTAAGGTGTAAAGTCTTAAATCTCTGCTAGCACAAATGAACTGTACTTGGCAGTAATCAACCAGTCTGAATCCTGTCAATAATGGTGGGGGGGAAGACTAAGCAGTCTACTTCCGCAAAGATTATAGCCAAGAAATAACAATATCCAGTACATACTGTGGAGTGGTTCTGGTCTCTAGCATGTGTGGTTATCATGATTTCAACTCAATAACAATGTTTTTTAATTTTTCATTTTTTAAATATACAATTTAGTTACAGAATTTAAAACTACATTGCCGTTTTCCTCTAGATATGCCATTGAAAAAGTTCTCATTATTTAAATCACTGAAGATTTATATCATAAATATTCTTGTTATCCTGGCTGTCAACACATCTAAGAGCAATTGAATACTTTTGGTGAAGGATGACAATATACTTGCACTTGATACATCAAATACGTCTTTAACATACAAATAGCTAAAAGCATTAGTTGAAATTTCATATTATGAAAGCATATATTTTGGGATTACTTTAAAACTATGCATGAAAATTAATTTTCATTCTCATTTAACATTTGATGCTGTGATTTCAATGACTGGTATTCATAGGTCTTCATAATATAACTACTATTTGATCTTATTTTTTTTTAAGATATGTGTGGATGTGCAGGAGGAAGGGGTGATTAATCATTGGGTTGTACAATTTGATGGGTGGGGGTGAGGGAAATTGAAAGAACTTGTTCAAATTTGTACTCGAATTTTATAAATACACTAGTAGAGGGAAAAGATATTTTTAAACTTTTAATCAAACAGTTTATGGAGAAATTGTAAATATTCTTCTGCCTCTCTGAATCTTGCTTAGAAAGTTTCTGTAAAATAATCTCATAGGCTAGAGGAGGACTCTGAATCAGGTGGATTGACACAGTAATGACTGAAATGGGCTCTTGTGTGTCAGGAAGTTTGAGGATGGTACAGGACAGAACAGGGGTCAGATATTTTGTTCACAGGGTTGCTATGAGTTGTGCTTGACTCTTGAGGCAGCAAACAACAACAATAAATATCAGGAATGTGTTTATTCATTGGGTTGCTGTGGTTATGTTTTTACAAAATGATGGTTGAGCTTCTTAAACACTTTAAACTGTGCCTACATTTTCCAGTAATTTCCACTCAGTTTCTCCACTTAAAGACTTCACTCAGCAGGATTTGCAAGTTATCTTTTAAAAAAACAATATGCTGAAAGAGTAACCCTCCCCCCCTCCAGAGAAGTTTTACCAATCTTTTTGGTTCAGTAAATGTAAATAAATGTAAACCTTTTATGTCCTTGCCCACCTTTTGTTGCAAACTTTAGTTCCTTCTGCAAGGTCTAGTTATATTTTGCAGATGATAGTGTATTTTTTATTATCTCTTGGAAGGCAGTGTTTCTAAGATATCATAATACGTTGCAGTCTGTCTTTAGTAGAGTAAGCGATTAAACTGTAACATTTCCAGGGAGTAACTATTTGTAAGAAAATATATTGCACAATTGACATTTTACATTTCAACATTTTATAAGGGCTAAACAGTAATAAAACTGCTGTGCTTATCCCACAAAGGATTGTAACATGATATATAGCTAGAAATCTTCAAGGAGCCTTAATTGGATGTTCCTATAATCCCAACAGGGACAATTAAATTCACATTTCATTACTAATTTATAAAAATTACTTTCAATTCTGAAATATTTTCCTATATTTTATTATTCCTTTGTTCATTATAAAACAACTACTTCAAGTGCATTTATAGATGTATGTAAAACAGTCACAAAAAATCAGTAAGTAGGTTATTCCTTAGCTAATATTTTATTTAATAACATAAGTTATTATTTATTAGAGACTGGTATACGTGTCAATGCCATAAAATAGACTTGTTAATTAATTTTAGATTGTCTATTTTTACCTGTCCTTTTAGTGTTTTGCTGTTGTTATGTGTCCAGTTGCTGTTAAGTGTCTTTGAATTGTCTCTAATTCGTAGTGTCACTATGAACAACAGAACAAAACTCCTTCTGATCCTATGCCATCCTTCTGTCTCTACTATGCATAAACCAATTGCTTCACTGCTGTTCAATCAGTCTTGTTGAAGATCTTCCTCTTTTTCAATAACTTTCACTTTTCCAAGCATGATATTCTTCTCAATGAGCTGAGCCTTCCTGATGACTTGCTCAGAGTCTGTGAGTCAAAATCTAATTATGCTCATTAGAGAACCTAACAAGCAGATATTTTAAAAGTAAAAGGCACTACTGAGTAGTTTAAAATAAGGAAATGTATCAGCTTTGTATCCTTTCATCATACTTATTCAGTTTTTAAGGTAAAAATAATAGTATTTTACCTTATATCAATATTATTATTATTAATATTTACCTTATGGTAAATAATAATCCAGGAAGCTGGACTACCTGAAAAGTGGTGCATCAGAGTTGAAAGAAGACTGTGATATGAAGATGATACAACCTGGATGTTGAAAGCAAAGAAGAATCGAAGTACCAACTGATAAAGATCAAAGACTACATACAGCCTCCAGTCTGGATTACACCTCAATGTAAAGAAAACAAAATTGCTCCCAAATGGAACAGTAATTAACATAACAATAAATAAAGAAAAGATGACATAGTCAAAGAGAGTGTTTCAGTTGGCTTCACAATCAACCTTCATGGAAGAGCATTGGAAAAAATTAAAGGATGTACTGCATTGAGTAAATCCGCTATAAAACACCTTTGTGAAGTTTTAAAAGGCAAAGATGTTACTTGGAGAATTAAGGTGCACCAGATAAATGTTTTAATTTCCTTATGAGAAATTGCTTCCTTTACAATTGATTGCTATACATTTGAAAGTTGGACAGTGAATACAGATTGGAAAAAAAAGAACTGATGCCTTTGAATTGTGATGCTGGAGAAGAGTACTGAATAATGCATGGACTGCCAAAAGAACATGCAAGTCTGTCTTAGAGGAAGTGTAAGCAGGATTCCCTTTTGGGCAAGGATAGTGAAATTTCATCTTGCACACTTTGGGCAACATGTCAGGAAGGGTTGTAAGGAAGGGTTAGTCCTTGGAAAAGGGCATTATGTTGGAAGGATGAAGCATCAGAGAAGGAGAAGAAGACCCCCATAGGATGGATCCACACAGTGACTGTAACAATAGCCTGCAGCCATACGGCAGGGATAGGATGTTGTCGGAAGGGGCAGAGCTCAGCCCTGTGGCTTAGAGGGTCACTATGAGTTGTAGATGGAGAAAGCAGAAGTTTGTGTATCGCACGTATGGTCACTGTGTATTGAAATTAACTTGATGGCACAAAACAACAATATCAGCATCTCCTATGAGAGGTAAAGAAACCTATTAAAGTCTTGTGCTTCTTCGTCTATCTTGGTATTTATTTCCTGGAAGCCCGTTATTTACCTATTTGTCAATTAATTTCTGTCTATTTTCATCACATGGCTTATACTTTGGGGAGGCTAGAGAAAGTAAAGAAGAGAGAAATTGGAACTTGTTTCTCTCTCTCTGGTACATGATATATCTCATCTGTGGCTGCATCTCTTCTGTCATGTCAAATCCTACCGGATGAACCTTCCTCTTTCTATGAGTTTCAGTTTCTATCAAGCTAATTCCAAAAGACATTTTCTCACCTCTTTAGAGGCAACAGCAAATTCTTCCTGTTATAAACATATTGGTTGCTTCACTATTTTTCCAAGGATACACTTTACCCCAAAGATAATTATCTGGTACAAAAATCTGTTAGCAACAACTATCTTTTGCAGAATACTTTACCTACCTGAGACCTGAGTGGCCGAAGGAACGTTAGCTTTCATTCAACGTGTCTCATCTAGTAGTTGTCTTTTAAGCCACTTCTTGGGATTGACTTGTCTGAGCCTTGCATATCAGCTCTTTTGGTCAAAGGTCCTCTCCTTCTTTTCTCTTAGAAACTGTTTCTTCTCTCCTCATTGGTGCTCCAAATTGAAAGCCTATCTTCTCCCCAACCTTAGGTTAGGATGAAACCTAGCCTCAAGTCAATCAGAATCCATTTTCAGGAAGAGCAAGAGATTCTGGAGACAGGAAAAAGCTCCCTTTGAGCTTTCAGATGACCCTTTATGTGCTGGGAACCATTTTTGTGGCAATAATATATTTGTGAATAGTGCTAACAGAAAAGATGACAATACTAAAAGAAATCAAATGACCCAAAAAAAAACACTTTAAAGCACTGCATTATAGAGAGGAAATGAGCACTTAAATTAAAAAAAAATGTGGTGACTCAAAGCTTTCAAATTGTAAAAGTCTTGCTGACAGAAAGTTTTAAATTGAATGGGCTGAAGATTGAAGAAAAGAGAAGAGAAGGAGAGGTTGTTAGAAATAAAGTTTCTTTGGGAGAATGAAGAGGAAAATAAATGTAGACATCTGTATCGCTGCTGAAAAGTGAGTGAATGTTAGAAGCACATCACTCACTATTGTTGATATTGTTAATGGACCATGGTACTAAGGATATCATAGCCAATGTTAGATTGATCTTGGCCAAAAGCAGAAAGTACCAGAGGAATGTCTATCAGTGTTTCATTGACTATTCCAAGGCATTTGACTACGTGGATTACAACAAATTGTGTCTAACATTGAGGAGAATACAATAGGAATCCCAGAACACTGATCTGTGCTATGGAGAATTGCACTGGGAAAGTCTGCTGCCAGAGACCTCTCCAAAGTACTAAAGAGCAACGATGTCAGTCTGGAGACTAAGGTGGGCCTGATACACCAATTGCAATTACTTGCTATGCATCAGAGATCTAGACAATGACTAGGGATGATAGGAGGAGAGTTGATGCCTTTGAACTGTGGTGCTGGAGAAAAGTATTGAGTATAACATAACAAACAAATTCATCCTGGAGAGGGTGAAGCCAGGCAGCATCTTGGAGGTGAGGATTCTGAAGCTTTGCCTGACATACTTTGGACATGTAGCAAAGCAGGATCAGTCCTTGGAGAGGGACGGCAGGCTTAGAGGCGTGGTGGGTCATCGCAGGAGAGGAAGACCCTCGATGAGATGGATTGATTCAGTCCCTGAGATAATGGGGGTAGGCATGTCAGAGACAATAAGATTGGCAAGGGATAGAGCACGGTTTAGGGCTGTTATACATAGGGTCACTATGAGTCACAGGCAACTTGATGACACTTAACAACAACAACAACAACATGCAAAATCTATACTTAAACCAGGAAACAGTAGTCAGAACAGACAGGAAAAACTGCATTGTTTAGAATCAGGAAAGTTTCTACCTCCATACCTTTTCAATCTATATGAAGAAAGATCATTCGGAAGGTGGACTTTATGAGGATGAATGTGGCATCAGGATTGGAGGAAGACTTATCAAGAAACTATGTTATGCAGATGGCACAACCTTGCTTGCTGAAACTGAGAAGGACATGAAGGATTTTCTGAAAAAGATCACAGACTGTAGTCTTCAGTATGGATTGAAGATCAACATCAAGAAAAGAAAAATTTTCACCACTGGGCCAATTGGCAGCTTTATGAAAGACAGAGATTGATATTATTAACTTCAGCTTGTTTGGTTCCACAATCACTCTTGGTATCAGTGGTAAGGAAATAAAAAGATGAATTGCATTAAAAAAGTCTACTGTCAAGGACCTCTCTAGAGTACAATGAGCAACAATGTTAGTCTGGAGACTAAGGTGCGCCTTATACAGGCCCTGGTCTTCTCAGTTACTTGCTATGTGTCAGAAAGCTGGACAATGACTAAGGATAATGGAAGAAGAATCAGTGTCTTTTGAGTTATTGTGCTGGAGAAGAGTGTTGAACATACTGTAAACTCCCACGATAGCAAACAGTTTTATTCTGGAAAGAGTGAAAACAAGCTACTCCCTGGAAGCAAGGATTTTGAAATTCTGTCTCACGTACTCCAAGCATGTGACCAGGAGGGACCAGTCCGTGTAAAAGGACATCATGCTTGGAAGGGTGGAGGATTGAGGCAGAAGAGCAAGACCCAGAATGAGATGGATTGACTCAGTGATGGCAGAAAAGGGATTAGGTCTGTTGGAGACAATGAGATTGGTTTAGTTCAGGGCATAATTCAGAGCTAATGTACATAGGGTAACTATGAGTCACAAAGGACTTGACAGCACATAACAACAAACCATAGCAACCCTAAGAACAATGTATCCTGTGCCATCCTCATCATCTCTGATATAGTTAAGGCCATAGTTTGAATGTACCTGCTACTTCATGGAAGAAAGAAGGCAATTCTATTTCCATGTGATTTACTGTCTCTGAAACACTGCAAGAGGGTCAGTTATGGGTTTGTTCTGACTCCATGATAAATAATAACACCACTAATATTGTTTCAGTCATTGTTTCAATACATCGTGTTAAGGGTTTTCATCTCTTTCACTGACCTTCCACATTTTAAGTTTACATAACCTGAGGAAAAATTACCAACCTCAAGTCCCAGCTGATGCTGAGATCCTGTCAAAAATCTATCCTTTATGAGATGAAGAATGTTTGACAATGACACTAACTAGTGAGAGTTGCTATGGTACTAAAAATCCAAGCACACACTTAAGGAAAACATTAGCAATTCAGAAAAACATAGAAAGTAGTTTTCCCCATTGTCCTTTTTACAGGGACACCAGCTTGAGTTGCCTTATTGCTATATTTTAATTCCTAAGATTCTGGCTCTTTCTGGCATAGATGTCATAGCATTCAATATTTTAATTACATTGTGACAGATCTTCCCTGCTTCTTAGAAGTCAATGCTCAGCTTTTACTACCACCTGGTGCAAACACCTGTGACATAATTTCCTGGTTACTTTGGATTTGGTTTTTTTTAACCAGATGTCATGAATTAGAGAAAAAAAACCCTACTGAAAATTAGACTATTCATAAAACAATAGCATTTTTTGAAGCAAACTAATAAATCAAAGTTTAAGTATCTACAAGTAAATGATTAAAAATTATTAAAGACAGCAGTGGTAAACAAAACAGTGTGGTACTGGTACAATGACAGACACATAGGATCAATAGAACAGAATTGAGAACCCAGAAATAAACCCAGCTATCTATGGTCAACTGATATCGACAAGGAAATCAAATAAGTCAAATGGGAAATGATTACCTCTTCAACAAATGGTGCTGGCAAAACTGGACTTCTCCTGCAGAAAGCTGAAACAGGATCCGCATGTCAAACCATGTTATTGTTATGTGCCATTGAGTCACTTGAGACTCATAGCGACCCTATGGACAAGAGCCCTAAACACCATTCTATCCTATGCCAACCTCGCTGTCTCAAATACATTCATTCCACCGCTCCCCTCACAGAATCGATCCATCTCATCTAGGGTCTTCCTCTCCTGTGCCGTCCCTCCATTCTCCCAGATATTATGTCCCTCTCCAAGTCCCTCCTTGCAACATGCCCAAATTATTTATGTCAGACAAAGCTTCAGGATCCTTGACTCCAAGGAGCACTCTGGCTTCACCTTCTCCAAGACAAACCTCTTTGTTCTCCTAACAGTCCATGGTATATTCAACACTCTTCTCCAGCATCACAGCACAAAGGCATCAATTATCTTTCTATTATCCCTAGTCACTGTCCAACTTTGGGATGCATAGCACGTAATTGTGAAGGCTATAACCTGGATCAGGCACACCTTAGTCACCAGCCTGATGTCATTGCTCTTCAGTACTCTTGAGAGGTCCCTCACAGCTGACTTTCCCAATGCAATTCGTCTCCTGATTCCCTGGCTGCTGTTACCAAGAGCGTTGACCGTGGAACCTTGTAAACTAAAACTGTTAACTATCTCAATCTCTTCACCATCCATACTGATGTTGTCAATTGGCCCAGTGGTGAGAATTTTTGTTTTCTTGATGTTGAGCTCCATATTGAAGGCTGCAGTCCTTGACCTTCTTCAGAAAGCACTTCAGGTCCTCCTCAATTACAGCAAGCAGGGTTGTGTAATCTGCATAATGCAGATTGTTGATGATTCTTCCACCAATCCTAATGCCACATTCCTCCTCATACAGCCCAGTGTTTCGGATGATCTGTTCTGCATACATATTAAAAATGTATGGAAACAAAAGACATCCCTGATGGACCCCTTTCTTGATTTTGAACCATGTAGCATCTCCTTGCTCTGTTCTGACGACTGCCTCTTGGTCCAAGTATAGGTTTCGCATTAGCACAATCAAATGTTCTGTAATTCCCATTGTTCTCAGAGTCAGCCATAGCTTGTTGTGATCCACACAGTCAAAAGCCTTTGCATAGTCAATGAAGCACAGATAGACATTCTTCTGGTATTCTTTG
>NW_006399828.1:3614876-3631645 GCF_000299155.1 Elephantulus edwardii
TTGTCCTGAGCAGCCTTTTGAAATTTTCTGTTCAGCTCTTTGATTTCTTGATTTCTTCCTTTAGCTTTGGCTTCTCGGTGCTCTAATGCAATACTCAGAGTATCATCTGACATCTATTTTGGTCTTTTCTTCTTCTTCAGCCTTTGTGATGATTGTTTGCATTCTTCATGGACGATTTTCTTGATATCTTCCCAGAGCTCATTTGGTCTATGCTCATTGGTGCTCAAGGCCACAAACCTGTTCCATACACAAAAATTAACTCAAGGTGGATCAGAGACCTATAAAGAGACTGCCAAATAAAATCAGAAATGCACAATTTAAAGAGGATAAAATTGATGTATGGGACCTTCTAAAGATTAAATCTCTGTACATCAAAAGCTTTCCAACAGGGTGAAAAGAAAACCTACAGACTGGGAACAAACATTTGGTAATAATATCTCAGACAATAGTCTTATAACAAAAGTTTACAGAATACTCCTCTGAGCCTCCACAAGAAAAAGACTGATAACCCAATTACAAAATGGGCCAAAGACATGGAAAGAATTTTCACAGAGGACGATATTCGAATGGCAAACAGACCCATGAAGAAATGTTCCAAATCATTGTCAATAAGAGAGATGCAAATTAAAACCACAATGAGGTACCATCTCACTCCAGTAAGAATGGCAAAGTTTAACAGGGCAGCAAGTAATAGATGTTAGAGAGGATGTGGCAAGATAGGAACTCATACATTGTTGGTGGGAGTGTAAAATGGTACAACCATTCCAGAAGGCAGTTTGGCTCTTCTTCAGAAAGGTGAACATAGTAATTCCATATGACCCAACTATTCCATTGCTGAGAATATACCCCCCACACAGAGAGAGAGAGAGAGAGAGAGAGAACAAAAATAATCTTAGCACGAGCATGGTCTTCACAAATACTTGCTATGAATCAGAGAGCTGGACAATGATTAAGTATGACAGAAGAAGAAAAAAATGTCTTTGAGTTGTGATGCTGGAGAAGAATACTAAGAGAAAAAAACAGGTTTGTCATGGAGAGCGTGAAACCAGGCTGCTCATTAGAGGCAAGGTTTTGAAGCTCCATCTGACATATTTTGGGCATGTTGCCAGAAAGGGCCAGTCCCTGGAGAAAGACATCATGCTTGGGAGGGTGAAAGGACAGTGTGGGAGAGGGAGACCTTGAATGAGATGGATTGAGCCAATAACTGGGGGAATGGTGATAGATGTGTCAGAGACAGTGAAATCAGCTTAGGATAGAGCACGGTTCAGAATTATTGTCCATAGGGTCACTATAAGTCACAGGTGACTTGACAGCGCAGAACAACAATAACAATATACAAATACATGGCTGCTGTTGTCATGTACCATTGAGTCAAAACTGACCCACAGTTGACCCTCCAGTGGGTTGTCAGAGGTAGTAAAACACATGGGAAGATATTGTTCATCTTTCTCCCTTGTAGCAACCGGTGGTTTCGAACCATGGGTCTTTTGATTGACAGCAATACTCCTTACCCAAAGATAATTTGCCTTATGCAGATAGGCAAGGGTAAAATCACAACAAACTGGCTGATTCTGAGAATAATAGGAGTCCCAGAACATTTGATTATGCTTATGTGAAACCTATACTTGAACCAAGAGGCAGTTGTCAGAACAGAGAAAGGAGATACTGCATGGTTCAAAATCGGGAAGGGTGTCCACTAGGGATGTATTCTGGCTCCATACCTTTTCCATCTGTACCCAAAACAGATCATCCGTGATGCTGGGCTGTGCAAGGAGTGTGGGAAGCCAAATATAAAATTTAATATTAATAATAAACCAAATGCTTTATCAAGATATAAAAATTTTCACCACTGGACCAATAGATGACATCATAATGTTGTTGTTATGTGCTGTCGAGTTGCCTGTGACTCATAACGACGCTATATACAACAGCTCTAAACTCTGCTCTATCCTGTGCCAATCTCACTGTCTCTGACACACCTATCCCCATTACCCCAGTTACTGAATCAATCCATCTCATCCAGGGTCTTCCTCTCCTGTGCTGTCCCTCCATCCTCCCAAGCATGACATCCCTCTCCGAGGACTGGTCCTTCCTTGCAACATGTCCAAAGTATGTCAGACGAAGCTTCAGAATCCTTGCCTCCAAGGAGCAGACTGGCTTTCCCTTCTCTAGGACAAACTTGTTTGTTTTCTTAGCAGACCATGGTATATTCAATACTCTTCTCCAGCACCACAGCTCAGAGACATCAATTCTCTTTAGATCATCCCTAGTCATTGTCCAGCTCTCTGATGCCTAGCAAGTGATTGCAAAGACCATGGCCTGTATCAGGCACACCTTAATCTCCAGACTGACATCTTTGCACTTCACTTTAGAGAGGTCCCTAACAGCAGACATTCCCATCATAATACGTATTTTAATTTCCTGGCTGCTGGTGCCAAGAGTGTTGACTGTGGATCTAAGCACCAAAACTGTGAACAATCTCAATCTCTTCACCATCTATTATGATGCTGCCAATCTGCCCAGTGGTGAGAATCTTTGTTTTCTTGATATTGAGTCTCAATCCATACTGAAGACTGTAGTCCCTGACCTTCCATAGCAAGTGCTTCAGGTCCTCTTCAGCTTCAGCAAGCAAGGTTGTGTCATCTGCATAACCACAGGTTGTTCACGATTCTTTCTCCAATCCTGATGCCACATTTCTCCTCATAGAGCCCAGCCTCCCGGATAATCTGCTCTGCATACAGGTTGAAAAGGTACGGAGTTAGGACACAGCCCTGGCGTACAACCTTCCCAATTTTGAAACATGCAGTGTTTCTTTGCTCTGTTCTGATGACTGCTACCTGGTCCACGTATAGGTTTCACATTAGCACAATCAAGAGTTCTAGGATTCCCATTCTTCTCAGTGTTAGCTACAGTTTGTTATGATCCATGTAGTCAAATGCCTTTGCATAATCAATGAAACAAAGATAGACATTCTTCTGGTACTCCTTGCTTCCAGCCAAGATCCATCTAACATTAGCTACAATATCCCTAGCACCATGGCCCTGTCTGACATCATAATAGGTAGAGAAAAAAAATTGAAACTATCAACAACTTTATCTTACTCAGATCCATAATCAGTACACTGGGTACTAGCGGTGAGATCAGGCGACATATTGCCTGGAGAAAGTCTGCAGTCAGGGACCTTCCAAATTACTGAGAAACTATGATGTCTGTTTTAGGACTTAGGTGAACCTGATTCAGGCCATGGCCTTTTCTATTACTTGCAATGTGTCTGAGAGCTATACAATGAATAAGGGCAGAATAAGAATTGATGATGGCTTTGAGTTGTAGTATTGGAGAAGAGCACTGACTATCCAATGGACTATCAAAAGACCAAACAGATATGTCTTGGACTGGGTGCAGAATCATCATCTCACATACTTTGGGCATATCGCTAGGAGAAGCTCTTCCTTGGAGAAGGACATCATGCTTGGGAAGGTAGAGGGACAGTGAAAGAGGGAGAGATTCTCAACCAGGTGGACAGACACAGTGGCTACAGCAGAGGGCTCAGGTATGTCAGAGATTGTGAAGATGGCACAGGATAGGACAGGGTTCAGATTTGCTGTTTCCTTGGGTCAATTTGAGTTATACTTGACCCAAAAGCATCTAACAACTAAAAGGACTATATAAACTATTTTAGTGAAATAATAAATTTTTTTTCCAAAGCAACATGGACCCACTTCTGCTCCTACAATTTTTCAAATCAGTTGTCTCATAGCTTCAGAATTTCATACTTCAATGAATTAGAGGACTGAGGTCAAAGATGTATATATGTCATTAAGAAGCCAGGTACTACCTGCAACAAGGAGAAGATAAAATAGATGAATGGGACCCTCTAAGAATCAAATCCCTATGCACAACCAAAATCTTCTCCAACAGGGTAAAAAGGGAAGCCATAGACTGGGAAAAATATTTGGTAATGACATATCAGATAAGGGACTTATATCCAGAATTTATAAAATACTCGAGCACCACAACAAGATAAAGGTAAATAATCCAATAGGAAAATGGGCACAGGATATGAAAGACACTTCATCAAAGAAGACATTCAGATGGTCAAAAAGCACATGAAGAAGTGTTCAAAATCCCTAGCTCTAAGAGAGATGCAAATTAAAACAACTATAAGATATCATCTCACCCCAGTGAGAATAGCAAGATTTAACAGAACAGCAAGCAACAAATGCTGGAGAAACGGAAACCCTTATTCACTGTTGGTGAGAGTGTAAAATGGTGCAACCACTGTGGAAGGCGGTATGGTGCTTTCTAAAAAAATTGCAAATAGAGATACCATTTGATCCAGCAATTCCACTACTGGGTACAAACCCCAAAGAGACCATAACTGACATCCAAGCAGATATATGCACACTCATGTTTATTGTGGCTTTGTTCACAATAGCAAGGAGTTGGAAACAACCTAAGTTCCCATCAACAAATGAATGGATAGAGAAGCTGTGGTATATTCACACAATGGAATATTGTGCCGCATTGAAAAACAAGGAACTCATGCAATATTATTCAAAATGGGTGACCCTGGAGGACATTATGCTGAGTGAAATATCTCAGTCATAAAGGGACAAATACTGCATGGTGCCACTGTTGTAAAACAGGACTGACCTCAAGGTTGGGGGGAGACTAAGAAAGATGGGTTCAATAATGTATACTGTATTGAAACAGATGAGGGAGAAAACTATTTAAAAGGGATATGCCATTAGGTATTTTTGTCATGACAGGAGCCTAGAGAGAAGGCTACATGGTGGAGGGGACCTGGAGGAGGGTTTGTAAAACAATGAAAGAATTTGTCTTTTACTTTTCCAAGAGGGTAGTGTACTAGGGGGGAGGGTTGTGAGGAGAGAAAAGTGCAACAATGAATGAATGGAAATCCAAAGTCTCTGTAAATTTTTACTGAAATTAATCATAAATTTGTTAAAAAAAGAAGCCAGGTCCTGATATACATAGTAACCTATATGTACATCTGTGATATTAAGCCCATATTAAGATTTTTTTCTTTTGAAAATACATGATTCAACCTCATACACAGGTCACCACATAAATCACAAGAGCAAAGGGAGCAAGGTCTTTTATGACTCTGAAGTCTTTCCTTTGCTATCATCTCTTCTAAGGTTCTCATTTTGAGCCACTTTTTAAAAATTTCTGGGTCTTAAATGTCTCAGAAGAATTTGTCTTTCCTATGGAGATGTCCTGCTTTACTGAAAAAAAATATTAAAGTAAAATAAAAGAGCATTATATAATTGCAGTACCATTTACATAACAGGAGCTGCCAGAGCTTGCTTGGAGCACAGTGCCGTCTCAAGAACCTCTTTTAAAAGGTGCAGCAGACAGTATTATCAATAAAGAAACAGACTGTGCCTACAACACCTCCCTGCCAGGGACAAGTTGGAATGATGAGACTTCTCAGCCATATAGATTAAGATCTACAAGGCAGTTTTTAATGCCACTTAAAACGTAACCACAAGTTACTGCATGCATAATTTTGTTGTCACCAGTCCAAGACTAGTCAAACTTTTTCAAGTTGATGTATATGTTTCCAACGTCCTCGTCTTGTGTAACCTGGCATATACATGAATAAATAAGAGAGCAAAGAGCTTTTAAATTTATCTCAAGTCTGGAGAGTCTTGTTTAAACCTCAGTGTTTCATTGGTTCAATAAAAGTTCTAGTACATGAATTTTCTCCCCCTGTGTTAAGGAAAACCCTTTCAAACAGTACCAAGAGCCCAGCACAAGTAGACAAAACATGAGGAGGCTTTTGCTAAGCAATGCCAAATCTGTGCTTGCAGTAGACCAGGTAAACATAGAGCAGGGTTTTCTTAATTACATGTTAAAACTCTCTTCATACTTCATCACCTCACTACTTGTTAGAGACCTATAAAATCATCAGAGAGCAACCATTTGTAAATTGAATGTAGAAAATTAAAAAGACATGTTCCATCAAATCACTCTCTCTTACAGTGGGTTGTTTTTGGAAAGGTAAGATTTCTACCTTTCCTACTTAAAATGCTTGACTATCAACTGACTTACTGTGCAAATGCCTGTTTGGCAAAACAAATGATCCTGGATTTTAAAATTTATGACACCATTCACACTTTTAACTAGGGTCTAAAAGCATCAACTTTTTTTCTTTGTACACAACCAAAAGATTTCATAGTTTTGTGTTTAATAACCAGGTCAGTAGTTAACTTGAGAATGAAGCTCAGCTCTACTATTTTCTAGTGGCATGACCTTGAGAAAAAGACTTCGTTTCTCTTAGCTGTTTTTGTATGAAGAGGGGAGGAGATAATATTATCTACCTACTAAGGTTGTCATAACATATATGAGCTAATTTATGAGAAGATTTTATCGAAGTATATGAGGAGGACCCGAAGTGCTTGCTGTCAAGGTCAGGACTGCAGCCTGCAGTATGGATTGAGGCTCAATATCAAGAAAGCAAAGATTCTCACCACTGGGCTGATTGGCAGCATCAGGATGGATGGTGAAGAGATTGAGATTGTTCACAGTTTTAGTTTGTTTGGCTCCATAATCAACACTCTTGGCACCAGTAGCCAGGAAATTAGAAGATATATTGTGCTGGGAAAGTCTGTGGTTAGAGACCTCTCTAAAGTACTGGAGCACAACGATGTCTGTCTGGAGAGTAAGGTGTGCCTAATATACGCCATAGTCTTTGCAATCACTTGCTATGCATCAGAGATCTGGACAATGACTAAGGATGAAAGAAGGAGGACTAATTCCTTTGAGCTGTGGTGTTAGAGAATAATATTGAACATATCCTGGGTTGAACTGCTAAGAAAACAAACAGGTTTGTCCTGGAGAAGATGAAGCCAGGCTGCTCCTGGGAGGCCAGGATTCTGAAGCTTCGTCTGAAGTACTTTGGACATGTTGCAAGGAAGGTCCAGCCTTTGGAGAGAGGGACATCATGCTTGGGAAGGTGGAGGGACAGCACAGGCGAGGAAGACCCTTGATGAGATGGATTGATTCAGTGACTGGGGCAATGGGGGTAGGTGTGTCAGAGACAATGAGATTGGCACAGGATAGGACAGAGTTTAGGGCTGTTATACATAGGGTCGCTATGAGTTGCCAAACAACAACAACAACAACATATGACTGTAAATGCTCAATAAATGTTTCTCAAAATGTAGGAAAGTAGAGTGGGAAAGGAGGGAGGGAAAGAGAATTTAAGCTTCAATTTTTTTGTTTGTGATTTTTATTCTAAGTTTAAGTATAGCCAGAGAGAGTATACAAACTAGGGGGAAAGGCTTCCTGAAATGAGAAGAACACTAAGAAACTGTATGTTGTTTTTTTGAGCACTGTAGAGGCAGAACCAACCCATAGCTGATCCTCCGGCGGGTTTTCAGAGGCGGTTAATCACTTGGAAGGAGATTGCCCATCCTTCTCTTGTGGGGGCTGCTGTTGGCCTCGAACTGCGTGCCTTCAGAATTGCAGTGTAGCTTTTTGCCGCCTGGCCACCAGAGCGCCTTAAGAAACTGTATACAACAATGTATCTAAACTTTGTAAATAAATCAGAATAAAAAAAAAAAAGAAACTGTATTCAACACAAAATAATATTTGAATGAACAGTCAATGTAAATATTCCATACCGTCATCAAATTCATAAACCTAAACCATAAAACTTTAGTTGATAAACATCTTTAACTTTTTCTATTCATTTTGTATTTATTTGTTTTGTTAATGGTTTTGGTTGGTTGTTTTGGTTTTTCCCTCCATGTTTTGTTATTTTTGTTAAGCAGGTGTAAAAGTCTTAATTAATCTTTAGGTTACAGAAAGTAAGCAGATGAGGATGGGGCTTTGTCTTTAAAAGCTAGCACACCTAAAGTTATGCTAAATTTTTCCTTTGGCTGGCAAAAATATTACCACAGCTTGTGTCTGAGATTAGTCTCCTCCACCTCCTAGTTACAGACCAGTGCCAAAGGAATCCCCAAACATCCAGGTACTGTTTTACTTTGCTCTTGTGACAGCTGAAGTTTTGGTACCTCCTGTTTCTTCTCAACTGGAAAGGACATTCATTTTTGCTCAACTCAGAGTTTATCTCTCTTGTACCAGAATGTGAATTCTACCATTAAATCTACAACTGCCTTGACATGTTGTTTTAATACCTCATGGATGTGGAAAGTTTATTGTAACCTAATGTAAAACACAGGAGAGGTGTAATGTGTCTGCTCCCTGGTGTCTTTTCATGTTGGCACAACGAATCACATTTGCAGAAGCTCTGAGTGCTCTAGCTAAAGCATTTTTTAACCTCTGTGCCTCCCACTTCCCAACTTCCTGTGTTCTTGTCACCTTTTTTTGGTCACTATGACTGACAACTAACAACAACAAAATTGTGTTACCAACTTCGTGTAGAAATGCTTAGGCTTAGGTATCATTTTGCTTTCAATCTTTCTCTCCAACAAAGTTCAATAGTAGAATTACCACCTGGAAAGCAAGCCTAGGGCAGAAGAAACATCAATAGGGACATTTTAAACTGTCCCTCAATAAATTTCTTAGGATTGAAACCCAACATCAAGAAAATAATGAACTGATTGGCAGCTTTATGATAGATGGTGAAGAGTTTGAAAATGTGCACAGCTTTGGTTTGCTCGGCTCCACAATCAACACTTTCGGTGCCAGCAGCCAGGAGATCAAAAGACAAATTGCATTGGGAAAGTCCGAGGTCAGAGACCTCTCCAAAGTACTGAAGAGAAACTAAGTCTGTCTAGATACTAAGGTATCTAAGATATAGATGGCTGACTCCAGGTCTAGTGTTTTACTCAATTATACATATTTTATCATCAGCACAATCTTATGAAGAAGATATTACTGATACACATACACCTGAGAGATGTGTTTTGCCCAAAGTCATGGAGAAAGTGTAGTAATTCTGGATTTTTAATCTATTTGGAATACAACTTTTTGATAGAATTATTTATTCAACCACATTTTCATGAGTGGATTCCATTCGATACTTCCATTCATCTGTTTTTTGTTAGGTACTGTCAAGTCAAATGTGACTCATAGCAACCTGATGAACAACTTATGAGAACCCTGTCTGATCCTGTGTCATCCTCACAGCCTCTGACACACTCAAGCCCATTGCTGCAGTCACTTTGTCAGTCCACCTGGTTGAAGAATCTTCCTCTTTTTCAGTCTATCTTCACCTTACTAAGCATAATGTTGCTTTTCAGTTAATAGTCTCTTATAGCAATGTGCCCCAAAGTATGTGAGATGAAGTTTTATCATCTTTGCCTCCATTTATCTAGTTTCATCCAGTACTTTGCCAGATAGGTTGTAAGCACTTATGCTGAGAGGGATATTGTCTTGGCAATGGAAATACACCAGAGGAGGGGCCAGGTACAGTTCTTTCACTCAAGAAGCTTCTAATCCACCATGGAGATGAGGCATTTAAAAATTACACTTAATAGGACAAAAGTAGCCTGTCTGTTAAGTTTTCACAAACTCCTTTTCTTCAATTGAGCTTTGAGATAATAGCAGTCCCAGGTAATAACTTTGATGCACCTTGTGAGAGAGCCTGAAGATAATGGTCTTATCTATATACCTCATTCAGATTCCTGACCCAAAACACTGTCATGTCCAGATTTGACTCCTCACACTATTAGATGGCATATAAACAAGTATTATATGCCATTGCATTTTGAAGTAATTTGCTATATGGCAACTGATAACTAATATACCGTTTAATACCTTTGAATATTTAAAAAAAATAATTCCAAATAGTAAATGTGAAATATAATTGCTTTAAAAAAATCATAATATAAAAATGTCAAATCAATTTAGCATGGTAGATGAGAGGAATTACAGTATTTAAGGAATATAATATAGCTTACAATATGTAGACATGGAAACTCCTGGTATATACATTGTTGTTATGTGCTGTTGAGTCACCTGCGACTCAGAGAGACCCTATGCACAACAGCCCTAAACCCTGCTCTATTTTGTGCCAATCTCACTGTCTCTGACACACCTACCCCCAACACCCCAGTCACTGAATCCATCCACTTCATAGAGGTTCTTTTTCTCCTGTGCTGTTCCTCCACCCTCCCAATCATGATGTTCCTCTCCAAGGACTGGCTCCTCCTTGCAACATGTCCAAAGTATGCCGAATGAAGCTTCAGAATTTTTGCCTCCAAGGAACAGCCTGGTTTAACCCTCTCCAAGATGAACCTGTTTGTTTTCTCAGCAGTCCATGGTATATTCAATATTCTTCTCCAACACCACAGCTCAAAGGCATCAGTTCTCTTTCTATCATCCTTAGTCATTGTCCAGCTTTCTGGTGCATATTAAGTGATTGCAAAGGCCATAGCCTGTATGCGGCACACCTTAGTCTCTAAAGTGACACCATTACTCTTCAGTACTTTGGAGGGAGAGGTCCTTAACTAGTTAGGTAAAATTATATCTTTTTCTTCCTCTTTTTGGAAACCAAAGCTATTTTTGAAACAATAAAAAGAATTGAAATATTAAATTCATTGTCATGGTGTCAGAACTGACTAACAGAGTCCTCCATTGGGTTTCTGAGGCTGGTGAAAAATCTAAAATAGGTCACCTAGCCCCAATTTCAGAAGGTATAAATCCCACTAGGGGAGACTGCACATCTTTCTCCCTTGGATTAAAAATAAACAAATAAATCAGTAGACACAGGTTTATCTAGTTTTTGTCCTAGAATTTATGATTAAAAAAATAATTTAAACCTTCAAATGAAAATTTGCTTCTAACATGTCTTTATAATATAGGAACTTTGCAGTTTGGGGTTTTCTGCAGAAATTAGTGTCTTTTATTCAGTTTTGAAAGCTTTTCTTTTGGAGATGTTACTTAAGATTTTTTTTTTTTTTTAGTTTTCCCCAATCCCCATGTCAGTCCTGTTTTATAACAGTAGAATTATGCAATATTTTCCCCTTTATGACTGAGATATTTCACTTAGCATAATGTCCTCCAGGGATAAATAATGAATACTGCATTGAAACAGATGAGGGAAAGAACTGTTTAAAAGAAATGTATGATAAGGTTTCATTTGCAAGACAATAGTTCAGAATAAGAGCTGCATAGCAAAGTGGCCTGGGGGTAGGGGGAGTAAAGAAATTGTGCAACAATGAAATAATCTTTACAAAGAGAAAAGCAAACTGGAAGGACAGTAGAGATGAAAATGCAACAATCAATGAATGGGAATACAAGTTTTCTGTAAACTTCCGTTAAAGTATTAAAAAAATAAAATAATAAAAATATATGTTAAAAAATTCTTTTCTTAGGACATATTTAAAGTCAATAGAAAGGGACCTCTGGTGGCCTAGTGACAAGAAACTGTGCTACAATCTTGAAAGCACTTGAATCCGCCAAATACTCCATTGGATGAGGGGCAGTCTCCTCCTGAGCCAGTCGAATCCTATTCGATAGTACACAACAAGAAAAAACAAAACTAATCAAACCCACCACCCTAAAGTCAATGCAGATGTTTTAATGAGTCCTACTTGCACAGTGGTTAAGTGTTCAGCTGCTATCCAAAACTGTAGTAGTTTGAATAAAAGAAATTATGGAATTCACTTGGAGAGATTACAGCCTCAGAAAGCCTATTGGGTACTCCACTCTGGTTTGTAAGATCGTTTTGAGCCATAACCGACTTGATGGTAATGGGTTGGTGTTCAGGTTTGGAAACACTGAGTAGTGTCTTCCTACCATGGACGAGTTCCTTCCAAAAATACGCTCTTCTGAATATCAGAATACTGTGACATAAATATAGTGTATTTTTTTTTCTCTGTACCTTAAGTAATACTTTTTGTTTAATGCCTTTTATTTTGGCTTACTTGATTCCACAATTAACATTCTTGGCACCAGCAGTCAGGAAATCAAAAGATGAATGATGTTAGAAAAATCTGCTGTCAGGGACCTTGTCAGAGGGTTGAAAAACAACACTGTTGGTCTAGAGACTAAGGTGCACCTGATCCAGGACATGGTCTTCATAATTACGTTATGCATCAGAAGACTGCACAATGACCAAAAAAGACAAAAGAAGAATTGCACAATCTGAGTTATAGTGCTGAAGAAGAGTACTGACCATACAATGGACAGCCAAGAGAACTCACAGGTCTGTCCTGGAGAGGGTGAAGCCAAGCTGTTCCGTGGAGGCAAGGATTTTGAGACTCTCTGTCACATCCTTTGGACACATCATTCTTGGAAGAGTGTAGGGACAGTGCAGGAGAGGAAGACTTTGGATGAGACGGGTTGACACCGTAACTGGGGTACTGAGGGTAGGTGTCTCAGAAACAGTGAGACTGGTCCAGGAGAGAGCAGAGTTCAGAGATACTGTTCATTGGGCACTTTGAGTTGCGGTTGATTCGACAGCAAATGACACCACATTATAACTAAATTCAAACTGCCTTGAAGGCACTGGTGAAAAACAACTCTCCAGGAATTAAGAAAATAATACTTGGGATGTTTCAGCAAATTGATGCAATGCTAGAACCACTCATTTATTTAAGAATTTCCCAAGAAATCTAAAAGCCAGCTACCAGGCTAATTTATTGGAATAGAGTCATATTTATAAAGCTGATATAACAGAATATGGAAGTTATTACACAATATAATATATATTGTTGTTTTTGTTGTTATGTGCTGTCAAGTCTCTTGTGACTCATAGCGACCCTATGTACAAGAGCCCTAAACCCTGCTCTATCTTGTGCCAGCCTCACCATTTTCTACACACTTACTCCCACCTCCCCAATCACAGAATCAATCCATCTCATCGAGGGTCTTCCTCTCATGTGTCATCCCTCCATTCTCCCAAACATGATGCCCCTCTCCAAGGACCAGTTCCTCCTTGCAACATGCCCAAAGTATGTAAGACAAAGCTTCAGAATCCTTGACTTCATCCTCTCCAGGACAAACCTGTTTGTTCTCCTAGCAGTCCATGCTATATTCAACACTCTTCTCCAGCACCACAGCTCAAAGACATCAATTCTCTTTCTATCATCCCTAGTCACTGTCCAGCTCTCTGATGCACAGTACACAATTACAAAGACTATAATCTGGATCAGGCACACCTTAGTTTCTAGCCTGACATGGTTGCTCTTCAGTACTCTGGAGACGTCCCTGACAGCTGACTTTCCCAATGCAATTTGTCTCTTGATTTCTGGCTGCTGGTACTAAGAGTGTTGACTATGTAGTCAAGCAAACTAAAAATGTTAACTATCTCAATCTCTTCACCATTCATACTAATGCTGCCAATTGGCCCACTGGTGAGAATCTTTGTTTTCTTGATGTTGAGCTTCAATCCATATTGAAAGCTGCAGTCCTTGACCCTCTGCAGTAAGCGCTTCAGGTGCTCCTCAGTTTCAGCAAACAGGGTTGTGTCATCTGTATAGCGAAGGCTGTTGATGAATTGTCTACAAATACTGATGCCACATTCCTCCTTATACAGCCCAGCATCTCGGATGATCTGTTCTGCACACAGATTGAAAAGGTATAGAGACAGAATGCATCCCTGGTGGACCCCCATCCTGATTTTGAACCATGTAATGTCTCCTTGCTCTGTTCTGACAACTGCCACTTGGTCCAAGTACAGGTTTCGCATTAGCACAATCAAATGTTCTGGGATTCCCATTCTTCTCACAGTCAGCCATAGCTTGTTGTGATCCACACAGTCAAAAGCCTTTGCATATATTACATAAATAAAATTTAGCTAAGGATTATTCAAAAGAAATAGTAAAGAAAGCTGAATAGAAATTATCAAAGAGTGACATGAGAAAACTAATATTTGATTTATTGGTCATACGGTTTCCAGCAACATAGTAAAACATAAGCCACCACAGTATGACACATTTCCAAGCGAGTGGTTGTACCGTGTTGGCCAGCAACATGTAAAATATTTCCTTCATTACAGAAATGCATACAGATGCTCTTTCTCTAGGAAATATTGGAAATGTATACACTTAACTCACAGAGTTAGGACTGAAGACAAGAAAGGAGAAAACACTTTAACATTTTTTATGGTTGATTTGTTTAAAATATATTTTTATGACCTTGTGCTGTCAATGCAAAGGTTGTTGTTACTGTTATGTGCATCAAATCAACTACAACTCAAAACAACCCCAAGCACAATAGTTCTGAACTCTGTTCTATCCTGAGCCAATTTCCCTGTCTTTGACACACTTTCCCTCATTAACCAAGTCATTGTGTCAATCCACCTCATCCAGGGTCTTTCTCTCCTGCATTGACCCTCAATCCTTCCAAGCATAATATCCTGCAAAGAGTGGTCCCTTCTTGCTATATGCACAAAATATGTGAGATGGAGTCTCAAAATCTTTGCCTCCAATAGGTAGTTTGCTTTCACCCTCTTGGGACAGACCTGTTCATTCTCTTGGCAGTTCATGATCTGTTCAATACTCTTCCCCAGCACCACAACTCAAAGGCATCAATTCTTTTCTGTTATCCTTGGTGACTGCCCAGCTCTCTAGTACAAGTAATTGTGAAGTCTATGGCCTGGATCAGGTGTCCTTTAGTCTCTAGGCTGACATCCTTGCTCTTCAGCAGTCTGAAGAGGTCTCTGACAGCAGACTTTCATAATGCAATTTGTCTTTTGATTTCCTGACAGCTCGTGCCAAGAGTTGACTGTGTAATCAAGCAAGCCGAAATTGTTAACAGTCTCTCTATCATGATGCTGCCAACTGGCCTAGTAGTCTTTTTAGTGCTTATAAAAATACTTTCTCTTAGTCTTCTTAATCAAATAGTTTACAATTCATGGAAGATCTACCCTACAGCTAAATTTTTCAACCATTTTTGAAGAGATGGGACCTATATATGACAAAACTTTTACATGTAAAACACCTGGAGGGGAAGAAAACCTCTAATTAAATGCTAACCTTCCCTTTCAGCCTTGACTTTCTTGTTTCTCTGCCTCTTATATAACCAAGGACAAGGTTTTGTAAGTCACAAGGCATTTAGTTGATAAAACTTTTGCTCAGCAGACAATGTAAAGAATAAATTGGCTTTTTTGTATCTCTCTCCTTTTTTTCCTTTCCAAAAATGCTACCTAAAGGTATAAATTGAGGACTTTCCTAGTCACCATACTGCTCGTCTTTAATCATTTCCTTAGTTAAGCCATTAAATAATTTTTATGTGTAGATGCTTCTTATGGTTGTACTTGGACAAATAAGAAAAGAAAAAATAATGCATTGAGAAACAAGGTTACCTCCACTATTCTGCTGTGCTCACCTAATGTAAAGATTCTCAGCAAGGTCCTGTAATCTCCACTTGCATCGCTGTTTTGTATGCAAAACTTTTACTGCTATAAGTACTATGGAGGACATATGGAAATACAATGTTAGGTGGAGTGCTAAATTTTAATCACCTCTCTGTTATATTTGTTTAGGGAAAAACAGGAAATGTGCTTTGGACAATAGGTAAAAACTTGCCGTGGTTGAAGAAAGGGCAATTTCATCGCAGTGTAAAATTCCTGTGTAAGATTAGGCTTCTTTGAGGAGCAGATAAAAGCTAAAGGATAATAGTTCTACTAGATCTGGCTGAGAACCAACAAACTGCCTTCTGGTATCCAAGTCATATAGGGAAAAAAACCCCAAAAAGCCAAAACCAACCCACCAAATAAGCCTCATTTCATTTTGCAATCAGCATAAAGTGTTTTTAATGGAAAAACAAACAAATGACAAATGAAAAGCACATTACACTTATTTTATGCACTTTGCTGCTTTAGTTACTATAAACACTTACAAATTTGGAAGTAGTTATTTTGAGTTTTCTTGTCTAAATATTGAGCTAGTAGGCATTTGTTGATCATTCATTCATTTAAAGTTAACAATATAGAGCAAAGTATAAGGAGTAAAGATTGATGTGGACCAGGATCTGTAAATTAGTTGGAATAAAGCCAGGAATAACTGGGAATGGTTTTGTTCCCTTTGAATCCATACATAGTGATTTACAGCATGTTAAAATGACAGTGATTTCCAAGTCACAGGACCTTATTACTAATTTGATGAACCTTTTACAATCTTCTGCTAACTTCAACATTAATGATTGTCCAGACTCGAGAAAGGTGAATTTAAAAAAAAAAACAAAACTACACTGGTTTACTTATAACATGAATATACATTGTTTTTCACACTGGATCTTTCTTACTTACTTTGCCCACACCTTCCTCCACCAATCAAATTGTGCAACCCTATGATTACCATCTCCCATCCTCACCTATCTTCTCCACTTCTCCCCTCCCGTAGAGCCTCATACATGTTTTACTAGTTATCTATTTCTACAATTATGGTTTTATACAGTATTTGTCCTTATGGAACTGAGCTAGTTCAATTAGCATAATGCTCTCCAGTCCCCCCCAAGTTAAGTAGTAATTTACAAAATCATTGCTCGTGCATGCTGCACAGTAATCTGTCATGTGACTGTACCATGATTTCTCAATCCATTCGATTGTGGTTGGACATTAGGGCTAATTCCATGTTCTTACAATGGTTAATAATGCTGCTATGAACATTGGGGTACAAATCTTCATCAGTTCTCATTTTCTTGGGGTATATTCATTGATTTCACATGCAAGCAAGATTTTACTGAAGATTATCCAAAAACGACTGGAACAGCACATCAGCAGAGAACTACCACAAGTCCAGGCTGGTTTCAGAAGGGGTCGTGGTACTATGGATATTGTAGCTGATGTTAGATGGATCTTAACTTAAAGTAGGGAATACCAGAGGACT
>NW_006399828.1:3632970-3641146 GCF_000299155.1 Elephantulus edwardii
ACTCTCCTTCATAGGGTCGCTATGAGTCGCCTGCCACTTGACGGCACTTAACAACAACAACTAAACTTTACCACTGCTACTGGAATAAGATGGTATCTGATTGTGGTTTTGATTTGCATCTTTCTTATTGCCAGTGATTTTGAGCATGTCTTCATGTGTCTGTTAGCCATTTTTGTAGTTGTGTCACTAGTCTTTTTCTTGTGGAGGTCCTGTTGTTTGTTATGTGACTTCAAGTCACCTGTAACTTATAGAGACCCTGTGTACAACACCCCTAAACCCTGCTCTATCTTGTGTCAATATTATTTTCTCTGATACATCTACCCCAATTACCCCAGTTACTGAATGAATGGGAAGGTCCTGTAGGGTGTTGTAAACGCTTGAATTTTGCATGTAATAATGAGAATAACAGAAGAAGGGGCTATTAAAAGTCTGTCCTTGATTCCTTGTATTACACCTAAATCCTCTCTAAAATCTAGACTGAGGCTGGATAACTTTTCTTTAAAATGCGGACAAATATTGATCTCTTAGTGCGTCAGATATTCCAAATTTTCTGGCACAAACTAGCAATACCTCTAGGATGAGCACTTCCAGGGCTGAATCTGTTATTTGAAGTATGTCAATGGTATTCCATGAATTCCTGTGGCCTTATTTTTTTCCATTGTCTTCACCACCATTGGCTCTTGTTCACACGGTACTTCCTGAAATATTTCAGTGTTGATGAATTCTTTTTGGTGCAGTGATTCTAAATATTCCCTCTTTTTTTTTTTATGCTTCCTGGATGATTCAGTAATTTGTCCATAGAGTACTTCAGTATTGCAACTTAAATTTGTTTTTCAGTTCCTTTAACTTGAGAAATAATATATCCCCTGGTGGCCTAGTGGTAAGAAACGGCGCTGTAATCCTGAAGGCCTGCGATATGAATTCACCAGCTCCTCTGTGGGAGAAGAGTAAGCAATCTCCTGCATGCAACTGACTGTCTCTGAAAACCCTCTAGAGGGTCAGCTACGGGTGAGTTCCTACTTGACAGCACACAACAACTTGAAAAATACTGACCAGGTTCTCTTTTTATTCTCCAACTCTAACTCTTTGCACATTTCACTAAAATATTTTGCTTTGCTTCTCAAGCTGGCCCTTGTAATCTTCTGTTCAGCTCTTTTATTTCAACACCTCTGTCTTTCCTTTTGGCTTCTTGATGTTCTAGTGTAATTTTGAGTGTCTCACCTGTTATCTATTTTGGTCTTTTCTTGCTCTTCTGTCTTTCTAATGGCCTTTTGGTCTCTTCATGGATAACTTTGATGTTATCCCACAACTCATCTGATTTTCAATCATTTGTGTTCAATGCCTTGAATCTATTTTGGAGACAATTTTTACATATGACTCGAGGTCATATTTTACCTGTTTTAATCTTCTTCAACTTCAATTTGAACTTGCACTGAAGTTGATAGTTTGTTCCACAGTTGTTAGTATCTCACCTGGTTTTCACAGTTGATATTGAGCTTCTCCAATGATTCCTTCTATTGATGTAGTCAATCTATCCCTGTTTTCCTTCAGATGAAGTCCATGTGTATAGCCGCCTTCTGTTTCTTAAAGAAGGTATTATGACTAAATCATTGAGTGTACAAAATTCAATCATTTGATCTGATCTCCACCCTCATTTCTGTCTCCAAATTCCTAATTTCTAGCTACCATCCCTTCTGTTTTGTTCCCAATTTCTGCATTCCAGCCCCAACTTATTATTAATACATCTTGACTGCTGTTTAGTCAATTTCAGACTCCAAAATTGACAGAATTCCTCAATTCTCTCATCTTTGACTTTAGCTGTTGGTATGTCTGTTTGAGTAACAGTTATATTAACAGGTCTTCCTTGCATACATGTGGATAGTATCCTATCACTTATAGCATTATACTTCATAAACAGATCTTGTGAAGGTCTTTTTAATTATGAATCCAACACCATCCCTCTTCAACTTTTTATACCCAGCATAGTACAGAGTAGGATTGTCTGATTAAAAGTGTCCAATTTCAGTTAATCTTGCCTCACTAATGCCTAGAAAGTCTATATTTATGCGTCCCATTTAATTTTCAACAAATTCTAGTTTTTCTGTGTTTATACTTCATATATTACACGCTCCAATGACTAGTGGGGATTTGCAGCTGTTTCTCCCAGTTTTTTAGTCACTTCTCACCTGACCTTTATCTCTAATTCTGTAATTACAAATGTTCTTCATTCATAAAGTTTTCGAATGCCTGTTACTTCAGAAATGAATGGTCAATCCTGCTTCTTAATCTCTGTTAAACTGGCATCTTTACTAAAACCTGTCCACCATGGATGACTCTACTGGCATTTGAAATACCAGTGACATAGCTTCCAGTAACCCACAAGTTGCCCCATGACAGCAAACTGACAGACGAGTATTACACTAATAAGAGCAGACTCTAAATGCACAAGATTATGTGCACCTAAGCTGTAAAATAAATAGCAACATGTGAATTACTTCCCTCACTTCAGTGAATTGATATGTGATGTACCTCTAACATCAAGTCATAGAAACAATCATGACTGCTAGTATTTATAGTGACTTAGTTGAAAGAGTAGATAGATAACGACTACTGCATTAGGACAGATAAGGGGAAGAACTGTTTGAGAGAAATACATCATTATCCATTATATGTATGAGAATAATCTGGAACAAGGAATACATTATAGGTTGGGATGTGGAGGAAGAGAGAGGAGGGAGAATTGGTGCAACAATGAATAAATTTTAAAAAATGTTTTACAAATAATGAAATAGAATGATTTCAATAAAATACCATTGTTGTTGTTGTTGTTAAGTGCTGTCTCATCGTAGATGACTCATAGCGACCCTAAGAATGAAAAACCTGAGCACTGTTTACAGTTTCTAGAGGCAAGCCATTGTGGAAGTAGATGCCACTCCTGCTTCCAAGCTTGTTTTAACTGGGAAACTCCACCGAACACTGTCCACCATGGGTAACCATTACAACGTTTGACACATCAGTGTCACAGTGTTTAACATCACAGCAACCACCAGTTACCTCTGCACAGCAATGCACAGACCAGTGCTATACTACATAGAAGAATGCTTGACTTAGCTGGGTGGTTGTGATTGGGGCATCACACCACCTGGTGGCAATGATTAAAAATTGCAAGTTTAGGTTTTCTGTCTCTTGAACATACAGACATTACGGGGAAGTGTTCCAGAGTTCCTGCTACAGGTAATTTGAATAACAAATAAAGGACTTGTAGGGAGTCTACATTTTTTCATGCAGAATCTTTTCTTTATTATAATCCAGCATCATATTATCCCTACTAAAAGAACTAACATTCTTCTCCTTGTTCCAGAATAATACATGTCTAGTTGGAAGGGGTTTTTTGGTTCGTTTGTCTTGGGAGAAATACAGGCAGAATGGTCTTTAGAGCAAAGAATGGCAAAACTTCATCTCATATACTTTGAGCATGTTATCAGATGCAGCTCATCTCTGGAAAATGGCATCTTGAGGAAGCAGTGGTTAATGAAAAAGAACAACAGCTTCAAAGAGATGAACTGGAAAAGTGGCTACAATAATGGGCTTAAACAGAACAGAGCTTGTGAGAATGGTACAAGATCAGACAACATTTTCTTCTGTTGCTAATCAAATCACTGTGAGTCAGAGATGACTCTGTGCTCCCCGACAACAACAAGGAGTTGAAAAGGTTTCACAGAATAGTCAAAATAAATTAAAATTGAGCTTATAAAATAAAAAAAGAAATATTTACAGAATATTTAGTTTTCTTTCCCCATGGAAATATTGTTCTTATTAATCTCATAGAATTATTATGTTTTGTACTCTTAACAATATCCACAATATCATATTGTTCCGGCTTTTACAAATTAACATAGTTGATGTAACATAAATGTTCCATTTTATAGCTAACAATATGTATTATGTCCGAAGTATTTGGTAGTGTGTACTGTAGGATAGATTCAAACCATGATCTTCTCAAATGCTTTCTATACATCAGAAAATTGAACAGTGAGTAATGGATGACACAAAAAGAAGTGATGCCTTAGAATTGTACTGTTGGAGAAGAGTATGGCAAGAGAACAGGACTGTCTTAGAAAAAGTAAAAGCAGGGTACTCATCTTTTCAGCAACAATGGTGAAAATTTGCCTCATACATAGGATGTGTTATTAGGAGGTACCAGAACTTGGAGAAGGACCTCAGAAGGTGGAGAGTCAGCAAAAGCACAGAAAACCTTTGAGAAGATGGATTGGTAAAGTGACCATAAGAATGTGTTCAAGTGTGTGAGAGATGGTAAGGGTGGCAAAGGATGGGGCATGTTTCAGATCTGTTGTCCGTAGGGTCATTATGTACTTAACTCAATGGTACATAACAACAACAACAACAACAACAGTAACAGTAGTATAAATGTACATAGTCACAAGACTGAGGATATTTCCTAACATTATACAGTTATTCTTTCCTATCCTTTTGCATTTAGTTAGAAAATGATCATGTTCAGGTCCATTTATTGTAGTTTTTGTGTCAATCCATCTTACTGATGATCCACTCTACCTTTCCCAGCATAATGTCTTTTTTCCAAGGTCTGGCCTCTCCTGACAACAAATTTCTCCTTTGAGGCCAGATATTTGAAGCTCTCTCTCATAAACTTTGGGCATGTGGCAAGGAGGGACCAGTCCTTCTAGAAGGACATCATGCTTCGAAGTGTGGCGTGACAGTGCAGGAGAGGAATACCCCGGATGAGATAGAGCAACACAGTAAGTGGAGCAATGGGACTAGGTGTGTCAGAATCAGTGAGACTGGTTCAGGGTAGAGCAGAGTTCAGAGCTATTGTACATAGTGTCACGTAATAATAATAATACTTATTCTGAATAGCAATCACTAATCTTTCAGTTAGCAACTTGGAAATTTCTCAGAATAGAGCAGGGAAACACTTCATGGTTCAAAATCAGGAAGGGAGTGCATCAAGGATGTGCCCTGTCTCCATACCTTTTCAATCTATACACAGAACAGATCATTTGAGAGGCTGGGCTTTATGAGGAGGAATGTGGCAACAGGATTGCAGGAAGACTCATCAATAGCCTACATTATAGCAATGACACAATCTTGCTTGCTATTCTAAATACTCAAATGAAAAAACTCAAACTCACTGCCATCAAGTCAGTTATAACTCAGAGTGACTGACCTTCCATAGAATTTACAAAGCTATAAATCTTTTTACATTTTTTTCACACATGTATAGACATTGTTTCATAACTACATTGTGTTTTATATAATTAATTGCTATTGACTTATGCCTCATGTTTATTATCTCATGTTTTCAAGTCCACATTGAACATTTCCTATTCCTTCACTACACCATCTGCCCACCAACCTTTGTTATCCAGGTGATTTCCCTCCTTCCTTCTCCCTTTACCCTTCTCCTTTTGACTATTTATACACATATTTCTCAGTCGTCCTTCCATTTTTACAATAATTATCTGTTGAAAAAGGAGAAAATCGGTCATAAGGGCTAGAGCCATGAGTGTCTCTCTGAAAGGACCCTAGGGAATAAGAATAGCACAGTCCCTCACTGCCCCAAAGCAGAAAACAGAGTCCATAGCCCAGCCTCATGGTGCCTGTAGAGCCCCACCAACAGCAAGAGGTTCTTTTATTCATTGCTGACTCACAGTGATGGTACCCACAGTGGGGTTGATTAGGGAAAAAAGTTGGAGAATGGGAGAGGCAAAGAATAGCACCCACACAAGTCTAGGCTTCAGCCCAACAGTTCCAAGGTAGAGTTCCTCAGTAAGTCTAGGCTCTGGTTTCACTTCAGCAGTCAAATCCAAATCATCCAGCAAGGTTTGCCTCAGAGCAGTTAGAAGTTAGCTTCTCCTTCAAACAACAAACATTTGGCTAGAACAGCCAAACCTTTAACTGTGTCTACCACAGGTGCAAGAAGCCTCAGGTCATACCTTGCCACAGCTTTTCCACAGCAGTGCCAGTCTCTCAACCATTAGGGTCTCGCTCTCAGAAGGGTCTTGCCACCACAAGCCTTGCTTGCTTCAAGTCTTGCTGCCCAGTACGGTAAGCACTCTTTCACTTAGCCTAGTCCTACAGCTGATGCTGATTTGCAAGATGATGTTGATCAGCAAGATCGTAAGTTTGCAGTTAAGGCAACTGGAGATAAGAGGTAGTTAACTGTAGCAGCTAATGAAAAACCAACTTTTAGGCTAATACCATGGTCTAATGCAGTATTTGTCCTTACGTGCTGAGTTAGTTCATTTATCACCATGCTCTCTAGACTTCCTCATGTTATATAGTATAAAATTGTTGCTTCTTAGTGCTGCATAATATTCCATTTTGTGAATGTACCACAATTTCTCAATCCAATTGCTTGCTTGTTGATAGACATTTGGGCTATTTCCATTTTCTTGCTATTGTGATTAAAGCTGTTATGAACAGAGCTGGACATATCTCCATTTGTGTCTCAGTTCTTATTGCCTTAGGGTACATTCCTATATTCCTGGTGGAATGTGGTAGTTGTTGTTGTTGTTGTTGTTGTTGTATATGGCCACATTACCTGTAACTCATAGTGACTAAGTATAATAGCTTTGAGCTCTGGCCTATACTGAGCCAGTCTCAGTGACTCCAACATGCCTACCTCCATTGTCCAAGTTACTGTGCCAATCCATCTTGTCCAGCGTCTTCTTCACCTGCACTATCCCACCATTCTTCTGAATGAGCATGATGTCCTTCTCCAAGGACTGGTCTTTCCTGGTCACATACCCAAAGTACATCAGATGGAGTTCCAAAATTATTGCCTCCAAGGAGGAACTTGGTTTCAGTCTTTCCAAGACAGGCCTGGTTGTTCTCTTTGCAGTCTGTGGTATGTTCAATACTCTTCCCCAGCATTACAGCTCAAAGGTGTCAATTTTTCTTCTATCATCCTTAGTTATTGTCAAGCTCTATGATGCAATTGTGAAGTAATTGTGAGGATCATGGTCTGGATCAGGCACACCTTAGTCTCTAGACTGACATCATTGCTTTTTAGCTCTTTGGAGATATTTCTGAAACACTTCCTTAATGCAGTTCATCTTTTGATTTCCTGATTGCTGGTGCCAAGAGTGTTGATTGTGGAGTCAAGCAAACTGAAATTGTTAACAACCTCAATCTCTACTCCATCTACCTTGATGTTGTCAATTGACCCACAGGTGAGAATGTTTGTCTTCTTGATATTGAGCTTCAATCCATATTGAAGACTACAATACTTGACCTTCTGCAGCAAACACTTCAGATCCTCCTCAGTTTCAGCCAGCAAGGTTATGTCATCTGCATAATGCAGGTTATTGATGAGGCTTCCTCCAATCCTGATGTCATACTCCTGATGCCACACTTCTCTTAAGTCCAGCCTCCTGTATGATCTGTTCTGCATATAGATTTAAAAGGTATGGAGACAGGATCCTACACCCAGATATAGATATAGATATACCTACACCCCTCTTATACAGCAGTTTAATGACTGAGTCAAATGGGATTTGTATATTCAGCTTTTGAGGAAATGTCGAACTGCCTTCCAGAGTGGTTGTACCATTTTACAAACTCACTACCAGGATATGACAGTTCTGATCTCTGCACACACTCTCCAAAATGTGTTACTTGCTGTCCTTTTAAACTCTACTACTGCTACTGGGAGGTACTGAGATGGTACCTCATTGTTAGTATTTTCATCTCCCTGATTACTGGTTATTTTGAACATTTCTCCATGTGTCTGTTAACCATCCAAAGTCTTCCTTTATGAAGAGCCTTCATGTCAAAGCCATAGATCCTAACAGAAGAAACTACATATCTTTTTTTTTTCCATGGCGCTTCTGGTAGATTTGAACTGTCAGATATACACAAAGCCTCCTCTTTTACAAATAGCATCAATAAACTTTTTCAGGCTCTCAGGGGAGCAGGATAGATACAAAGTAAAAAAAAAATTCAGCTTCAGATTTGTCCCCTAAACAATGAAAGCAAAACCTCTAGATCATGACATTGGTTTCCTTGAAACTATGCACTGGAGTTCTTTGGCATTTTTTAGACTTTCTTATCATTGGTATACTACAGAACAATTTCACTGATTTCACATGCAAGCAAGATTTTACTGAAAATTATCCAAAAACGACTGGAACAG
>NW_006399828.1:3642356-3643731 GCF_000299155.1 Elephantulus edwardii
TTAAGACAACTCTGAGATTTGTTAATTTTCTATTAGTCTTTGGAAAAGTGTGACCAACTGTATGACTGATGCTGTCTTGGCCAAACCCCCTCCCTACTGAACCCTGACCCTGATCTTTCCTTTCACAAAATTGTCAAGGTTTTAGATGTGCCATGTTAAATTTTACTTCTTTGGACATGGAGTCAAGACTATAGCCTTATAAGTATAAAATCATCTTTCTTACAGTTCATCCAGGTCTATTTTGAAGCTGTGTTATAAATTCTGATGTTATTTCATCTCCATCCAGGCCTTCTAGTTTGCTGGTCCTCTATAAAGCATGCTGTTGTTCTCCAGGGGACTAGTTCATTCTGACAACATGATTAAAACATGGAGATGAAGTCTCGCCATCCTTACCTCCAAGGACATGCCAGCTGTACTTCCAAGACATATTTATTCATTTTAGCCATTTATGTCTGGCATATTTAATGTTCTTTGCCAGCATCACAATCAAAGGCATTACTAATTCTTCAGTCTACTGTATTACATGCATGTGGAGCTTCTGAAAATACCAAGATTTGGGTCAGGTGCACCTGACACCTCAAATGGATATTTTTTGGTTTACTTTTAAATACTTCAAGGACTTCTTCTTCAGCCAATTCCTCTAAAGCAATCTGCTGATTGACTTCTTAGCTACTGTTTCCATGGGCATTGGCTATGAATCTAAGTGAAATGAAATCCTTGACAATGTCAATGTTTCCCCCATTCATCAAAATGTCGCTTACAGACCTAGTTGTGAGATTTGGCTGGGACAGTATGTTCAAACATAGCCATGGCTGTGATGCTGCACAACCAGGCAGTGCTTTGTCCTGTTGTGCAGAGAGAGTTCCTATGAGGCCGAACTGACAGGACATGACATAAGATTATTTCTCTGCACATCTCACTGCTCCAGGTTCTATACTTGGTTCCTCTTCAGGAGCATATACTGGGGTAACAATTAAGAGTCTGTCTAAATGAAGGTTGGCTGTTCAAATCTTCCCAGTGCCTCCATAACAGAACTAACTAGCAACCTGTGCTCAAAAAGTTTAACTGCCTAGAAAACCTCATGGGACAGTTTTATTCTGCCACATGGGTCACTATGACTTGGAATAAACTCTTCTGAATGCTGTTGTTGTGTGCCATCAGGCCACCTGCAATTCACAGCAACCCTATGCACAAGAGCTCTGAACATTGCCCTCTCCTGAGCCAGTCTCACTGATTCCGACACACCTACCCCTAACACTTCAGTTACTATGCCAGTCCATCTCATCCAGGGTCACAGGGTCGTCTTCTCCTGTGCTATCACGCCACCCTCCAAACATGATGTCCTTCTTCAGGAACCAGTTCCTCCTGGCCACAT
>NW_006399828.1:3644041-3647862 GCF_000299155.1 Elephantulus edwardii
ATATTTATATATGTAAATTTGTGGTCATGAGGGTACTTTATTTGAAGTAGGATTCTGGTTCTTTCCTAGAACTGCATTGTTTCAAGGAGATGAAACCTAATCCAAATGGACCTGTGACCATATCTGGGGAGGAAGCCCAGTGCAAGGAAAAAGTACCCATATGCAACAGTTCCATAGGTTTCCTGGCTATAATCTGTGTGATAGCAAATTACTCAACCCATCTTCTATGATTTCATTGTGTAGATTTGAAGCAACAATGTTTCAGTTATGGAAAAAATGACATTTTCATAGTCTCTGGGATGGATAATAGTTTCAGCATGAAGAACTAAGGCTTTGATGAGTAGGACAAACTGTTAAAAAAACAACCTAAAGGAGCAAATAGTGAGGTTGGGAAGGCAAAGTCTGCTGATTTCTCTCTTTAAAAAAGATAAGGGCTTCCAGGCACATCCTCAGTTAAAATGTCATCGTTTTGAGAACTTCATTCCCCAGGTCCTCAGTGCCCTCAGTGCCTTCATTTTATTGCTCGCACTTATTTCCTGTAGAAAAGAATTCCTAATGTCTGTCCAAGTTACCTGACATTAACATTACAATAACAAAAACAATGTGTAAATTCTTCTAGTTCTGTAAAGCAGATTATTTTTTTCTAGTAATTAAATCTGTAGTCTACCTGGAGTTATGTGGGCATATATTTTGCTTTTTTGTTAAAGAGAAATGAATCATTCATACATGTCAAATAGAAACCCATGTGAAACAAGATTACATTAAACACCAACTGCAGAGTCCAGGAAACAAAGAACAAAGCAATGTTCCCATCTAATCACGTTTAGACTAAAATAATACTACAGGTTCTATTTCTGTTGAGTCATAGAAAGGCCATTTTGTTCTGTTTAAATGAATTCCCTTAGGA
The DNA here is from genome assembly GCF_000299155.1 of Elephantulus edwardii. Taxonomy (NCBI): domain Eukaryota; kingdom Metazoa; phylum Chordata; class Mammalia; order Macroscelidea; family Macroscelididae; genus Elephantulus; species Elephantulus edwardii. The sequence continues at coordinate 3,644,949 of NW_006399828.1, forward strand.
CTATCTATGGGAAAAATGGAAACAAACCTTCTCCCACCATTGTATTTTGAAAATACACAGCAAAAGAGTAAACAAATAAAGCCCTTCCTCTCTTTCTATGCCCTTTTTAACTGTTGACTCTGAAAACCTGTGGCTGCTGGATTCATGTAAATTTGTAAAGGTTTTCAGAGTGTTCTTCTAAAACAGGACTGACCCAGCCTTTCAGGTCTGTGTCTATAGTTACTAGACTGTGTCCCAGGATGATACCCATCCCTCAGATAACTGAAAGGATGAGAGTGAAAAGAAGGACCATTCACAGTATGTCATAGGTCACAAGTTCTGGTGACCAACAACACTCTGGGGTTGTAATCCAATGTTAAACACATCTATGAATCCCAAGTAAATGCATTCTATTCAGGTTAAGGTTAATTACATTTTTTTTTTAAAAATGAAGTTATTTACACCTCCTCACCCCCCCCCAATTATTTTAAAATAATGGAGAAAAAAACATACAAGAATATTTGGGGTTTTATTTCTGTCTGTCTTTAGTTAGAGAATCTCACATGACAGTATTTATGACCATTGGCACACTTCTTAAAGGACCCCTGAACATCCCAAATTGCTCCCTATGGATTTTCACACCACATAATTGATGGACAAGGCAATTAATAAATTTTCATAGTATTGGACACTTAATGGGCAGGTATCAACAAGCTAATTTTGTAGTGTCCATAAAATATGACCTGTAATAACTGTTTCTTCACCAATTAATTTTAATGAAAGCTTTGCTTCTTCCCTCTGTCTTTTGCAAAATGCTGGCTGCTTCATTTTCTAATTATAGTGACTGGCTCTAGCTTGCTACAGTGCCATCTCCCAAATTTAACGATCCCATAACTCCTTTCTTCTTGTTTACTTGGCTCTCTCTCTAAGATCACTGTTCTCTACTGCCCACTGTGATAAATAAGGAAGATGTGTTTAAAATGTTTAATATTATTTTTAATAAGACAAAAAAGATCACTTTTTATGTGGCACATATTACGGAGCCAAAGAAAATGGCCAGCTTGAATAGGAAGTAACATATTGTGCATTAAAGATTAATCCATCTGGGAGAATCATCAAGATACCCAAATAACTTTTATTGAAACTTCAGGACAAGAAACAGTGTGGAAGGTCACCTCTTCTTTAACAGTTGCCTAACGATAGCGTTGTTACGAAAAGGAAGTTTAGTTTTCTTTATTATTTGTTGTGGCTGTTGTTTTTTATAATAAGGTAGCTTGGGTGCGTTTCGAAAATGGAAATCTAAAAAAATAAGGCATGTGAACTAGAACATTGCAACTTTCACAGAAAAAAGATTGATCCAGAAATGTCTGCCAATGCCAATGGTAGTATATTGTGCCACCAATAGAAGCGAGAAGGAAACTAACATTTATAAGTTCTTACTATTTCAAGGACTATCAAGCAGGTGTCATTGCCTTTTGACCCCACTATCATGTCCCTCCCAATATTTCCTTGTTCCTCATACACAGAAAGAAATTGCTGAACACCTACTTTTTCAGCCCTACAGGCAGCCCAGACATAAGAGTGTAACCCAGACAAGGATAATGGGGTCAGAAGAAATACTACTGCACCTTCTAAGAAGAATTTTCTCTGATGAGATTCTTCTGCCTAGGGTGTTGTCATGTAAGGACATGCCACCTACTGCATTGAAGAGACACAGATCTACACCTCTGATACCATTCAGTTCCTGGACTACATGAGGAACTTCTTACCTCTAAATTTTCTTTTTTTTTTTTAAAAAAATGAAGTCTTTCCATTTAAGTCAAGTTTAGTTGAATGTATGACATCTGTGTAAATTGCGCATTGTAAATGAGCTATACTATACCAGTCTTAAAGTTTAAGTGCTTTCAAATATCAATTAAGTCTTATTCTCCTCATTTTTAGAGATGAGGAAAACAAAGTTGAGAAAGAAAAAGGAACTTTTTTCATTATCCCAGAGACTCGAGACAGATTCAGAAGCCAGGGTTTGAATCTTGGCTTGGGTAATTCAATTTGACTTCTTGTGCTACCATTCAGTTATATAACACTGCCTCTCTGTATAACAAATATTTACTGAATGAGTTAGTGTTTGGACCTGAAAGAAAGGGTGCATGCAGGTGTGTCTTTGTTCCGAGTCAATATCAAGTGCTACTTTAAAAAAAAAAAGGATTGAGCAGAAAAGGCAATTCTAGTTCTATAGGTTTGTTGGGTTTTTAAATCTAGAATTATCTTTTGTGTTCAATTCTTTTTTTTCTCTTTTATAACACTTACTAGGATTGTCAACCTGTGTTTTATCAACTATGCAAAAACGTTAGATTGTGCAGCTCATGATAAATTACGGATAACATTGCAGAACACTTAATTGTGCTCATTTAGAACCTGTAATTGACCAAGATGTAGTCATTGAAATAGAACAAGGAGATGCTGCCTGTTTTAAAACTCGGAAAGATGTGCATCAGGATGGTGCCATGTTTGGCCTGTACACTGAACAATCTGAGAAGTTGCACTGAATGCAGCAGGACTGAAGGACTAAACACTCCATAGCAGTCTGTGGGTTGTAGCAGGTAGATGACACTATTATGCTTCTGAAAAGAAAGAAAACCTGGAGCACTTGTTGGTGAAGGAGTGCAAAGACCATAGCCATCATTATGTGTTGAATTTCAACATAAAGAAAAACTAAAATCCTTACAACTAGACCAGTAATCAACATCATGATAAAAAAAGAAGGAAAAAAACACACAAACCCCAAAGCTGAAGTTGTGAAGGACAATGTTTTATTTGGATACAAAATCAACTCTCAAAAAAGCAGGAGTAGCCATATTAATCTCTGATAAAATAAATATCAATGTAAAAACCATCACGGAAGATAAGGAAGGTCACTACATAATGCTGAAAGGGT
>NW_006399828.1:3652822-3666244 GCF_000299155.1 Elephantulus edwardii
TTTAATGAAGATAATGGTGACGATATCATGGACTGCCAAGAAAACAGATTCACCCTGGAGAGGGTTAAACCAAGCTGCTCTCTGGAGGCAAGGATTTTGGGGCTTCATTTGACATACTTTGGACATGTTGTAAGGAGGGACAGGTCCTTGGAGAGGGGCATCATGCTTGGGAGGTGGAGGGACGGCGTAGGAGGGGAAGATCCTCTATGAGGTGGATTGATTCAGTGACTGTGGTAATTGGGATGGCTGTGTCAGAGGCAATGAGACTGCCACAGGATAGAGCAGGGTTTAGGGCTGTTGTACATAGGGTCACTATGAGTCGCAAGTGACTTGACAATAAAAACAGCAATGGATATTTAACGATAACATTCTTGAGACTCAGGTTCGATTCCAGAACAATGAATCATATGCTTAGCGTGTTGCTGTGATGCTAAATAATTTTAAAAGAGCTTCTAGACCGAGTTGTTTAGAAAGAAATAAGACCTAGTGATCCACTTCTCAAAATTATCTAATGCAGCTCCTCTGGATCTCATTGTACAACTCTACTGGGCATTTGGTTCCTATGAGTTGAGGGTTAGTGAATGACATTCTTCTTTTGAGACATTTCTTTCCTTTTTTTTTAAAAAAAGGAGCTCTGGTGACATAGTGTGTAATTTGCTGTGCTGCTAACTGAAAAGTCAAAAGTTTCTGTCTACCAGTCACTCCACGGAGAAAAATGGCCAATCTCTTTCCATAAGATTTACAGCCTGAGGAAGCTGATGGAGGATTATCATAAGTGAGAATCAATTTGATGGCAATGAGTTTCTTCATAAACATTATTCCAGCTGCTGTGTGTTTAAATTAACCTGAGCTAGTGCACCAGCAGCTAGGAAATAAAGAAGACAAATTGCACTGAGGAAGTCTCAGGGACCTCTGTCCAGAGTACTAAAAAGCAACCATGTCAGCCTAGAGATCAAGGTATGCCTGATTCAGGCTGTGGTCTTCAAAATTACTTGCTATGCATCAGAGAGCTGGACAATGACTAAGGATGATAGAAGAAGAATCAATGCCTTTGAGATTGACTCAGCAAGAGATCTAATGGAAGGAGGGAGGTACGTCAGAGGAAATGAAATTGACTCAAGACAGAGCAGGGGTTCAGAGATGATGAATATAGGTCATCATAACAGATTGGGGACATATTGAATTAGATGATCATATGACCTACTACGCTGAAAATGAAAAGATGATAAAAAAATGGGATAGCTTTCTTAGTTAAAAAAGGTCATTTCTAGATTCATCTTGAAATACAATATTGTGAGTGACAGAATACTATCCATAAGCCTATAGGGAAGACCTGTTAATACCCCTATCATTCAAATTTATGCATCAACAAGAGCCAAAGAGGCTAAAATAAATTATTTCTATTAACTGTTGCAGTTAGAAATCAATTGAAATGTAACCAAGATTCATTAATAATAATGGGTGACTGGAATGCAAAAGTTGAGAATCAGGAGCCAGGAAGAAGGATCAGTAGTCGGAAAATATGGACTTGGAGGGGAAGACCCTCTATGAGATGGACTGATTCAGTGACTGGGGTAATCGGGATGGGTGTGTCAGAGGCGGTGCAGTTGGCGCAGGATAGAGCAGGGTTTAGGGCTGTTGTGCATAGGGTCGCTATGAGTCGGAAACGACTCGACGGCACATAACAACAACAACAGCAATGAGGCTGGGGATAGAATGCTAGATTTCTGGACAGTCAATGATTTATTCAAAGAAAATACCTTTTATAAGAAACATAAGCACAGGATATACACATGGATTTCACCTAATGGGATGCACAGGAATCAGATCAGATGATGTGGAAAGAATTATTGGAGAAGTTCAATATCAGTAGTGAAAATAGGCCAAGTGCTGATTGTAGAATAGACAATCACTCAGATGCAAGTTCAAATTAAAGCTGTTGGTGTTGGTGTTGTTGATTGCTGCCAAGTTGAGCATGACTCATAACGACCCTATAGACAAAAGGCCTGAAGTCTTTCTGTAACTAACATCATTTCTTCAAGTTCCTACAGTTTCCAGATGTGTGTGGTTTAGGAAGTGGATGTCATGCCTGCTTCCAAACCTGCCTTAAACTGGGTGCTCCACCAAATACTGTCCACCATGGGCAACTGTAATGGCATTTGACACCCCAATGGCACAAGGTACAGCTTCACAGCAAGCCCAGATTACCAAAGTACAACAAACTGACAAAAGAGAGCTGTATGACGTAGAAGAATGTTTCTTCGAATTATAATAACATGAGGCCCGAATTATAACAACATGAGGCCCAACGGCCACTTGCCTCAAATCAAGGACCCTCCAGGATGTCTTGTTGACACTAAACAAGAAGCTTAAATCACAAAACAGCCAGACATTCCACCCCACCCACAACCAGAACAAGCTTGCCCATCTTACAGATTCTTGCCACGTCACCCATTCACCCAAATTAAAGCTAAAGAAGGTTAAATCATATATTCACAGGACATAAAATTTGATCTTGAGTCTATCCCCCATTTAAAAACTTACTCAGGAATAAGTTTGAGGCCTTGAATACTAATGAATGAAGACAAGATGAGCTGTGGGAAGATATCAAGAATATAGTTCATGAAGAATGCAAAAAGTCATTACAAATATGGAAGAAGAAGAAAAGACCAAAATGGATGTCAGAAGAAAGAAACTCTGAATATTGCACTAGAGCACTGAGAAGCCAAAGGGAAGAAATCAAGTTAAGGAGCTGAATAGAAGAATTCAAAGGGCAGCTCAGGAAGACAAGGCAAAATATTATAATAAAATGCACAAGTAGCTGGAGTCAGAAAATCAAAAGAGCTGAACTTGCTCAGCATTTGTTAAGCAGAAGGAACTAAAGAATGATTCAATCTGTGAGTTGCAATGCTTTAGGATGTTATGGGAAGAATATAGAATAATTCAGGAAACACTAAAAGAAGATGAAAGGAGTATATGGAATCACTGGACCAAAAAGAATTGGCTGACACAGAAGACTTTCAAGAAACGACATATGGTCAAGAGGCAATGGTGATGAAGGAAGTTCAGGCTGCTCTGAAGGACTTGGCAAAAAATAAAGCCCCAGGAATTGATGGAATACCAATTTGAGGTATTTCAACAAACAGATGCTACCCTGGATGTGCTCACCAAGTTGTGCCAAGAAATCTGGAGAAGAACTACTTGGCCAACTGACTGGAAGATATCTTTATTTATTCACATTTAAAAAAAAATAGATGACCCGACAGAGTGTGGAAATTATCAAACAATATCACTAATATCACACATGAGAAAAGTCCTGCTGAATATTATCCAGAAATTACTGGAGCAGTATATTGACAGGAAACTACCAGAAATACAAGCTGGGTTTAGAAAAGGCTGTGGCACTAGAGATATTATTGCCAATGTCAGATGGATCTTAGAAGAAAGCAGAGTAGCAGAAGAATGACTATCTGTATTTCATTGACTATGTAAAGGCATTTGACTGTGTGGATCACAGCAAACTGTAGCTAATCTTGAGAAAAATGGGAATCCCAGAACAATTGGTTATGCTTATGTTAAAGTTGGACCAGGAAGCAGTCCTTAGAACAGAGCAGGGAAACACTGCATGATTCAAAATCAGGAAAGGATCAATCAGGGATGCATCCAGTCCCCATACCTTTTCAATCTGTATGCAGAACAGATCATTTAGGAAAGCAGGGCTTTATGAGGAGGAATGTGACATCAGGATTGGAGGAAGAGTCATCGTCAACCTATGTTATGCACATAGCACAACCTTGCTTGCTAAAACTGAAGAAGACCTGAAGCACTTGCTGCAGATGATAAAGGACTTCAATATTAATTGAAACTCAGCATCAAGAAGATAAAGATTCTGACTGCTGGGCCAATTGGCAGCACCATAATGGAGAAGAGATTGAGATTGTTAACGATTACAACTTGCTCAGCTCCACAATCAAAACTCTTAGCACGAGCAGTCAGAAAATCAAAAGATTATTGCATTAGTAAAATCTGCTGTCAGTGACCTCTCCAGCGTACCAAAAAGCAACGATGTCAGTCTAGAGACTAAAGTATTCCTAATCCAGGCCATGGTCTTCATGATTATTTGTTATGCATTAGAGAGCTGGACAATGATTAAGGATGCCAGAAAAAGAATCAATGCCTTTGAACTGTGGTGCTAGAGAAGAGTCTTGAACATATCATGGGCTGCCAAGAAAACAAATAGGTCTGAGTTGGAGAGGGTAAAGCCAACTTTCTCCTTGGAGGCTAGGATTTTGAAGCTCTGTATCACATACTTTATAAAGGCACATGGCCAGGGGAGACAGGTCCTTGGAGAAGGACATCATGCATGGAAGGGTAGAAGAAGACCCCGGTGAGATGATACAGTAACTGGGGCAGTGAGGGTTTGTGTGTTGAGGCTTAGTGAGACTGGCTTAGGACAGGGCAGGGTTCAGAGCTACTGTACACAGCAATCAACAACAATGTTATGATAATAAAAAAGATGCTAAACAGACAAGTGAAGAAATGTTCAAAATTACTGGAAAGAAGAGAGAAGCAAATCAAACTCACAATAAGATACTATTTCACTCCAGTAACAGTGGCAAAGTTTAACAGTACAGCGAGTAATAAATGTTGTAGAGGAAATGATGAAATAGGAACTCCTATACACTGTTGGTGGGATTGTAAAATAGTACCACTACTCCGGAAGGCAGTTTAGTGTTTCCTCAAAAAGCTGAACATGGAAATTCCATATGACCCAGCTATTCTACTGCTTTGAATATACCCAGAGAAAATTAGAAGTGAGGCACAAATGGAGATTTGTACACTAATGTTCATAGCAGTATTATTTACCATTGCAAGAACATGTAAACAGACTAAATGTCCAACCACAGTCAAATGGATGGAGAAATTACGGTATATTCACATGATGGAATACTAAACAGCATGCAGGAGTAATGATTTTGAAAATCACTACCTGACTTGGGAGGGACTGGAGAGTATTAAGCTAAATGAATTAACTCAGTACCATAAGGACAAATACTGCATAAAACAATTACTGTAGAAATAGAAAAATAGCTTAAAAATGTGAATAAGGATACAAAGGGGGGTTAGGGCAGAGGGATGAGGATGGGTAGAGGGGGTCACACAATCTAATGAGTAGTGGGAGGAGTGGATAAAGGAAATAGGAAAGAGCCAATGTGAACAATAATGTACACAAACTTTGTAAGTAAATCAGTATAAAATAAAAATTTAATTAAAAAAAAAACCCAAACCTACCAAAAACCAAAAAGAGACTAAGCCCTCTAACATTCTTTCCCTAAACTTATATTAACACTACTACAACCATGCAAAATGAGAAAAACGAGAACCCTGTCTCCACTGGCACCACCATCTGATATCTGAAAATACTGTGATAACTAATTGGTCTCCCCACCTCCATCCTCATCAATATACTTTATATTGTTAAAATAGTAACCTAAAGCTCCTCCTTTCAAGCTTAAATTAAATTAAATAGAGGCATATATTTGCTCAAAATTCCTCGATGGTTCTCCATTCATTCGAGATAAAAGCTGAAGTACTAACACTGGCTACAAGGTCCTTCTCCTTTGCCCTTCTTAGTCAATCTCTCATACTTGAAACTTTATCCATAAAATCTTCTCCACTGGGCTAAGAGACAATATCATGATAGATAGAAACATGATAGATAGAAAAACAGATAGAAATTATCAATTATTTCATGTAACTAAGATCCATAAACATCCATGGGACGAGCAGTTAGGAAATGAAAGACATGTTGCATTGGGAATATATGCTGTCAGGGACCTCTCCAAAGTGCTAAAGAGCAACAATGTCTGTGTTAAGACCAAGGTATGCGTTATCCAAGCGATGATCTTTTCAATTACTGGCTATTCATCTGAAAGTTGGACAAAGAATAGGGATGACATAAAATAAATCCACACCTTTGGATTGTGTTGGAAAAGATAAATTAATGTCTCATGGAATGTCCAAGAAGAAAAAAAAAAATGTCTTGGAGAAAGTGCAACCAGGGTGCCCTAAAATGCGATGATGGTGAAACTTTGTCTCACATACTTTGAGTATGTTGCCTTAAGGGGCCAATCCTTGTTTAGTGACGTCATGCTTGCAAAGTTGGAGGGTCAGAGAAAGAGAAGAAAAACTTTATAGCTAGATCAACACAGTGACTGTAACAATGGGTTCAAGTATAGAGGAGATGATTAAAGTATAAAATAGTGCAGGATTTAGATACATCGTTTAGAAGGTTCTTATGAGTCATACTCAATTCGATGGCACTGAACAACAACAAAATTACACTTTCTCTCTGCTTCAGAGAAAAATCATCAAGTACTATCCTGAGTTGTACTCGTAGTCAAATCATTTGCTCAAATTCTATTTCTTTATGAGAATTCAGTGTCACTCTATAAAAAGTTAAAAAATTTCTCTCTTCTATCTACATTCTGCCCCCCAATCTTCCATCTCATTTTTCTCTACAGTCTTAAAATATACTATATATATATATATATATCATTTACTTCTTTGTTTGTGTGGATTTTGCTTTATCATATTCCTGTTCCTTCTTTTAAAGTTTTCTAAAGTTTCCTAGTAATAAAATCTGTTATTCCAGCTTGCTTAATACTTTTTGTTAGAGAAAGTTAATACAAAATCAGATTAATATAATAAAATTTTTCGCTGGGATCCTAATTCTCCCTTGAGTCCAAATATGTTTTGTATTTATTTGCTTGAATGAAAATTTAGTAAATTGAGAAATAATTAATGATCCCTTTGATTTCTTTAGTGTAAACTTTGTTCCAAATGCTAATACAGCACTTTCATGGTTCCCTTAAGTTCCCATAATGGAAAAGAGAAAAACAGATGCTCCTCTGAATGACTCACAGAGGCAACAGTAGGAGGGTGTGGACCATATCAGGCAGCCTTGACAGAGGGAGTCATAGAAAAATGGCTGCTTATTAAAAAGGTTTTCAGTGATTAAACAGAAATATATTGTTGTTGGTATGTGCCGTCAAGCTGCCTGCAAATCATTAGTGATCCCATATACAACAGCTCTGAACCCTGCTCTGTCCTGAGCCAAAATTATTGTCTCTCACACACCTACCCCCATTACCACAGTAACTTAGTTAATCCATCTCATCCAGGGTCTTCCTCTCTTGTGCTGTCCCACCACCCTCCCAAGCAGGATATCCCATTCCAAGGACTGGCCCCTCTTTGCAACATGTCTAAAGCATGTCAGACAAAGTCTCAGAATCTTCGCCTCCCAAGAGCAGCCTGATTTCACCCTCTTCAGGATGAACCTGTTTGTTCTTCTGGAAGTCCACAGTATAGTCAACACTCTTCTCCAGCACCACAATACAAAAACATAGTTTCTTCTGTCATCCCTATTCATTGTCCAGCTCTCAGATTCATAGTAAGTGTTTGCAAAGATCATGGCTCTTCAGTACTCTGGAGTGGTCTCTGACAGCAGATTTTCCCAATGCAATTCATTCCTGGACAGGTAAAAAACTTCCATTCTTAAATCTCTCTTTAAATTGAACTTGTATATAGTGTGCAAAGTTAAGTGTCATTTGTATTTAACACTTGTTAGTCAAATGCCTGTCTTATAGTGTATTGTTGTTTTGTACCATAGACTTAGAATCAACTCAGCTGACACTCCAGAAAGTTTTCGGAGGCTGTACATAGTACAGGAGGTGGTTGCCCATTTTTCTCCTGCAGGATTATCTGGGGATTCAAACTGCCTACCTTTGGTTTGGAAGTGTATTTTCTTACCACTCGGCTATCACAACCCTATATAGTTGTTTTTAGGTGTCATATAGTTGGAACTGACCCATAGCTGATCCTCCAGCAGGTTTCTAGAGGCAGTGAATTGCATGTGTTGCCCATCTTTCTCCTAAGAAATTGGTGGATGCAAACCAAGTGCATTTGGATTGGGAGTACAACTCCTTCCCATTAGGCTTTCAGGGATCTCATATAATCTATAGAATAATTTTTATGCATATCACATTAAAAGATAACTGAAGAACATTAAAAAATGCTTCTGTGTACATTCAAAAATCTTTACCTAATAATGCAATAATAATATTTTCATGAACATCACAATGTATGTTTTACTTTACAGGGATTGGTTCATAACTACAGGTAGTTAAGATTATTAAGTGGGAAGTAGGTAATCTGGAGCCTGTCTATACCTATAAGGCTAAAATGTCACTTTATGTATCTGATGTTTTTCTTCTCTCCGGCTATTACTTTCTGTTGTAAGGTCTGTTGCTGAAGCTACCTTTATCCATTAATGACATTTTAATCTTGGCAAAGTCTATTCAGAGCTTCCAGGAAGCATTTTTTTTCTCTTCCTAAAATGACTTTAATGACCATAGAAAATGATATCTTCTCTTTTTACCTAGGGCTACTGCTTTAAGCATTACTTTCTCAATTTCCATCATTCTACAAATAAGAGTTCACCACTGGACCAAAAGGCAATATCGTGATAGTTTGGGTAAAAAAATCAAAACTGTCAATGATGTCATCTTGCTTGGATCCACAATCAATACACTTGGTACCAGCTGTCAGGAGCTTAGGAGATTTACCATCTGAAGTTAGGGACATTTCCAAATTATTGAAGGAACAATGATGTTAGTTTAAGGACTATGGAGTGCCTTATTCAGGGTGTGGTCTTTTCAATCACTTACTATGGTACTGATAGCTGAACAATGAATAAAAATGATAGAAAAAGAATTTACCACATTGAACAGTGATGGTGGAGAAAAGTACGGATATCCCATTGACTTCCAAAAGAACAACAGATATGACTTGGAGAAGGTGTAGTCAGAGTGCTCCTTAGAAGCAAAGGTTATAATAGGGCTTTGACTCACACGCTTTAGACATGTTGCTAGGAAAGCCTACTTTCTTGGAGAAGGACATCATGCTTATAAAGGCGGAGGGGAGGAATGGCAAAAGAGGGAGATCCTCCATTAGATCGATGGACACAGGAAACGCAGCAATGGGCTCGAGTGTGACAGAGTTTGTGAGGATGGCACAGCATAGAAAGCAGGTTCAGGTCTGTTATTCAAAGAGTTGCTATGAGTCATACTTGACATCACCTAAAACAACTTAAAAAAACCAAAACCCACAAACCCTTTGCTATTATTATTATTATTAGTTGATATTGAGTTAAGCCAAACTCATGAAAACCTTGTTATAGAATGCAATGTTGCTCAGTTCTATTCCAACTTTAAGATCACTGGTATTCTTGAGGCAATTATTGTAAGCCATCTTGAAGAAATATCTTGGTAAGAATGTTGATTGTTTTCTTTCAACCTCTACTTTTCCAAAGACAATATTTTTATCTATCTATTGGTCTTTCCTGATGACATGTCCAAAATAATGAAACAAAATTCTCATCATCCTCACATCTAAAAAACAGTGTGGTTGCATTACTTTTAAACTTAATTTGATCATGACTATGATAGCATAAGGTATGTTTCTTATTTGTGGCCAACATCATAATTTGAAGGCATCAATTCTTCTTTGGCCATGCTTTTGCATGTCTTTCACATGCATCTAACCTACTTGTACTGAGTGGGTTCTGACTCATAATGAACCACCACTGGGTTTCCAAGTTTACAAAATCAAGAAGAACCTATCATAATCTCCTTTGGAAGAGTTGTTGGATTTGAACTGCCAACCTTTTGGTTAGTTATGAATTTCCAATGCACTGTGCCAATATGGTTCTTCATATATACATATGAGGGACTTAAGAAGATTATAACAGGTAAGTGTACATTATGCATCAAAGTGGTATCTTTGTTTTTAAAAGTATAAAGCAGTCTTGTAGCAAATTGTACACTGCTTTTTGTAAAGATTTTAGTGACATTTAAATGCTGTTGTTGTTAGGTGTCATTGCATCAAGTATGACTAAGAGCAACCCTATGAACAAAAGATCTGAACCCTGTTCTATCTGGTGTCATCCTCATACTTCCTGATACACAAGACCCCATGGCAACAGTCACCATGTCAATCCACCTTGCTGAAGGTCTTCCTTTCTAAGGCATAGGACACTGTTTCAATGCTTATCTTTTAAAGCAATTTTTTTATTTCTTACAATTATTTTTTAAAAAATTCTACACTGCTTTACCTACAAAGTTTGTATACTTTGTATCCCACACAGAGGATCCCCTCAACCTCCTCTCCACCCATCAAATCATGTGACCCCATGATTACTCCCCACCCTCACACCTCCCCATCCCTTTTCTACCCACTACCCTTAGTTCTTCATACAAAATTTACATAATCTATTTCTACAATAATGATTTCTACAGTATTTGGACTGTAGAATAAGGACTGAATTAGTTCACTTAACACAACACTGTCCAGTTCCTCCCAAGATAGGTAGTAATTTACAAAATCATTGCTACTGCATGCTGCATAATATTCCATTGTGTACCATAGTTTCTCAATCCATTCTATTGTATGGGAAGCCAAATTTCATACTAAATATTTGTAATAAACTGAAAGCTACTTCAGATTATGAGGGAGGCTGATACAAGCTGGGATTCACCCTGAAGCACTAAGGTAATCCTTAAATGTTTACAGAGGTAAACACTAAGGCAATCATTAAGTGGTTTTCAGGATTCTTGTCAAACATAAGGTTTTCAATAGAAAGAGCTTGGCTTCATTTGCATTGAATTCTCTTGATTTGCTCTCTGGCAATTTTCAGTAAAGACACAGGGAAGCTAAGGTATGTGCTTCAGTTGTTTGAGAATTGTTCGCCTCCTGCTTTACCTGTTTTCTCCTATATGCTTGGTGTTCTGTCTCATGATTAATACTTATTGTGATTGGACATCTGAGCTGTTCTGATGTTCTTGCAATAATGAATGACACTGCTATGGACATTGGTGTACAAGTCTCTGTACCTCAGTACTCATTCTCTCAGGCTATATTCTGAGTAGTGGAATAGCTGGATCATATGGAATTTCTATGTTCAGCTTTCTGAGGAAGTGCCAAACTGCCTTCCAGAGTGGTTGTACATTCTTACAATCCTACCAACAGTGTAGAAGAGTTCCTATCTCACCACATCCTCTCCAATATTTATTACTTGCTGCAATAAACTTTGCCATTGCTACTGGAATGAAATGGTATCTCACTGTGGTTTTGATTTGTATCTCTCTTATTGTCAGTGATTTTCAGCATTTCTTTGTGTGTCTGTTAGTCATTGAATATCTTCCTCGGTGAAAATTAATTCCATGTCATTTACCCATTTTGTAATTATGTTATCCGTCTTGTTCTTGTGGAGGCCTTGTAGGATTCTGCAAATTTAAGAACTGAGACTCTTGTCTGAAAGAGTATTACCAAATTTCCCCCCCCAATTAGTAGGTTTTCTTTTCACTCTGCTGGAAAAAGTTTTTGAAGCACACAGGGGCATAATCTTTAGAAGATCTCATTTATCAATTTTATACTCTCCAGACTGAGCATTTCTGGTTATATTTGGCAGTCTCTTTATAACATAGACTATGCCACCTAAGCTTAATCCCAGTTTGTCTCTGGTAAACTTGACCTTTAGTCCCAGGTTTCTGATCCATCTTGAATAGATTTTTTTTTTTAATGGTGTGGGATGTGGATCCTGTTTCAGCTTTCTGCAGGAAGCAGTCCAATTTTGCCAGCACCATTTCTTGAATAGGTTGTCATTTGTCCATTTGAGAGATTTTAGATTTTCTTTCCTTGTCAACATTCAGTTGGCCATAAATAGCGGGGTCCATTTCTGGGTTCTCAATTCCATTCCATTGGTTTATGTGCCTGTAGTGGTACCAGTACAAGGCAATTTTTAAATATTTCTGTTTACCTTAATTCTGTCTTTAAACAAATGCATAATTTCTCTGAAAATTCTCTGCTTCCACATGTTCCCCAGATATACCAGCTAGTATATATAGCTTGAAAACTCAGTACTATTCAAAGCCAAACTATAAATATACTGAAAGAGATATTCCTTATTCCTTCAATAATTATTAACATCATTTTGCATATTATAATGGCAGAGAAAGACAAAGACTTGGATATTCAAGTCTGACACTTTCTAGTATTGTTCTATGCTATTGAGTAAAAACCAACTTATAGCTGACTCTCCTGTGGATTTTCAGACGCTGTTAATCACATTGGAGGAGATTGTTTATCTTTCTCTCACAGAGCAGCAGGTGGATTTGAACAGTCTGCCTTTCTGTTGGCAGTGCAGCTTCTTAACCACTAGGCCACCAGAGCTCCCATGATAAAATAGACTATATAAAACAACAAAAACAAAGGCTTAGTAACAGTATTTTCCTTGATTGTTCTATCCACAGTTACAGTTAGATGTTCTTAGAAATCTAATTTTTAATATCTGGCTTGACTCAGAAGAGCAGAAAATGTGTCTTTTGACACATTTATTGTTTGACCTTGAATAGTATTGAGCCTACAAATTATGTATATATACTAGCTGGTATGTCTGGAGGACTTACGGAACCGGAGAACTTTCGGAGAAATTACACAAAAGGAATCCTAATTATCTCTTCCCATCACCACCTCCACCAATTCAGGCCAACCACAAGGATTATGAGGGCGATTAGACCTCATCACTTCTTTTACATGAACATAGAGTCTCTGTTGTTGTTTTGTTTCACTGTGTCAATCCCTATTTGACTGTAAACATATACATACAATAGAAAGAAACAGTACCTGGCCCTGTATCATCTTCACAATTATTTTATGCTTGAGCCCATTTTTCCAACATTGGATTGTGTCAATCCATTTCATGAAGATCTAAGAACTAAAGATGGTTTTATGTCTCTTCTACATATCACTTACTTTTAGGTTCTTCAACGTTTTGACAAAAACTCAGAACTGCTTTCACACACTTATAAAAGACATTTAATAGCTGAGTAAGCCAGACTTCCATAAGAAGATATATTTATTAATTCAACTGCTTCCAAGAAATTTATAGCATCTTACTCCAGGTATTGTTGGAAGGTAAATTTATGTATGTTATCACACAGTATTGTTACAAAATAGAGCCTTAAATCCCTTTAGCTGTTCTCAGGCTTTGAGCACAGTTACGCTTGTGAAATAAGTATTGATTTCCTAATGTATACTTAGGAAGCACTCATACAAACAGAGCAGGAAAACACTGCATGGTTCAAAATCAAGAAAGAAGTGTGTCAAGGAAATGTCCTATCTCCATAGCTTTTTAATCTGTATGTGGAAAAGATCATTCAGGAGGCTGGACTTTATGAAGAAGAATGTGGTGTCAGGGTTGGAGGAAGACTCATCTACAACCTGCATTATTCAGATGACTCAACTTTGCTCACTAAAATGGAAATATTTTTAAAAGCCTGGAGGACATTATGCCAAGTGAAG
>NW_006399828.1:3666909-3668097 GCF_000299155.1 Elephantulus edwardii
CACGAAGTATCCTCTTGTTCTGTTTGAGTTCCTGTTTCATGGTTTATGTACAGGTTCTACAGGGTCACAATTAAATGTTCTGAAATTCTCATTTTCTCAGTGTTATCCATAATTTGACAAAGAGTCAAATAATTCTGCAGCCAATAAGCACAAATAAATGTCTTTATGGCAGTCTCTGCATTCAGCCAACGTCTGCCAGATGTCAGTATTGATACCTACGATTCCATGGCCTTTTCTGAATCCAGCTTGAATTCTTACCACCAGTTGATTTTTAATAATCTGCAGGATTCTACTTATCTGTGCTATCAGTGATGCAGTTAAATAATTTATTCATTCTTTACATTTGCTTTTTTTAAATGGGCATAATTTCCACTTTGCCAAGGAATCTTTCAAATTTGTTGGCATAGACAAGTGAGTATGTACAGGGCTACACTCTTTATTGAAATATCTTATTTGGTATCACTTCAATTTCTAGTACCTTATTTTTGCCAGTGCCTTCAATGCTGCCTATACTGCTTCCTTCAGTAACATTGTTTGGTTTTGGGATTTGTTTTGTTTTCTTTTGTTTTTTTTATCATGTGATACCTCCTGAAATTGTTTCTGGTCCACCACTTCTTTTTGGTACAATGATTGTCTATTCCTTCTACTTTCTTTTGATACTTATGTCTCATTCAATATTCTGCTCGGTACTGGGATTCAATTCTTGAATTTGTTTTTCAATTCGTTGAAGTTGAGAGTTCTTTTACAGAATCTTTGACCAAAATGTTTAATAACAATAGTCAAGCACCATCCAATTCTGTTACTCTCATGGCAAAGGGGTAATTGTCTATGAAGGCAATCAGATATACATTAAACCTCCTTCTCTCAATTCTAACTTCCTGTCAGTCCATATAGAGACACTGACTGACATGCCTTCAATGGTCTCTTGCAAACTCTCAAGACCTCAAGCACTACATAACAAACTAGGAAGTAGAGTTGAAGCACTAAGCATCTTGTGAAGCCAATTAACTGAGGAGGACCTGAAGTGCTTGCTGCAGAGGGTCAAAGACTGCTGCCTCCAATATGGATTGAGGCACTATGTCAAGAAGACAAAGATTCTCACCGCTGGACCAACTGGCAGAATCAGGATGGATGGTGAAGAGATTGAGATTGTACACAGCTTTAGTTTGCTTGGCTCCACAGTCAACA
>NW_006399828.1:3668687-3670165 GCF_000299155.1 Elephantulus edwardii
CCATAAACCTCCAAGCCAAGGAATCAAACATTATATGATAGTTGCATGTACATAGGCACACCAAACAGCTATTTCCCCCTATTTATTATTAATATGTCATACAACTTTTGTGATGTACCATGTACACATTTTTACAAGAATATATCTTATCAATGTCACTTATGACAATAGGACATGTCTTAGTCAATGTGATTTTTCATTTTATGTTTATACTTATTTCTTAACACTATACTTTGTAGAGAACATTACAGTTTTAATTATTTAGTCATCGAGCCTTTCTCCCTGCATAAGTCTTCTAATGACTTTAAAACTTATTTTTAAAATAAAAATGATAAATTATTCACTTTATCCTTACTTATTATAAAAATACTTAGTGAAATCACCAGTCTTCAGTTAAATAAATATATGCAAAATGAGGACATAGGAATAATTATATTTGCTTAATATTGCTTCACGCAATTAACAGCCCAAATATACACAATTAACTACCTTTGTCTGAAACCTGCCAGAGGGTCAGCTATGGGTCGGTTCTGACTCTACAGTACACAACAATATCTCTTTAATGGAGGTTTTTCAGTGATAAACTCATTTTAAAGGAAATGTGTATGTGCACATATGCACATGTATGTATGTGTACTCTTAAGAATGTTATTTTCTTGCCAAACCAGATCACATCGATGAATCGGACCTTCTAAAGATTAAGTCCCTGTGTAAGACAAAACCTTTCTCCAATGGGGTGAAAGAAAACCCGCCAACTGAGAAGAAACATTTGACAATACCATCTCGGGCAAGGGTCTCATAACGAAAGTTTACAGAATACTCCAAGGTCTCCACAAGAAAAAGACTGATAACCCAATTACAAAATGACCAAAAGACATGGATGGAATGACTTTTCAGAAAGCAAGATATTCGGATGGCCAACAGTCACATGAAGAAAAGCTCAAAATCACTAGCAATAAGAAAATGAGAATCAAGAATCACAATGAGATACCATCTCACCCCAGTAGTACTGTCAAAGTTTAACAGGAAAGCAAACAATAATTATTAGGGAAGATATGGAGAAATTTGTTGGAGAAGATGTGGAGAGAATGGAAATCACATACACTGTTGGTGGGATTGTGAAATGATACAACCACTCTGGAAGGCAGTTTGGCATTTCCTCAAAAAGCTGAACATAGAAATTCCATATGATTCAGTTATTCCACTGCTAGGAAAATACCCCATGGAAAATAGAACTGAGATACAAATGGAGATTTATACACTGATATTTATAGCAGCATCATTCATGACAGCAAGAACATGGAAACAGTCCAAATGCCCTTAAAAAAACAACTGGATTGAGAAATTGTGGTACATTTACACAATGGAACACTTGCAAGTGTGGCTTTAGACATACACTAGGGCAAGGTTACAGGCTCTTTATCTGCTTTCTACTCTGGAAAAATCTGATGTCAGCGACCTTTCCAAAATAGTGAAAA
>NW_006399828.1:3670934-3673064 GCF_000299155.1 Elephantulus edwardii
AACAAGGGAGGATCCAATGGGGATATGAAAAGATGGGATAAAATTGGCATTGATCAATAGTGATTCATTTTATAACACACAATGTATGAGAATAATCTTATGAAACATAATGTAAATGAAGAAATATGTGAAACACAATGTACAGGAGTGAAATTCACTGTACACAAATGATAAATGCAAACCAGTATAAGATAAAAATAACTTTTAAAAAGGGACAGCAACAAAACAATTTCTACTTTCCTCCACTGTTGGCATTGTTGTTTGTCCTGGTTCTATTACATGAATGGACATTTTCTCTCAGTGACTATTTTGTTATAAATGTGTGCTATTGAACATAGAGTCATCATTAACAAGCAGTTGCTAAAAAGGCTTTGCAAAGTCTGAAGTCATGGACTTCTCCAAATTACTGAGGAATAATGATGTCAGTTTTAAGACTGAGGTGTGCTTAATTCAGGCCATGATCTTTTCAATCATTTTGTATATATCAGAAAGCTGGACAATGAATAAGGATAACAGAAGAGTTGATTTTTTTAAGCAGTGGTGTTGGAGAAGAATACTTAATATTCCACAGACTGCCAAAAACCAAGCTGATATGTCCTGGAGAAAGTGCAGCCAGAATGCACCTTAAAGGCAAGATGACAAAGATTTGTCTCACATATTTTGGGCATGCTTTTAGGAGAGGCTATTCTACAACAAAGGACATCACACTTGGAAAGGTGGAGGATCAGTGAAAGGGAGAAGACCATTAACCAGATGGATTAATACAGTTACTACATTAATACAATGGCATATTATACAGCACTGTAAAACAACGGCCTCATAAAACATTATACAACGTGGGTGACCCTGTAGGATATTATGTTGAGTGAAATATCTCAGTCACAAAACGAAAAATACTGCATAACACTAATGTTATAAAACAGGAGCATAGGAAACAAGTAGGTAGATAACGAACACTGCATTGGAACAGATGAAAAAAGAACTGTTTAAAAGGAATGTGTGGTTGAGTATAGGATATGACAACAGTCTTGAATAAGACTGGGGGGAAGGGAGAAGAAAAGAAAGGGAGGAAAATGCGCAACAATGAATGAATGAAAATTTAACTTTTCTGTAAACTTTTGTTAAAATTGCAACGAAATAAAGTATTAAAAAAACTGCAATGGGCTAAGTATGTGTCAGAAGTGATGAGGAAGGCACAGGCTAGGACAGGGTTCACATCTGTTCTTCTCAAGGTCACTGTGAGTCATACTCAACTTAATGGCATCTGACAACAATAAAAAGGTTTTATATTTCTTTTTTGCTTGCCATTGTTTGTTTTTAGAAGATGAGTAACTACCCTCCTGGGAAAGAAATGGAGGATGAGAGATATGGGTTACATTTCTTTCATCTGGCACTTCAAATGTAACAAAAGGTTAACCTCCATTACAATTTTTAACAAAAATTTTCAGAAAACAATCTGACTGAATCATAAGTTGATAATGAAACAACAGATGAGGGTGAGGTGGGCATGGTAGAAAGGCTGAGGTGGAGAAATCACAGGGTCACAGAGTTTAGTGGGTGGATAGAGTATGGAGTGGAAAAAAAACCAATGTACAGGAATGAAACACAATGTAAACATATTATATTAGGCAAGCCAATAAAAATTAAATAAAAAGATGATAATATATTTTTAAAAACAAGTAAAACCCAATATGATCTTATTAGCTCATAGAAAGACTTGCAAGCAACTAAAAAACAGTTAACAACAACCAAGAGGAGTTTAGAACCAGGATTTATCTAAAAAGAAGATTGAAACGTTTGTGTACTGATAAATTATTGAATCATATTTTAGCAATTCTATCTATCTATCTATCATCTCTATCTCCATCTATCTCTATCTCTATCTCTATCTCTATCTCAATATGTTTTATCAACATGCTTCCAAAGAAATAAATATGAATTACATGAAAAAAATGTATAATGTACAAGCAGGAGAAGATAAAATAGATGAATGGGACCTTTTAAGAATTAAATACTTATGCACACCCAAAAACTTCTCCAACAAGGTAAAAAGGGAAGCCACAGACTGGGAAAAATATTTGGTAATGACATGTCAGACAAGGGACTTATATCTAGAATTTATAAAATACT
>NW_006399828.1:3675704-3676224 GCF_000299155.1 Elephantulus edwardii
CCAAGAGTGTTGACTGTGGAGCTGAGCAAACTGAAGCTGTGAACAATCTCAATCTCTTCGCCATCCACCTTGATGCTGCCAGTTGGTCCAGTGGTGAGAATCTTTATCTTCTTGACATTGAGCCTTAGGCCCTAAATATTTGTAAACTTTCATTAAAATTAATTGAAAAAATAAAGATCTATAGGCCTGAAGCATTGCACTATTGAGTGGTAAATATTTTGCTTTAAATGGAGTGGACATTTTATAATTTGTTGTCTATAAAATCATAGGAAAATATATGCAATAATTTAAATCATGACATATATTTAAGTGATGAAAACAATAGCTTTACAAATTCTTCTGAAATTTATGATCAAAACAAGTTATATTTCATAAGGGTATTGGAAGCAGGAAGGACATCCACTTCCTAAACAGCATGCCTCTGGAAACTCTATGAACTTTAAGAAATGACAATAGTTGTGGAAGGGCTTTTAAGTCTTTGTTCATAGGGTTGCTATGAGTTTGCTTGACTCAACAGCAA
>NW_006399828.1:3677076-3678789 GCF_000299155.1 Elephantulus edwardii
TGGAGCCAAGCAAACTAAAGCTGTGTACAATCTCAATCTTTTCACCATCCATCCTGATGCTGCCATTATATGAAAAAATATTGCATTGATTCTTAATAATGAGTGACATTTTCTTATCAAATTCTCATAAGTAGTGTTTTAAATTGGTTGGTTGGTTGAATGGTTTTTCTTGCTTTATCCTTCTGAAACATTTCTTTCCACTTTATGAAGGCAAAGTTTAGTCCATGTCAATCTTGAATATATATCAATACTCTTTACTTTGTAAAACACAACAACAAAAAACCAACAACAACGACAAAAACCCAAACACCTCCAATAGAATCTAATATGCTAAACTTTCAAGAAATACTCTCTGGGAAAAAAATCCCTCTCTGATGTGTTAGATATTTAAGACTACAGAACAAAAATAACTCCAGGCTAAATATGTAAAGTTGTGTGGGAACATGTATGACAGTAATGTAACTTCCTTATTTATAGTGCATATTCCTAGGAAAACCACTATTTTGTAGAGAATCAAGTTGATATAACCAACATATTCAAAGCCTTCCTAAATAAGTGTTTTGCTCTAAATCTAAACACAAAGACTTGTTTTTAATTCAATCCCACAAATATTTATTGAGCAAGAACCTTCAATATTTATTTTGCAAGAGAATCCAGAATTTTTTCAAATACTTTGAAAAAAATTCTGAACTATACCCCTAACCTTGGGGAAAACTTTTCATCAACATGAGCTTCAATTTCCTTATAAAATAAAGACATTATCCAAAATTATATAAAAGGTGTTATAATTCTACTATGAGAGTTACCAGTTATGAAAAAAAGAATCCTTTATACCATACCTTTAAACCATACATTTATCTCTACTTAATAAGGTAGAAAAAGAAATTTAGATTCCCTTGGTGCAACATGCATCCATTGTTAAATGAAGGAATGTGCTCACAGAGATAACTGGGCTGGACTGGAAAGAGAGCGCGAGCTCTTGAATAGTCTTTCTAGTTTGGAGCCATGACACTTAGTAGCCATGTGGTCTTGGAGAGTTGCATCATCTCATGAGGCATCAGGTTAGTCATTTGAAAATTGATTATATACCTCATAGGGTTATTGTCACAATTAAATGGGTTAACTCATCTAAAATACTAAAAACAGTGTGTGTTAAAATTAGTCCAACTGTATAGCCCACTGTCTAACAGTTGATTTCAATTCATAGTGATCCTATGTTGGTTTTCTGAGGTCTTAAATCTTTATGGGGGGAGACTGGATATATTTCCACACTCTCTTGGGTCACTTTTCTTTGGAATGGGAAGAAATCTCTTCCAGTTAGTTGTCCAGGTGGTTGCCCTACAGATTTCTTGATACAACTTGGTCAGTAAGTTCATGGCAGAGTCTGTTTGTTGAAATATGTCAATTAGAATGCTGCCAATTCCTGGGGCCTTGTTTTTTGCCATTTCCTTCAGAGCAGCTTGAACATCTTCCTTCATCACCACGGGCTCTTGCTCATTCACTGTTTCATGAAATTCTTCTTTGTCAGCAAATTCCTTTTGGTACAGTGACTCTATATACTCCATCCATTTATTTTAATGCATCCTGGATCATTTAATATTTTGCCCAAAGTATCCTTAAGTATTGCATCTCAAGGCTTGAATTTGTTCTTCATTACCTTCAGCTTAAGAAATGCTGAGCAAGTTCAGCCTCTTTGATTTTTTGACTTCAGCT
>NW_006399828.1:3679179-3681848 GCF_000299155.1 Elephantulus edwardii
CCTGCGACTCGACAGCACTTAACAACAACAACAACATCCTCTAACAGCTCATCTGGTCTTTGCTCATTAGTGTTCAAGACCTCAAATCTATCCCTGATATAATTCTGAAATTCACGTGGGATAGACTCAAGGCCAAATTTTGGTTCCTGTGGATCTGATTTAATCCTCTTTAGCTTCAGCTTAAATACCTTAATCTTTAAACTGACTTTTAGTTGCTCTATGTGACTAGTGATTAAAATCTTGTTTCTATACTTCCAACAATTACCAATTCAGAGTCAGGTAGTGAGTGTCAAAGTAATGGTCACAGTGGCACTCTGACCACAATGTCTTTGAGATTGTTTTTGTTGTTGTTATGTGTCATAAAATAAGAACTGACTCATGGCTGAAATTTCAGTGAGTTTTCAGAGGTTATAAATCCCACTGAAGAAGATTACTTATCTTTTATCTTTTTCCCACAAAACAGCTGGTAGATTTGAAATGTGTGCTGGTTGGGAATTTAGCTCTTTACACCAGGCCACCAGAGCTCCCTTCAGACTACAGATAAAGTGTTCTCTGGAGACTACAGACTATTTAAAATCCCACACATATGCTCATGGAAAAGGTGCCTCAGATGAATGAAGAAGGCTAGAAAATCTTCTGGAGGAAGTAATACTGTTAGAACTATGTGATAAGGAATTTGAAAAAGTTATATTTAGGTACCATCAATGTATTGATAAAAGCAAGATCAAGGAATACACAAATAAAATCGACAAGCCTTAGGCTATGGCACAGGTAGGTTGGTAAATAGTAAAGAATTCTGAATCAGGAGTGGATAAAATCAATGAATGGTGGTTGCTGTTATTATAAGTCTCCTGCGACTCATAGCAACCCTATGAATAACAGCCTTAAACCCCGCTCTATCTTGTGCCAACCTTACTGTCTCCAACACATCTACCCCCCATTATGCCAGTCATTGGATCAATACACCTCCTAAAGGGTCTTCCTCTCCTGAACTCTCCCTCCACCCTCCCAAGCATGACATCCCTCTC
This sequence comes from Elephantulus edwardii, assembly GCF_000299155.1. Classification (NCBI taxonomy): domain Eukaryota; kingdom Metazoa; phylum Chordata; class Mammalia; order Macroscelidea; family Macroscelididae; genus Elephantulus; species Elephantulus edwardii. Next base: position 3,680,208 of record NW_006399828.1, read on the forward strand.
CAAGGACTGGTCCCTCCTGGCAACATGCCCAAAGTATACCAGATAAAGCTTCAGAATCCTTGCTCCAAGGAGCAGCCGTGGCTTCACCCTCACTAGGACAAACTTGTTTGTTCTCCTACTAGTCCATGGTATCTTCTAAAATCAAATACCTTTTGCATCAAAAACTTTTTCCCACATGGGTAAAGAAAAGTCCAAAGACTGTGAAAAAAACATTTGGCAATGACATTTCAGACAAGGATCTGATAATGAATATTTACAGAATTCTATAGGGCTTCACAAGAAGAAGACTGAGAACTCACCCACAAAATGGGCAAAAAACAAAGGAGAGCATTCATATGACCAACAAACACATGAGGAAATGTTTAAAATTACTAGCAGAGAGAGACAACTCCAAACATCAAGGAAACACTGTCTCAATCTAGCAGCCATAACAAAGTTCAGTGGGAGAGTAGAAAATAAATGTTGGAGAGGACTTTGAGAGATTCAAACTCTCATGCACTGTTGGTGGGACTGTAAGACATTACAGCCATTCTGTCAGGTGGCTTAGCATTTCCTCAAAAAGCTGAACCTAGAAATCCCATATGATCCAGCTAGTCCACTACTAGGAATATACCCCAAGGAAATCAGAAGTAAGACACAAATGGAAATAAGTATTTATGTTTATAGCAGCATTATTCTCACTAGCAAGAAAATAGTAACAACTTAAATGCCCTTCAAAGAACAAATGGATAGAGAAATATGGTAAATTCATACAAAGAATACTACGCAGTACTAAAGAAAAATGTAGTAGTCATAAAAATGACACTGATAGTCTAGACACCATAATATTAAGTGAAATAAATCAAAAGGACAAATATTGCATAAGACCACTATTGTGAAAATAGGAAGATAACTAAGATATGTAGAAATGACCAAAATGAAAGGGGAAGGGGCAATAAAAGATGGAAGAGGTATATCATTAGGATAGCAGAGGTTAGTGTGCAGATGAGGGGGTGAAGGAATTAGAAAGATGCAATGAGGACTTGAAATGATAATTGAAGGGGTGGTAATTAGCATAGATCAATAGTTGTTTTATAAAACATAATGCATATATATTATTGCATAAAAAACACAATGTATATGAATTATTGTAGGCAAACCAATATTTTTTTTAAGAAATGGTACTATCAAATGCTGTTTAGAAAAATGGGGGGACCAACAAACAACACTTCTAGAATAGTACAGAAAACTAATACAAGAACAAACTGATATTATAAATGGAAAATTGAAAATTGTATCAAAATGGCAAACAAATCCAGAAGATGAATCCTAAAACCATCATCTAAGCACTATTGTGCTGATTTTAGATTCAACGTAATGAGAAAAGATAAGCACTGGAGTCCATTGGCAGGTTCTTAGAGAATGTATTCACTATTGAACTAGGCTTATAACTTAAACATTTAGCATAAAAGACTTTCTGTAGAGCTCTTTTGAAGAAAAAAAATCATGTGACTTTTACATGAAATATTTGTTTAGATGGAAATGTCAGTTTTGTTCATAAACTTAGAGTAAGCAGAGATGTCAGACTGTAGACTAAGGTGTGCCTGATCCAGTCTATAGTCTTTGCAATTGCATGCTATGCATTGGAGAGTTGGACAGTAA
>NW_006399828.1:3683473-3701351 GCF_000299155.1 Elephantulus edwardii
CGGGTCTTCCTCTCTTTCACTGATCTTCCACCTTTCCAAGCATAATTTTATTCCCAAGGAATGCGCCTACCAAATGACATGCATAAAGTGTGTGAGATGAACTTCAGCCATCTTTGCCTCTAAGGAACACCTTCACTGCATTTTTTCCCAAAACATATTTGCTTATCTTGTCCAAGAGTTATTTAGGACCTCTCACCAACACCACAAGTCAAAGGCATCAATTTTCTGCCTCTTTATTCACTGTCCAAACCTCAGTTACATAGCAAGTAATAGAAAACATTGTGGCTTGAGTCAGGTGCACTTTAGCCTTTAAACTAATATCATTGGTACTGAACACTTTAGAGAGGTCCTTGACAGAGACTTTCCCAATGCAATCCATCTTTGACCATGTGAAACCAATACTTATACGAAGAAGCTGTTGCCTAAACAGAGCAAGGGAACGCTTCATGATTTAATATCAAGAAAAATGTATATAAGAGCTATATCCTTTCTCCATACTTATTCAATCTGAATGCTGAGGGGAAGAAAATCACTGAAGAAGCTTTTGACTTTATGAAGGACTTTATGAAGAAGAATGTGGCACCAGGATAGGAGGAAGACTCATGTACAACCTGCATTATACAAATAATATGTCCTTGCTTGTTTTGGAAAGCAAGGAAGACTTGAAATGGTTGCCATAGAAGATGAAACACTATATGGATTACATTTCAACATCATGAAAACAAAAATATTCATCATTGTTCTATGGGCAGCATTGTGATACATGGATAAAAGATTGAAGTTATTAATGATTTCATCTTACTTGGGTCTAGAATCAACATACTTGGTACCAACAATCAGGAAATAAAAAAAAAATGTATTACTTTAAAGAAGTTGCCTGTTAAAGACCTCTCTGAAGTGTGAAGGAGCAATGATGTGAGCTCTGCATTGTCTCCACCCAAATTCTAAAGAGTTCACAAGATAAAGTGAATGGAGGGGTAACAAAGGTGGTGTTGAGTCATCTTCCTAAGCTGTGAAACTGGAAGGTTCTGAGGAAGGTTCAGTAGCTGAACTTTTTAGGACCGAGTTCAAGAAAGGAAAGATCTATACAAACAAAAAGCTACAAAGTTCTGTGGAAGCCTCCCTACTTTAGGTTTTTGGGACAGGACTAATAAGGTGACATGAGTAAGGTGACTAAATCATTCAAGAAGTTGAACTCTAGGAAGAAAAATGTGGTATCAGAGTTGGAGGAAATTCATCAAGAACCTGTGTTATGCAGATGACACAAATGTGCTCACTGAAAGTGAAGAGGACCTGAAGGCTTACTATAGAAGATAAAAATCTTCAAACACTACAGCCTTCAATATGGATTAAATCTCAACTTCAAGAAGACAAAAATCCTCAATCCTGGGTTGATAGGCAACAACATTGTGATAGACGAAGAAAAGATTGAAGGTGTCAACGATTTCACCTGACTGGGGTCCACAAACACCCTTGGCATCAGCAGGCAAGAAATCAAAATATGCATTGTGTTGGGAGAACCTTCTATCAGGGACCTCTCCAAATTACTGAAGAACAATGATGTCATTTTGAAGATTAAGGTATGTCTGGTTTAAGTTATGATCTTTTCAACTGCTTGTTATGCATCTGAGAGCTGAACATTAAATAAAGATAATGGGGTGAGGGGAAATAGATCCCTTTGAATTATGGTGTTGGAGAAGAGACCGAATATCCCAAGGACTGCAAAAATCCAAACCTACATAGGGGAAATGCAGTAGTAGAGGAAAGGAAGCCAGGGATTCTCTGTGGAGGCAAGGATGGTGACGCTTCATCTCATATACATCGGCCATGTTGCTAGAAGGGATTAGTCCATGGAAATGAACATCATATTAGGAATAGTGGAAGGTCAACAAAAGAGAGTAAGACCCTTAACAAGATGAATATGGACACATCGACTGTAACAATGGGTTCAAGTATGTCAGAGATGATGAGGGTGGCACAATATAGGATGGGGTTCAGAGCTGTTAGTAATGGGATCTCTCAGAGAGATACTCAACTGTAGGGCATGTAACAACTACAACAAATTGCACAGAAGGTGATTACTCATCTTTATCCAATGGAGGGAGGTACTACTCCAGCGGGGGACTTAAATTGCCAGAGATGCAGCCTTTAGGTTAACTACACAGTTCCCTATGGACTGAGAAAGAAATGGTAGTCAGACAGTAAGTATGGTCTTGATGATAGAAATGAGGCTGAAGGTTGAATGGTTGAATTTTGCCTGTCCAATGATTTACTCATCACAAATACCTTTTTAAATAAAAAAGATAGAAAGGATCTTTATACACAGACCTCACCTGATGGACTGCACAGAAATCAGATTGGCTACGTCTGTGGAAGAAATCATTGGAGAAGCTCAATATAAGCAGATAAAACCAGGCCAAGTGCTAACTATGGAACAGCCCATCAATTACTCATGTGCAAGTTCAAAGCAATGTTGAAGAAGAGTAAAACAAGTCCACAGCCAACATTTCGTCTATCTCAATTTAATTTAAAAATCATCTCCTGAGTGTTTGAAACATCGAATGCTGATTAAATACCAGATGAGTTATAGGATGATGTTAAAGACATAATTCAAAGTGAGAGCAAAAGGTCATTAGAAAGATAAAAGACGCAAAAAATAACAAAAAGGGTATAAAAATAGACTGAAAATAGCTCTAGAGCATGGAGAAGACAAAACTAAGGGAAGAAATGCCAAAGTAATAGAGATGGATAGAAGATTTCAAAGGCAGTTTGAGAAGACAAAGCAAAGCATTACAATGGAAAGCACAAAGAGCTGGAGCTGGAGCATCAAAAGGGAAGAACTTTTTAAAATTGAAAGAATGAAAAAACCAAATTCAAACCTCAAGTTGTAATACTGAGATGTTATGGGTGAAATCCTGAATGATCCAGGAAGCATCAAAAGAAGGTGGGGGGTGGGGGGGGTGGAGAGTACACAAAGTCACTATACCAAAAAGAATTGATTGATAATGAAAAAAAATTTGGAAGCACCATATGAATGAGAGCCAGTGGTAAAGAAGGAATAAGTGCAAGCTGCATAGAAGACACTAGCATGAAAGATGACCCCAAGAATCTATGAAATACACGTTTCCATTAACAGATGTCTCTCTGGATGGGCTCACCAGTTAATGCCAGGAAATTTGGAGGACAGTTGCTTGGCCAACTGACTAGAAAAAAGCCATATGTGTTCCCGAGAAAGGTGGTCCAACAGAATATGGAAATTATCAAACAATATCATTAATATAATAAACAAGAAAAGTATTGCTGAACATCATTGTAAATTATTAGAATACTTCATTGACAGAGAATTGCTAGAAGTTCAAGCTGGGTGTCCATGGCCCTAGGGATATCATTGCTGCTGTCAGATGGATCTTGGCTGAAAACAGAGAATGACAGAAGAATGTCTGTTTATGTTTTATTAACTATGTAAAGGCATATGATGGTGTGGGTCATAACAAACTCTGGCCAACATTGAGAATAATGGGAATCCCAGAAGACTTAATTATGCTCATGTGAAACCAAGAAGCTGTTGTCTAAATGGTGCAAGGGAACACTTTATAATTTAAAGTCAGGAAAGGTGTGGTGGGTCAGGATTTCATCCTATCTATTTACCTATTCAATCTATAGGCTGAACATCTGTGTCATCAGGATAGGAAGAAGCCTCATTAACAATCAGCATTATGTGGATGTCACAACCTTGCTTGTTGAAAGTGAGGACTTGAAAAGCTTGTTGCTGAAAAGCAAAGACTACAGCCTTCAATAGTGTGAGAATGGTGGACAATTTTCTCATGTGCAATCAATCTATTGCCTCTGAAAACCTGCTGGAGGGTCAGCAATGAGGTAGGTCCGACTTGAAGGCACACAAAATTTCTAACTACAGCCTTCAATATGGATTGCATTTCAACATCAAGAAGACATAAATCCTCATCACTGGACCTGTAAAAAACAACCTGATAGAAGGAGAAAAGATTGAAATTGTCAATGATTTCATCTTACTTGGATCCATTATCAGCATTGTTGGTAAGAGCATTGAGACTACAATTGTATCATCCATACATAATCATTGAACAGAATTCTGTCCTATTGTCCACAGGATCACCATGAGCCAAGGTCCTACAACAGCAAAAGACAATCGGCCATCTGTTACTTTCCTCCTCCATGAAGAGATTTCTGACTTTTCCCTGAGTGCTGCTATCATGGTCTCTATGTAGTGAATGAGTTCAAGGGAATTTTAGATTGGTCCACGGAAGAGATAGGACTGCAAGATAGCCGTGTTACACAACAGGCTACTTGCTGGATTTCTGGCACATGCAGGTATTGCCAATCATGCAGCATCACACAACAGGGCATATTCTAGAGACAAATAGCATTAGAAGTAATCAGAAAGAGAAAGCAGGTATAAAAACATGTGGGAAGAAAAGAATGTGACAATTGTGTGACTTTTCAAATACTTATCTGCAGAAAGATGGAAAGTCTCTGAATGAGAACACCAAAGGGGAGACTCAGTCAGTCCTTCTGCGCTTCATTTTATCTTGGACTAGCAGATGCTGGGCACAGTTTCAGGAGATAGGTCAAGTGGGAAGGCTCCACATGATTCAATGTCTGCAAATTTGTACTGTTTTTAAATAGATTTACTATGTACAAATTTTCTTGGCACTTGGGGGTGCTAATGGGTCTCAGCTTATTCTGATGAAGTTACTAATTTCAGGACAATCTGCAGATACCATCTTTGTATTATTGCTGTAACATTCTATTCATCTAGAGGCTACATGAGCCTTTGATTGCTAGGTGTCCTCAAATTGACTCCAGGTCCTAAAGACTCTACACATAACTGATCTAAACTTTGACCAATTCTGTAGCATCCTTACAATCTCTGCTGTGTTCAAATCCATTGTTGCAGTCACTGTGCCAATCCATTTTGTTGAGAGTCTTCTCCTTCTCTGACCTTCCACCTTTCCAAGCATGATGTTCTTTTCCAGGAACTGGTAATTCTGGAAGAAGACCAAAATATGAGAGACAGTGTTATACAAGCTGCTTAGTGGAGGAAGTCCCAACATCCTTGACTCTAAAGAGCACTCTAGCTGTACTTATTAAACTCAGATTTATTTGCTCTCCTGGAAGTCTATGTTATATTCACTAAGGGAGTAAGAACTCACTGAGCAGAGGATACTTTCTCTTACCTCATTATTTCAAAAACACAGATACTAGCAGTGTCTCATAAAGAGACTGCTACTGTTACGGTGATTATGTGTTGTCAAGTCACCCAAGACTCAGAGTAATCTTATGTACAATGGCTCTGAATCTTACCTTATCCTGAGCCAATCTCATTATCTTCAACTGATTTAATCCTATTTCTCCAGTCCCTAAATCAATCTATCTCATCCTGAGTCTTCCTTTCATGTGCTATCCCTCCATTCTTCCCAGTATGATGTCATTCTCCAAGGACTGGTCCTTCCTGGTCCTGTGCCCAAAATATGTAAGACAGAGTTTCAATAGTCTTGCCTCTAGGGAACAGCTTGATTTTTCCCTCTCCAGGACAGATTAGTTTGTTCTCTTGGCAGTCTATGATATATTATTCGACACTCTTCTCCAGCACCACAACTCAAAGGCATCGATCAATTCTTTTATCATCTGCAGTCATTGTCCACATCTCTAATGTATAGCAAGTGATTTTGAAGACCATGGCTGCATCAGGCACACATTGGTCTCCAGAATGACATCATTACTCTTTAGTACTCTAGAGAGTTCTCTGACATCAAACTTTCCCAGTGCAATTCATCTTTTGATTTCTTGAGTGCTGGTACCGTGCCAAGGGTGTTGGTTGTGGAACCAAGTAAGCTGAAGTTGTTAACAATCTCAATTTCTTCTCCATCTATCATGAAGTTCACAAGTAGCCCAGTGGTAAGAATCTTTGTATTCTTGATGTTGAGCTTCAATCCATATTGAATAGTACAAGCCTTGCCCTTCTGCAACAAGCACTTCAGGTCCTCCTCAGTTTCAGTAAGCATGGTTGTGTTATCTACATAACACAAGTTTTTGATGAGTCTGCCTCGAATCCTGATGCCACATTCCTCTTCATGAAGTTGAGCCTCTAGAATGGTCTGTTCAGCATATACATTGGAAAGGTATAGAGATAGGATATATATACCTGACACACTCCTTTCCTGATCTTGAACTTTCCCTGCTCTTTTCTGACTACTCCTTCCTAGTCCAAGTATAGATTTCACATGAGCATAATTAAATGTTCTGGCATCTCCATTCTCCTCAAGGTTAGCCACAGTTTGTTGTGATTCATAGTCAAATGCCTTTACACAGTCAATGAAACACTTTAAGTGAGATACTACTAACATGAAACTGTTACTGCCACCAAGATCCCCAGTTATGAAGAGATTACTCTTCGCAATGCCCTACTCCAGTGGCTCCATAAATAAAATTTCATTTAATTCTCACACAACTCTATAATTCATTTACCATTTTCACATTTCATAGAGGAAGTAATAAAAGTTCTCAATAGTTGAGATATTTATGCAAGGGAGCTAGAAGAATGTAATCACCGTTCAATCCAAACCTATTTTACTTTAATGCCTTGGGTTTGACCATTACAATGTATTGTCTATTTTACTTGACACTCAGCTGTGCCTGTTTTCAAATTTCAAGTTTCTCCTTTTGTTGTGTCTAGACACAAATCTTCCAAGGATTATATTGCCATGGAAGGGCATTTGAACACACAAAGGTAGAGATAGGATGGAAAGCTATTAAGACTTAAGCTATTAAAAGAAAATAGCACTACCAACTGAACGGTCTACTGCTTTAAAAGTCCTGGCTATACTATGAATACTGCACTGGAATTGGTGAGAGGAAGGACAATTTGAAAGAAATAGATGCTTAGAAATCATGTGTATGACAATTAATTACAAGGAAAAGCATTACAAAGGGAGCTGGGGGAGGAGCAAAAAGGAAAATGCGCACAAATTAATGAAAACCAATCTCTTTGGATACCTCAAAAAAATGAAAACATTAAATTTAAAAAGTCACTGTTGAAATTGTATAAAGAAGTAAAAAAGAACCCCAACTTTAAGTACTCTCATTTTAGTCTATCTTTTCATTGAGGTCGGTTGGAAATGACTAACATGCCACAACCATTAATTATAAACTTATGAAATGGACTTTTATTTCTTAAAATAAAAAAGAACTAATTTTTACTAATACTTAAAGTTGCTACTGTTATGTGCCGTTGAGTCGACTACTACCCATGTGACCCCTATGATCGATGGCTCTGAACTTTGTCCTATCCTGACCAACCTCATCATCTCTGACACACCTGCACCAATTGTCACAGTTGCTGTCTCAGTGCATCTCATCCAGAGTCTTTCCCTTGTGCGATGACCCCCTCTACCCTTCCAAGCATAATGTTCTTCTCCAAAGATTGGTCCCTGCTGGTGTTGTGAGCAAATTATATGATATGAAGCTTCAAAATCTCTGCTTCCAAGAAGCAAACTGATTGCACTCTCTTCAGCACAGACCTAATTTACTCCTTTGGCAGCCCATGATATGTTTAATACACTTCTCCAGAACCACAGCTCAAAGGTATTGATGGATTCTTCTTCTGTCATCCTTAGCCATTGTCTAGCTCTCAGATGTATAGCAAGCAATTAAAATGAACATGGTCTATATGAAGTACCCCTCAGTTTATAGATTGACATCATTGCTCTTTAGCACCCTGGAGATAACCATGACAATGTGTGCTATAATTTTATAGATAGGAGTAAAGGGTGTTCAGGGGATGGCAACTGAGTATTCTTGAATTTATACAATCTTCAACTGCCAAAGTAATTTCTCTTTTCATAGAAATTGAAACATTTGTGGTCATGGTGACTAATTTTGGTCTGGAAGTTCTGACCCCTGGCCTGTATTTCAGAACTGTTAACTTGCATTCTAGTCCAAAGAAGCATATGATCTCCATGCACAACCAAATGGTGAAGAAGGCAAAGCTTGTCTTCTGCTACATTTACTTCCCTTTTGAAGGGCTTTTCCCGTTTTTTACATACTTTACTTCCAAGGCCCCCACTTCTCCCACATCCTGTTTCTCAGTGGTGAGCTCAAAATGTCCACAAGCAGATAAATCATCAAAATTCTCTAAGAAGTATTAGTGTGTGTCTGGCTTTCTTGTAATTACCCTAAGGGTAGTAGCTTAAAGTACTAAATCTCTAGTGATAGGCATGACAAATGGCTCTCTTTAAAACACTGTCATTACTGATTAAGAGGATTATTCTGGTGGTAAATTATACTATTTGGTGGCCAAACTGCTTCATTAAATAAGCCACTTTCTTGGGATTCTGGAGTGACCTTAGCTAATACTCCAATGATTGTGAAAAAAGATTCTGAATATTCCCCTATTCAGAATATGAGAATGCATAATCCAGATCAGATTTCATGTTGATGTAGAGGGTGACACAGTATAGCAAAAGGCATAGAAATTTGCAAGTGTTTTTTTTTTGTTAGCGATGTACTGCTGCGGACCTTGTTCCTGACCTTGCTGTTCTTGCTGCTGCTTTCTCCAAATATGTATTAGCTGAGAGGACTTTCAGCCTTGGACATGAAGAAATAATATAATCAATAAAGTAATCAATGGGCAAACATATAGTAAGTTTGTGCAGACTACATGGCTCTGTGACAAATTGCCCAAGGAATGTAATGATGATTTATGAAGTGATTATCTCTAATTTTAAGAAGTAAATTTTAACTACAAGATAAAGGATGCCTCCAAGCATGCTGTGGGAGTCAGAAAAGAATGCAATCCATGTGGCTGATGTTAGGCAAGTCATTTACTTTCTTTCCTTTTTTGTTACTTTCTGTAATCTTTTCTTTCTCTCAATGTCTCCTTTTTTTTGGAAGTGCTTTTCCTATCATATTGAGTAACATCACAGAAAAGAATAGCACTCTGCTATTTAGTATTTTCTTTATGCAAGCCCCTGGGCTGAACTCTTTTTACTTATAATGTAAGCATACTGAAATGAGTGAGTGACACATGGTAAATACTCACTGTTGTTGCCTGCTATCATGTAGTTGACTCATGGCAATCCCTGGAGAAACCTCCACAAAGCTTTCAAGTCTGTGACATTTCAAAAGCAGATCACCAGGCTTGTCTGCCTTCCAAGATGTTTCTGGATGGGTTTAAACCACCAATCTTGTTATTATTGTTCAGTCTTCTCAAACTCATTACTCATTGATGTTAAGTCAATTCCAATTCCAGTTGTGGGATGGAGTAGCACTGTTGCATAGGGTTTACACATCTTTATGTGAATAAATATCTTTCTCGTGAAAAGTGACTGCCAGGTACAAAGTGTCAACTTTTCCATGTAACAGGAAAACTTGTAACTACTGCTATACTAAAATTCAACCTTTAAACTTGTTGTTGTTCTTATTGTTATGTGCCATCAAGTAGCCTGCTACTCGTAATGACCCTGTCAAGTTGCTTGTGACTCATAACGACCCTATGCACAGTAGCTCTGAACTCTATTCTGAGCCAGTCTCAATGACTCTGACCCACTTACACCCCATGACACCAGTTACTGTGTTAATCAGCCTTCCAAGCATGATGCCTTTCTCCAAGAATTGGTCCCTCCTTGCAATTTAGAGTCTTCCTCTCAATTGATCACCTTCCCAAGCATAATGTCCCTCTCCAAGGCATAACCTCTCCTTGCAAAATGTCCAAAGTATGTGAGGCTAAGCTTTAACATCTTTGTCTCCAAAAAGCCTTCTGGATGCACCTTTCCTAAGACATATGTTTGTTCTTTTGACAGCCAAAGCAATCTTCAGCAGTCTTCTCCAACAATACAACTCAAAGCCATCAATTCTTCCATCATCCTTAGCCATTGTCAAGCTCTCAGATGCATAACAAGTGACTCAAGAGACCATGACCTGAATCAGGTGCATCATAGTCCTCAAACTAATATCATTACTCCTCAATAATTTGGAGAAGCCCCAGACACAGACTTTTCCAATGCAATGTCTCTTGTTCTCCTGACTGCTGGTTCCAACAGCATTGACTGTGGATCCAAGTAAGATGAAGTCATTGACAATCTCAATCCTTTCTCTGTCCTTGATTACATTGCCTATCTGACCATTGGCAAAGTATTTTGTTTTCCCAACATTATGATAAAATCCATATTGAAGGCTGAAGTGTTTAACCTTCTGCAGCAAGCGCTTCAAGTTCTCCTCACTTCCAGCAAACAAGGTTGTGTCATCAACATAACAAGGGTTATTTATAAGTCTTCCCCCAATCCTGATAGACATTTTTATCCATAGAATTCAGCTCCTCAAATTTGTAGTGAAATTGAAGTTTTCAAGAATCTCATTTCACTTGGACATATAATTAACACCCTTGGTAACAGCAATAAAGAAATCAAAAGATGTTTTTGCATTGGAGAAATCTGATGTCAAGACCAAAGTTCTAAAGAACATGGATACTAGTTTAAAGAGTAGCTAATCCAAACTTTGGTATTTTCAATTGCTTTTAAGCAACTGAGAGTTTAACAATCAGGAACACCAGAGAAGAAACTATGCCTTTTAATTGTGTTGGTGAAGTGTATTGAATATACCATGAACTGCTAAAAGAACAAACATCTGTCTTAAAGAAAATGCAAACAGAATGCTCCTTAGAGGCAAAGAGAATAAAACTTCGCTGCATGTATTTTGGACATATTTTCAGGAGGAAACAGTCCTAAGATAGAGATATAATGCTGGGAAAGAAAGGGGATTGGCGAAAGATAGGAAGATCCTCAAGGAAATGGACTTTTGCTGTGACGACCATTATGAACTTGAGCATGACAGAGTCTGAGGATGGTTTAGAATGGGCAAGATTCAGATCTGATGTTCATAGGGTCACAGTGAGTCATAGATGACTTTACGGCACCTGACAACAGCACAACACATTGCCTAATAGATATGGTTAATAAGTAAAGAAGGAAGAGAGGAAGGCTAGGCCTAAAATGGTAGGAATTCAGGTATAGAAGTTCCAATATAATTTGAGAGATTAGGACATTAATTTGAATTAAAAAGCTTACAAGTTCTCTGAGTCCAATTATGTCCTCTAAAAAAAGATAGGAGAAAGTTAGGAAGTTCTAGTGGCATAGTGCTAAAGATTTGTGCTGCCAACCCAAAGGGAGACAGTTCAAATCCACCCAACTGCTTGCTCCTCAGGAGAAAGAGAAGTAATCTCCTCTTGTGTGATTTACAGCTTGTGAAAACCTACTGGAGGGTTAGCTGTAAATTGGTTCTGACTTTATGGCACGTGAACAACAATTTCCAGCACTAGTAAATGTAGCCTCATTCTGAAATGGGAGAATTAAGATAAAGTTATTTATAAAAAAAGTAAAAATAAAGTTATTAGAGCTGGTCTTATTCACTTTATGATTGTTTTCTTTACAGAAGAGAAGAATGTCATGACAGCGGAGGCAGAGATTGGTGCTATGTTGCCACAAGCCAAGAAGTCCTTGGGATTACCAGACACTGAGTGAGACAAGGAGGGATTCTTCCTCAGAGCTATTGAAGACAGTACAGTCATGCTGATTAATTTGGTCTTCTGGCTTTCACAACTATGATAGAATAAATTTCGACTATTTTAAGTTGTCCTGAGGCAATTAGTTACAAAAGGGCTACAAAACTAATAAAGAAGGTATTACTAGAAAAACAATTGAGAACAAGTTACAAGGGTTATTGAATGCTAAGTTGGAAGGATATAAAAGTAAATTTAATCTTATATTGTATTGGGGCTTAATGCTATATATTTTGGAGAGATAACTCTTTTTTTTTTACCAAAATAAAGAAAATTACATGAAGGTAAATAAAATTTTAAAAAAGAACTGTTTCTGAAAATTAAGCAAATAGCCAATTTATCAATTAGATGCAGTAGCTCTATGTCTATGTTCCTCAGACTTTCAGAGGTCATCAGAAATGCCTTAATTTCAAATAAAATCAATAGAAGAGACTATATAATGGTTATATAATGAGGAATAAAGCCTGGATTATGTTCGTGTTGAGACCAGTACAGTTATAAAAATAATTTTTACTTGTTCTAAAAAATTGAAGACAGAGCTAACAAAAGCAAAAGAGCCTATTTCTCACAAAAGTCACACTGTGACCCTAAATCTTATGCTGAATCATGTGGAGGATAAAGTGACTAGGCACATGTGAAACAGCTGAGGAACTAACACCACCAATAAGGGTAAGTCTACGAGTGTGCAGTCTACGAGTATGTTGATGCTATGAAAGAGATTTAAAAAGATATTCAACATGAAGGCTCTCACAAGTTGATAATTATTTGTGTGTGTGTGTGTGTGTGTGTGTGTGTGAAGTTACAAGTTATAATTAGGTACGCAAGATGTTTTTCATTTAAGACAGAGACAAATATCTGCACTTACTTTTCACCCCCACAATTATGGTGTTTCTTGTTGTCGTTGTTACTGTTACATGCTGTCAAGTCACCTGCAACTCATACCGACCCTATGTATGACAACCCTAAACCCTGCTCTATCCTGGGCCAATCTTATTGTCTCTGACACACCTACTCCCATTGCCCCAGTCACGGAATCAATCCATGTCAATGAGGATCTTCCTTTTTTGTGCTTTTCCTCCACACTCCCAAGGACTGGTGCCTCCTTGTCCAAAGTATGTCAGACAAAGCTTCAGAATCCTTGTCTCCAAAGAGCAGCCTGGTCTCACTCTCTCTGGGATGAACTTGTGTGTTCTCTTAGCAGTCCATGGTATATTCAATACTCTTCTCCAGCACCACAGTTCAAAAACATTAATTCTCCTTCTATCATTCTTAGTCATTGTCCAACTGTCTTGTAAAGACTATGGCCTGGATTAGGAGCACCTTAGTCTCCAGACTGACACTGTTGCTCTTCAGTACTCAGGAGAGGTCTCTGACAGCAGACTTTCCAAATGCAACTTGTCTCTTGATTTCCTGGCTGCTGGTACCAAGAGTGTTGCTTGTGGAACCAAGCAAACTAAAGCTGTTAACAATCTCAATCTCTTCACCATCTATCATGATGTTACCAATCGGCCCAATGATGAGAATCTTTGTTTTCTTGTTGAGCTTCAGTCCATATTGATGGCTGCAGTCCTGGACCTTCTGCAGTAAGCACTTCAGATCCTCAGTTTCAGCAAGCAGAGTTGTATCATCTGCATAAGGCAGATTGTTGATGAGTCTTCCTCCAGTCTTGATGCCACATTTCTTCTCATAGAGCCCAGACTCTTGGATAATCTGTTGTGCATACAGATTGAAAAGGTATGGAGATAGAACACATCCCTGGCATATACGTTTCCCAATTTTGAACCATGCAACGTTTCCTTGCTCTGTTTTAACGACTGCCTCCTGGTCCAAGTATAGGCTTCACATAAGCACAATCAAGTATTCTGGGATTCCCATTCTTTTCAGAATTAGACACAGCTTGTTGTGATCTACAAAGTCAAATGCCTCTGCATAGTAAATGAAACACAGATGGACATTCCTCTGGTACTCTCTGCTTTGAGCCAAGATACACCTGACATTAGCTATACTAACCCTAGTACCATGGCCTCTTCTAAACCTAGCCTACACTTCAGGCAGTTCTCTGCTGACGTGCTGTTCCAGTTGTTTTTGGACAATCTGCAGCAGAATCTTGCTTGCATGTGATATCAATGATACTGTCTGATAATTTTTACACTCTTTCGGGTCACGTTTCTTTGGAATGGGAACAAATATAGATCTCTTCCAGTCAGTTGGCCAGGCAGTTGCCCTCCAGATTTCTTGGCACAATTTGGTGAACACATCCATATAAAATATATCAATTGGTATGCCTTCAATTCCTAGGGCCTTGTTTCTTGTCAATTCTTTCAGAGCAGCTTGAACTTCTTGCTTTGTCACCATAATTCTTGCTCATACATTGTTTCATAAAATTCTTCAGTATTTGCCAATTCCTTTTGGTACAATGACTTTGTATACTTTTTCCAACTTCTTTTAATGCTTCCTGGATCATTTAATATTCTGCCCAAAGCATCCTTAAGTATTAAAACTCGAGGCTTGAATTGTTCTTCAGTTCCTTCAGTTTAAGAAATGCCGAGTGAGCTCAGCCCCTTTGATTTTCTGACTCCAGCTCTTTGCACTTTTCATTATAATCAGGAGTGTTAAAAATCTTTATTTCAGGTCGGCAGCAGTATTCACTCACTTGGTCAGGTTACCTTCTGAAATGTGCTCACAGGCACATTCAACCTTGCAGTTTTAGGCCTGTGTTACAAAGCTCTCAGTCCTGTCAATTATGGCATCTCCCTCCAAGCCCTCCAGAAAACCTTGGTAAAGGCTATGTCTGGCCACATGTGGCAGCAGTCCCTAGGTCAACCCTGTCTTATGTCAGGTCTCTGGTTTATTCTGTGGCTGCTGAGGCTGTACTCCTATAGGCCTTGGCCTGAGTGGTGCAGGAATCTTTGGCCCTGAAGGACTCACACTCTGCATTCTCTGATTCTACTTTGCTGGCTGTGAGATCTTCAATTTCTGCTGTTGAATCCACTCAATTTGATGGCAAGACTAGGGAATCCCCTTGTGAATAGACCAGCACACCCTATTTGCATTTCGCTGTGGCAAAGTCAAACTCAGTGGCTAGGAAAGCCATTTTTAACAATGAACTCTTGACACCACAGGCTGCCCTCTGGATTTTATAGCCATTAATTAACCTTTGTGTTTGAAGAGTTAACTTTCCCCTTACAATCATCTTACTACTAACTACATTTGTGGGAGAATCTAAGCCAGTTCCTTCCTGTCTCATACCTTAGTATTCCCATGTTAGATAATTTATCTCTGATTTGCCCATCCCTATCTAATCAGTACTCTGAGGGAACAAGCATGTCCTTTGGCTGAAAAATCTTCTGTTCGGTTTGGAAACTTTGAGCATCCACAAACAGAACACAGTCCAGAGCAAGCTATCAGGTTGCAGCAATCAACACTGACTCACAGGATGGATTAACTTCTCTTCATCTGGTGGAGTTCTGATAAATTCATTCCTAGCCATCTTGGGCTAGATGCAAATTGACATCAGCTGCAAACGCAGGAGTTCACACTTCTCCCTGCATTCCAGACTGACCGATCCCTTCACTCGGCCTTAGCCCCCAACATAAGGCCAAGTCAACAAACCAGAGGCCCTCAGGATTCCCTGCTCATCAAGTTAAGATCCCTTATTCACTTATTCACACATCTGTGTATGCTAGTGGGCAGTGCTGAGGGCACATACACTAGCTCAGCCTATCTCTCCACTGTGATACGCCTCCAGTGGATCCAGGTGATGACTATGAGCATGCATACTCACCAAATGCCTTTAATTCCAAGTCCTGGAAGGGGGCTCTGATGGAATCCAACTTTACCCTGCCTCAGAGCAAAGCAGCTTGCTCCGGTTTTAGAGAGTCCGTCTTTCTCTCCTTTTCCCTTTCCCTCTTCCTCCTTTTCCCCTTTCAGAGAGTCAGTCTTTCTCTCTCTCTCCATCTCTCTCTGCCTTCCTTTACCTTCTTCTACCCCTCCCCTCCCCTCTTCTTCTTCCACTTCCTTTCCCTTTCTCCTTCCATTTCTCCCTCTCCCTCTCTGTCTCTCTTCCCTTCTGCTTTTCCCTTCTTGCTCCCTTTCCTCTTCAAATGTGAATCTCTTCAATCAAAAGTCCAAGGTGGGTCTATAAATCTATTCAAATACAAATATCCTCAGAGTACTGGGTAGGACTTATCTTTCTGCTGGCCTAAGCACAAGCACCCTCTACAAAATTTTACTTTTAACAAGCTCTTCTCCAGGTCAAGTCTTCTCTTTTACTACTTCCTATCAAGTGCTGACCAAAGGGAGAAGTTTGAGGTTTCTATACCAATAGCCAGGAAATCAAGAGACGCATTGCACTGTGAAAGTCGGCTGTGAGGTACCTCTCCAGAGTACTGGAGATCAATGATGTCAGTGTGGAGATTAAGGTGCACCTGATCCAGGCCATAATTTTTGCATTGCTTGCTATGCATCATAGAGCTGGACAATGACTAGAGATGATAGAAAGAGAATTGATGCCTTTGAGCTGTGGTGCTGGAGAAGAGTGTTGAATATATCATGGACTGCTAGGAAAACAAACAGGTTTATCCTGCAAAAGGTTAAACTAGGCTGCTCCTAGGAGGCAAGGATTCTGAAGCTTCCATCTGACATACTTTGGACATGTTGCAAAGAGGGACCAGTCCTTAGGGTTTTCTGTGTATACTATCATTTTATCATCATATAGTGACAATTTCACCATCTCTTTGCCAACCTGGATTCCTCATCTCCTTTTCTTGCCATATTGCCCTAAACAATACTTCTAATACAGTATTGAATAGGAGAAGTGACAGTGGGCATCCTTGTCTGGTCCCTATTCATAAGAAGAGTGTTTTTAGTCTTTACTTTTCACAGTGTTGAGGAAATGCCTTTCTATTCCTATTTTGCTGACTATTTTGATCCGGAAAGAATGCTGGATTTTGTCAAAGGCACCAATTGCTAATATCATGTTGTTATTATTTACTTTGTTAATGTGATGAATTACACTGATTATTTTTCTTATGTTGAACCATCCTCACATACCTGTTATTAATCCCACTTGGTCATGATAAATTACATTTTTTAAATGTGCTGTTGGATTCTACTGGCCAGGATTTTGTTAAAGATTTGTACGTGTATATTCATAAGAGATAATTGGTTTCTACTTTCCTTTTTTAGCAATATATTTGCCTGGTTCTGGTATTAGTGCTATGCTTGCTTCATAGAATGGCTCTGGAAGTGTCCCATCTTTTCCTCTTTTTTTTTAAACAATTTAAGTAGAATTGATGATAAATCTTCTCTGAATGTTTGGAAGAATTTAGCCATGAAACAATCTGGTCCAGGATATTTTTTATGGGGAAATCTTTTTATGACTTGCTCAATTTCTTCTTTTGTGGTGAGTTTGTTTAAGTGTTCTATATGTCAGTCTAGGTAGAGCAAGAGTTTCAAGGAAAATGTCCATTTCCTCTTTTGTAAGCAACTCATAGTGACCCTATGTATGACAGGTCTGAACACCACTCAATCTTGAACCAACCTCACTGTCTCTGACACACCTACTCCCACTACTCCAGTCATTAAGTCAATTTATCTCATCCAGGGTCTTCCTCTCTTGCACTGTCCCTTCACCCTTCCAAGCATGATGCCCCTCCCCAAGGACTGATTTTTCCTTGCAACATGCCCAAAATATGTCAGACAAAGCTTCAAGATCCTTGCCTTCAAGGAGTAGCCTGGTTTCCTTTCCAAGATGAACCTATTTGTTCTCCTGGCAGTCCATAGTATATTCCATACTCTTCTCCTACACCACAACTCAAAGGCATCAGTTTTTCTTCTAATATCCTTAGTCATAGTCTAGCTTTCTGATGAATAGAAATCAATAGGGCAAATCTTTGTCTCTAGACTGACATCGTTGCTCTTCAGTACTCTGGAGATGTGCCTGACAGCAGATTTTTCCCAATGCAATATGACTTTTAATTTCCTAGCTACTGACACCAAGAGTATTGATTGTGGAGCCAAACAAACTGAAGCTCTTAACAACCTTAACCTCTTCACTGTCCATCATGATTCTTCTGGGTTTTCAAATCATTCCAATATTATAGATTTGTTTCTTCTGGTTCAGTTGTAATGTCACATCTATCATTAATTAATCAAGTTATTTGTGTCTTCTCTCCTTTTTTCTTTTGATAATTTTCCCGGTAGTTATTCTATTTTATTGACCCTTTCAAAAAACCAGCTCTTGGTCTTTTAGATGATTTCAGTTTCTTTTTTCTATTTTTTTTT
>NW_006399828.1:3704981-3715327 GCF_000299155.1 Elephantulus edwardii
TTCTTTAATTTTCTCAGTAATTTCCTTGTCCCTCTCATGTTCCAATTGTATGTGTGTTGTTCCTTGTGATGTCATCCCACATGATTATGTTTTCTTACTTTTCTTTATGTCTTGTCTCTGAGTTTTCTTCCAGTATGTTTCCATTGAGGTTTTTATCTTCTAGCTCATTGACTCTCTTCCATCTCTTCCTTTCTGTATTTTTGTCTCTCTAGCATGCTTTTCACTTCTGCCATTTTAGTCTTAATGTTCTTGATTCCATTTCCATGCACTTCTGTTATTTCCCGTACTGTGATGGCTGTTTCGTGATGATTTTTTAAAGTTCTTGTACCTTATTATCTATAGTTTTAATTCTTTCTTCCATTTTTTCCCATAATTATACAAGTTTCTCCTATCAATATATCTCTTCTGGGTCCTCGCCTCTGAAGTGTTTGCTTTATTTCTGGCTTTTATTGTTTCTGCCATCTGTTATACTTTTTTCCATAGCTGTTAGAATTAATCCATATCAATATATACTTTCTGCATCCCTGACTTGGGTATTCATTGGGTCTGCTTTATTTTATTTATTTATTTATTTTTAGAAGCCTCAACTTATTTTTTCACAATATTTGAAGTTGTTGCAAGTGAGTCAATGGCACATAACAACAACAACAACAATAACAAGGACAAAGATTGGCCATCCTCCTCCCAAATAAGAGGACTTCAAAAACCCTAGATACAACAAAGAACACTTAGTTTAGACTAGCAGCTATGACTAAGCCAAGCTATGACTACGCTAAACTCTCAAATTTGGAAATACAAAGGTAGAGGAACAGTTGTACACAGACGCTAATGATTACAACATGGAATGTGAGAAGCATGAGTGTAGGAAAATTGAATGTTGTTAAGAAAGAAATGTGGTTTAGTGGCAAGAAGCATTACAAAGACATGTGGTTTGAATCAACCAGCTGTTCTGCAGGAAAAGGATGGGCAGTATACTCCCATGTGATTGGCTGCCTCTGAAAAACCTACCAGAGTATCAGTTATGGGTCAGTTTTGACTGATAGCAAACAACAACAACTAGGTATTGGGGAAATGAGATGAGTTGACATGGGACATTTTGAATCAGACAATCACGATTTACCATGTCGGAGATGAAAAACAGGAAAAATGGGATCCCTTTTATAGTTATAAAAGGTCATTTCTAGATCTATCTTGAAATATAATATTGTGAATGACAGGATAATATTCACAAGGAAGTCCAATTAATGTCACTATCACTCAAAGATATACACCAACAACCAAAGCCAAAGAGGAGGAAATAGATATTTTCTACTAACTTTTACATTCAAAAATCAATCAAACATGCAACCAAAATGCATTCATAATAATGGGTGACTGGAATACAAAAGTTGAGAATAGGAAACAAGGATTCGTAGTCAGAAAACATGGACTTGATGACAGAAATGAGGCTGGAAATTGTTGTTACGTACTGGCAAAGCCATTCTTGTTCAAAGGTACGTGAGTACAATGAACAAAGCATTATCTGGTCCTGCATTCTCCTCACAATCTCTGCTGTAGTTGAGCAAACCCTTCCAGTCACGTATCAATATATATTAATTAGAGTCTTCCTCTTTTTCAATGACCTTCTCCAGAAAAATTCACTGCTCTATGAATCAGCCCTTCTGATACTATGCCCAAAATATGTGAGATGAGGGTTAGTCATGCTTGCCTCCAAGGAGTATTCTGGCTGTACATTTTCCAAGAGACATTTGTTTGTCTTTTGGCATTCCTTGGGCTATTTAATATCCGTCAGCAATGCCACAGTTCAAAAATATCAAATCTTCAGTCTTTCTTATTCATTGTTCTATTTCCTCCTGAATATGAGGCAGTTAAAAATAATATGCCTTGGATCAGGCTCATGTTAGTAATTAAAATAGTATCCTTGCTCTTTAGAAATTTAATGAGATCATTTATGGCAAAGTTGCCCAATACGATATGTTGATTTATTGACTGTTGCTTCCATAGGTTTTAACTGTGGATCCAAGTAAAATGAAATTTTCTATAATGTCAGCATATTCTCCATTTACCATGATGCTGCTTATTGGTTTAGCAGTGAGGGTTTGGTGTTTTTTTGGGGTTTGGGTTGGGTTTTTTTTTTATTTTATTTTAAGGAGTAGTCCATATACTAGGCAATAACAAGTCTTCATATTAAGTAAAATTCAATGCACATATCTAAGATTGTTATTGAATCTCCCTCCAATATTAATGCTATGTTCTTCTTCATATAGTCCAATTCCTTATATTATTTACTCAGCATATAGACTAACTAAGTGTGAACACATAATGAATAAGTATACTAAGACTGAAAACCTCTCACCCTAAAGTCATAGGCTAGGAATACAATATAATTCCCTAAATCAAAACCATTAGATAGATATGTGTACTGATGATTGGAAAGAGAGAGATCAATCTAGGTCTATCCATTTGAATGTTATCATAAAGAGGCAGAAAAATAAATGAAAATAAAAAGTCTAACTTTTGTGAAATAATTCTGTGAGGACAAAAAAAATTGAGATGATTAAAAGAAAACAACCTCTAAAGTTATGGAATTAAAGTTAAACCAAAGAAACAGAAAATGAAAAATGAAAGAAACCCCCCAAAAGTCATTCATAATGAAGGAATAAGAAACATTCAGAGGTCCAGACTGTATTAATCTCAAAGTTATAGAGGCATTAGAAAGAAATGGAATATGATTTGATTTGCAAACCCATGTGGAGCCCATATAAATAAAATACATTAAATTGGTGTTGTCCTTCTAATGTTTTGTGTTTGATTTAAAGCACAGAGAAGGGGGTGTGCAAAGATATTTTAATTATTTTGAAAATGCTAATAACAAAACCCTTTCTGTTATTATGCCCATATTTCCTTGAATTCTCTCAGTGTGCATTAAGATTTTTCATTGTTTGGCTTACTATTTAGCTATGTGTCTGTATGCCAGAGAAAAGAACTTGTATAAATGTTAGAAATAAACTAAACTGTGCTATACTCAGTAGTTATGTTTTTTTGATACTATTTTGTATGTTGAAGACACAGTGTTGAACAAACTATTAAGTCTGTTAACTCATGGAACATTCTTGAAGAGAAACAATACACAAACAATACAGAAGTGACTTTTAGGTACACAACAGTGTTGTGGAGAAAAAGAAACAGAATAAAGATTATAAGACTACTACAAGGACATGAGAGGTTTGCTACTTCATAGAGGATATTGGTGGTGTGTACTGTAGAGTCGGAACCAACTAATAGCTTGTCCTCTGGTGGGTTTTCAGAGGCAGTTAATGAACAAGAGGAGATTATCCATCCTTTTGCCATAGAACAGCTTGTGGCCTTGAGCCATGTGCCTTCAGGATTGCAGTACAGCTTCTTGCCACTAGGCCACCAGGCGGAAACAAACAAAGATCAAAAAACCACCAAACTTGTTTCTCTTGACTCAATTCCAATTTATGCTACTTTTGGGCTATACTCTTGAGCAGATTGCAGAGTGACATAAGTGAGTTCATTTACCAACATTTAACTTAGTTGTTGTTGTTGTTATGTTATGTCCAGTCAGCTACAACTCTTACCTACCCTATAAACAACAGATCTAAACCATACCTTGTCTTATTTACATCATCCTTTCAATCTGCAACATGCTAAAATGTGTTGTTATTGTCACTGTGCCAGTCTATTCTGTTGTAGGTCTTTCTGTCTTTGAATATCCACCTTTACCAGAATTATGTCTATTTTAAAACGACTGATTGTGACAACATATCCACAGTATGTGAAACAAGGTTCCACTATCTTTGCCTCTAAGTAGCACCCTGTTTGCACTCCCTCCAGGACAGATTCATCTGTTCTTTTGGCATTCCGCAGGATATGTAGTACAGTCCTTTAACACAACTGAGAAGAATGGAAATCCTAGAACATTTAATTATGCTCTTGCAAAGCCTCTATATAGATCAAAAGGCTGTTGTCTTTAGAGTATATTCCCAGTAGTGGAACTGCTGGAGCAAATGGTATTTCTATTTCCAACTTTTTTTTTTTCACTTTTTAAAAAATTTCGGTTTTTTAATTCATTTTAATGGCAGTTTACACAGACTTAGGGTTTCCAGTCATTTATGTTTGCACTTTTCTCCCTGCCCACCCCTTCCACCCCTGATTCACTCTTCTCCTTGAAAAGTAAAAGAAAAACTCTCATTGTTACACAATCCCTCCCACTAAGTCCACTCCACTGTGCAGCCTTCATTCTGGACACTTGTCATGACAATAATACCCAATCATATATTCCTTTTAAACAGTTCATTGCCTCATCTGTTTCAATGTAGTATATATCATTCTTCCCCTTCTTCTCTGCCTTCCTTCAACCCTGATGTCAGTCCCATTTTATAACAGTGGCACTCTGCAATATTTGTCCTTTTGTGACTGAGATATTTCACTCAGCATAATGTCCTCCCAGAAAGCAATGCTACCAAGCCAAAGGTGGGTGACTTTTAATCCGCAGTCCTTGGGCCTATCTTTCATTGTTTTTGTTCAGACATTCCTCTGGGTCGTATAGCTCTGTTGTACAAGTTGCCATGCAGCGGTCACTTGTGGTTGGCGTAAGGCTGAACACTGTGACACTGATGTGTCAAATGCGTTAATGGTTGGTTACCCAATGAAGACAGAGAGTGGGGTGGAGCTCCCCAATTAAAACTAGCTTGGAAGGAGGAGTGGCATCTACTTCTATAAGAAACCCTGTGAACCTGGAGAGAGGATGAAAGACACCCAAGCGTTGAGGACTATCCTAAATAGGGTCACTATAAGTTGCCTGTGATTCAACGGCCCTTAACAACAACAACAACAACAACATAATGTCCTCCAGGGTCACTAATTTTGATAATATTTCATGAGTTCCTTATTTTTCAATGCTGCATAATATTCCATTGTGTGAATATAACAGAGCTTCTCTATCCATTTATTTGTTAATGGGCACTTGGGTTGTTTCCAGCTCTTTGCTATTGCAACAAAGCCACGATAAACATGAGTGTGCACATATCTGCTTGGGTGATGGTTATGGTTTCTTTAGGGTAAACTCCCAGTAGTGGAATTGCTGGGTTAAATGATATTTCTATTTACAGCTTTTTGAGAAAGCGCTATACTGCCTTCGACAGTGGTTGCACCAGTTTTCACTCCCACCAACAATGAATACGGGTTCCAGTTTCCCCACAACCTCGCCAGCATCTGTAGATAATCTGTGGCATATTCACACAATGGAATACTATGCTGAGAGTTGGACAATGGATAAGGATGACAGAAGAATTGAAGCCTTTGAGGTGTGATGTTGGAAACGAGTACTAAATATCCAATAGGCAGCCACAAGAACAAAAAGGTATGTCTTGGAGAAAGTATAGCCAGAGTGCTCCTTAGAGGATAAGCTAACAAAACTTTGTCTCACATACTTTTGGCATGTTGTTGTTAGGTGTCACAAAATCGAGTATGACTCATAGCCCAAGAGACTTCAAACCTGTGCTGTCATGTGCCATCTTCATCATCTCTGACACACTTTAGTCTATTGCTGCCGTCACTGTCAGTCCATCTTGTTGAGGGTCTCCCTATCCTTTACTGATCCTCCATCTTTCCTAGCATGATATTCCTCTCCAAGGAATCACGTCTTCTAGCAACACGTTCAAAGTATGTTAGATGTTGCTTCACCATTCTTGCCTCCAAAGAGCACTCTGACTGCACATTTTCCCAAGATGTATCTGTTTATTCTTTGACAGTCCCTGGAATATTCATTGCTCTGCTCTGATACCACAACACGAAATTATCAGTTTGTCTTCTATCATCCTTAGTCATTGCTCAGCTCTCAGATGTATAGCAAGTGACTGAAAAGGCCATAGCCTCAATCAGATGTACAGTAGTCCTCAAACTGTCATCATTGCTTTGTAGTAATTTGGAGAGGTGCCTGACTGCAGACTTAATTTAATACATGTTCATTTAATATGACTGCATAAGATGCACCTTATTCCTCAAATTCCGTTGCTCCTCAGCAATTTGAAGAGGTCCCTGACTGCAGAATTTCCTAATTCAATGCATCTCTCCATCTCTTGATTGCTGGTACCACAGGTGTTGATTTTGGATACAATTAAAATGGAATCATTAGCAGTTTCAATCTTTTCTTCATCTATCATGATGTTGCCTGTTCACCCAGATGTAATCCATGTTGGAGGCTTTAGAACTTCTGTAGCAAGCATTTCAAGTCCTCCTCACTCTCAAAAGCAAGGCTTATCATCTGCATAACAGTTTTTTTATGAATCTTCCTCAGATCCTGATGCCACATTCTTCTTCATAGAGTCCCCCTTTTCAAATTATTTGTTCAGCATACAGACTGAAAAGATATGGAGAAAGTATTCAGTCCTGATGCACATATTTCTTGGTTTTAAATCATACAAGTGTTCCTTTGTTCCGTTCAAACAACAGTTTTTCAGTCTAGGTGTAATTTTTGTATTAACATAATTAATACTCTGGGATTCTCATTCTTCCCAAGGTGAGCCATATTTTGTTATGATCCACACAGTCAAGTGCTTTTGCATAGACAATAAAACACAAATACACTTTCTTCTGGTATTCTCCGCTTTTATCCAGGATCCATCTGATATCAGCAATGATCTCTTCAGTGCTGCAGACTCTTTTAAACACTAATTGATGGAATACCAATTGTCAAGTTGTTAGGAGAGCTTTTCTTTGGAGAGTGATATCATGCTTGAAGATCAGTGGAAGAGAAGAAGATCCTCAAGCAGATGAACTGAAACAGTGACCACTGCAATGGACCCAACTATGTCTGAAATAATGAGGAGGGCACAGGTTAGGACAGGGCTCAGATCTGTTGTCCATAGGACTAACCTCAACAACAGCCTCTAACACCACAATCCATCAAACACATCAATTCTTTTTTTTGGTTATTCATTGCCTAACTTGCACTTGCATAGGTGGAAATTGAAAATGACCTGGCTTGATTCAGGTGAACTTTACTCTTTAAGCTGACATCATTGCTCTTTAACAGTTTGGAGAGATCCTTAACAGTAGATTTTTCCCAATGCAAAACATTTTTTTTAGTTCATGACTGCTACTGCCATGGGTGTTGATTTGACATCCAAGTAAAATGAAATGAATCATTGACAACTTCAATCTTTTTTTCCTTATGTCATGATGTTGGTGGATTGGTTGTTGTTTGTGGGTTTTGTTGTGTGTTTTTTTTTTTTTTGGTCCAGTCATGTTTTTTTTGTTTTTCTTGATATTTACACATAATCCATACTGAAGACTGTAGTCTTGATCTTCATCAGTATTTCAAGTCTTCTTCACTTTGTGCAAGTAAGATTGTTTCATCTATATGACACAGATTGTTGTCTTTCTCCAATCCTGGTGCCATGTCCTTCATACAGTCCACTTTCTCTAATGTTTTGCTCAGCATACTAATTGACTAGGTATAAAAAGAGATACAGCCTTGACACACACTTTTCTTATATTAAAATGTGCAGATTTTTCCTTGTTCTTTTTGGACAAGATGTTAGGTACTCAGAAGGCATTATGATTAGTATTCTATCATAAACCTTTTTTGCCGTTGAAGCTAGTCAGGAAAAGCCTCCCTAGTAAAATAACTTACAAGCAAATACTAATTAAGTAAAAAATTAAGTTATATAGCTCTCTTGAGAAAAACAATTTCTAGTGGGAACATACGTATGTGAAAAAATCACTGGAAAGGGAGTATATTTAGAAGACTAGTATATCTAAAACAAAATTAATGAGGGGGAGCATTACAAAATCCAAGGTTAGTGTTGGTAAAGAGATGGACCTTGTTGTTTGTGTAAGACACAAGAAGGATATTTTTCTTTTATGCTCGATGAAATAAGCCATTGCAAAGTTTTACACAGAAGAGTTTTCATTCTTGTTAGGTGCTATCAAGTCAAATATGATTCATAGTGATCCTATGAAAAACAGACCTGAATCTTGCCCTGTACTGTGCCATTATTATGGTCTTTCTCATTCAGAAGAGAAACATAACCTAATTTATGTTTTAGGAAGGATACTGGTGAGGCCAAGGAGACCAGAACTTCTCTCTAAATACTTGAAATTTTTATTATTCCTTACTGAATTCATAAATGATACAGTTGAAATTTATAGCTTATAAAATTTAGGAGACACTATTAGATGTCCTTCCAATTCCATCCTTCCTTAATAATAAAGTTACAGCTATGTGACATGTCATTATGTAGAATTTATAAAATACTTGAGCACCACAACAAGATAAGGTAGATAATCCAATTGAAAAATGGGCACAGGATATGAACGGGTACTTCACCAAAGAAGACATTCAGATGGCCAACAAGCACATGAAGAAATGTTCAAAATCCCTAGCTCTAAGAGAGATGCAAATCAAAACAACTATGAGATATCACCTCACCCCAGTCAGAATCGCAAAATTTAACAGAACAGCAAGCAACAAATGCTGGTGAGGTTGTGGAGAAACTGGAACCCTTATTCACTGTTGGTGGGAGTGTAAAATGGTGCAACCACTGTGGAAGGCGGTATAGCACTTTATCAAAATAGAGATACCATTTGACCCAGCAATTCCATTGCTGGGAATATATCCCAAAGAGACCATAACTGACATCCAAGCAGATATATGCACACCTATGTTTATCGCAGCTTTGTTCACAATAGCAAGGAGTTGGAAACAACCCAGGTGCCCATCAACAAACAAATGGATAGAGATGCTGTGGTATATTCACACAATGGAATACTACGCTGCATTGAAAAACAAGGAACTCATGCAATATTATTCAAAATGGGTGAGCCTGGAGGACATTATGCTGAGTGAAATATCTCAGTCACAAAAGGACAATTATTGCATGGTGCCACTGCTGTAAAATGGGACTGATATCAGGGTTGGGGTAAGACTGAGAAAAACTGGATAAATTGTGTATACTGCACTGAAACAGGTTTCATAGTGGAATGTACTTGGGGCAGTGGGAGGGGTGCGGGGGGATTGTGTACCAGGGAAGGAGTGTTTCTTCTACTTTTGAAAGAGAGGAGCGAATTGGGGTGGGGGGGTTAGGGGAAGGGCTGGGTGGAGAGAGAAGTGCAGCAATGAATGAATGGAAATCTAAAATCTCTATAAATGTTCATTAAAATTATTTTAAAAAGAAAAGTTACAGCTATGATAAACTCTCTCAGCCATCAACTACATTTCCCAGTTTCCCTTGCATCTAGGGTTGTGTCATAGAAACTGAGCACCTGTACTTGGGAGTCAAGTTGTAGTTTTTAGATGTTAGAGTTGGCTTTCTCTCATAACGACCTTATGGGCAGATAAAAAAAACCCACACAAAAACACCTTGGCCCAATCCAGTATTATCATCACAATCTCTAGTTCAACTTTTAACTGAAAAGTTTGCAGTTCAAACATATACAGAAGTAACTAAGAATAAAGGTGTGGTGATATACTTTAAACAACAACAACAATACAACGACCTATGAAGTACAGTTCGACTTTGGCCATGAGTTGCAATGAAATCAAAGGCAATTAAGAAAGAGTGCATTCTAGTGAATTAACCTGTAGCATGTTGTATTAATACCACAAAAATCTACTGTCTACATTCGTTCAAAATTCAGTAGAATAAAGATTAACAATGTCCTCTCATTAATATTAACAAATTCAGGAACTCAAAAGAGGGTCATTATAAGAAAGAATCAACTTGATGACCATGCATTTGAGTTCTTTTAGCCATATCATGACAGACGATGAAGAGATTGAGGTGGTTAACTAACATCTTTAGTTTGCTTGGCTCCATAATGAAAACTCTTGGTACCAGCAGCCAAGAAATTAAAAGATGAATTGCATTGAGAAAGTACACCTGATCCAGGCCATGGTCTTTGCAATTGCTTGCTATGTACCAGAAATATGGACAATGACTAGGATGATTGATGCCTTTGAGCTATGGTACTGGAGAATACTATTGAATATGGATGGCTAAGAGTATTGAATATAATATTGAATATGAATGACTAGGAGAACAAACAAGATTGTACTGAAGAGGATGAAACTAGGCTTCTCCTTTAAGGCAAGGATTCTGAAGTTTCCTCTGACATACTCTGAACATATTGTAAGGAGGAACCAGTCCTTGGAGAAGAACAGCATGCTTGGGAGGGTCAAGGGACAGTGCAAGATGGATTGATTCAGTGACTGAGGTAATGGGTATTGTCAGAGACAATATAATTGGCACAGAATAGAATAGAGCAGGGTTTAAGACTGTTGTACGTAGGGTTGCTAAATGAATTGATGAAATATATAT
>NW_006399828.1:3717262-3717775 GCF_000299155.1 Elephantulus edwardii
CATCAACAAACAAATGGATACAGAAGCTGTGGTATAGTCACACAATGGAATACTATGCTGCATTGAAAAACAAGAAACTCATGAAATATACAAAAATGGGTGGCCTTGGAGGATGTTATGCTGAGTGAAATATCAGTCACAAAAGGACAAATATGGCATAACGCCACTGTTATAAAAGAGGACTGACATAGGGATTCAGTAGAGACTGAGAAAGGGGATAAATAATGTGTACTGCATTGAAACAGATGAGCGAGAGAACTGTTTAAAAGGATATATGCTTATTATTATTCTTTTTTATTATATTATTATATATGATTATTAGTATTATTGTTATGACAAGAGTCCAGAATGAAGGTAGCATAGTGGAGTGGACTTGAGGAGAGGGATTGTAAAACAATGAAAGCATTTTTCTTTTACTTTCCAAAGGGAAGGACAAATTGGGGATGAGAGGTGGGCAGGGAGAAAAGTGCACCAATGAATGAATGAAAATCCAAAGTCTCTGTAAACTTTCAT
>NW_006399828.1:3720278-3721547 GCF_000299155.1 Elephantulus edwardii
ATGAATTATGGAAATGCTCTTGGCCAGTCGACACGTGAAAGTGGGATAGCACTTAATTGGAAAGTAAAACAAAAGCTGTCTCAACTAACTACTTTAAAAATACTGTCTTTAGAATTTTTTTTTTAAGAAAAAAATGACCATATGAGCACATACGCGGTGTCTTGTACCAGAACGTTGAAAGAAGCCGATGCCAAGCTTCACTTGTTTTCTGTAAATCCACTTGCTCTCTCCTTTGCCACATTCGTTGTGCTTCGCTTCTCCTGGAAGTGAGGTCTTCATCTCTAATTACTGTCAAAACACTGCACACACCTTTGTCAGTGACGATTGTCTTCCCACGGTCAGTAACAACATGTGTGGCACTATTTAAGTTTCTCCTTCAGTGACTTTTTATAGAATTTCATCTGCCTGCCCCATGCACAGCCCATTTTAACGTAGTGGACAGCAGCTGGTATGGGATCTGGGTTTTGTTATCACCCATTGTTAGGAGAGGAGCAGCTGAGCACAGCTGGGAGGTGGCCATTGTGCTTTGATGCAGCAGAACTGGCTATGCTTCAAGGTCTAATGGTTTTCTCTTGCCATTTGATGTAGACTTGATACATCAGTCAATAGGGTGGGGCCTCTGAGGATCTACATGCTGCAGCATTTTTAGTCTTCACTCTGATTATACAGTTCTTGACTCAATTCATCACTTGCCCAGACAGGAACTTCAGGAACTGCTTTTATTTTATCATGCTGAGAAAATCTCACCATGGATTGCCAGCATTTGGTTCAGAAGAAAAAACACACAGTGAAAATACTTACCTAATAAACAATTTTTTATTTTTTTTCAGTCTAATAATATTCTGTGTTGAGAAGCTTTGTTCTCTATGGACTAAAGAGGAGGTTCATTTTTCCAAGTTTTAACGAAAAAGATTTTTCATAAAGCACTGGATTAATTTAGATTGCCAACCTTGGTTTAATGGCATAAATTTCTTTTGAACTAGAACTCAAAGAATCTTCAGATTCTTGAAAATGCTGCCTCTTTATTTTTAATTTATTATTTCTTTTTTGTTTTTTGTCACTATTTGGTACCATTGAGTCAAGCATGATTAATAACAACGCTAGATCTAAATCCTGTCCTCTCCGATAACATCTTCATCATCTCTGACACACTTGAGTGCATTACTGCAATCACTGTGTCACTATATCTAGTTCACAGTCTTTCTTTTGCTCACCCTCTACCTTTACAAACATGATGCCACTTTCCAACAAATATAGTCTCTCTCAACA
>NW_006399828.1:3721647-3733566 GCF_000299155.1 Elephantulus edwardii
TATATATATATGCTTCATGTCATAATGTTGAAAGATGCTATGGGAAATATATTTAATGACACAGAAAACATCAAAAGAAGATGAAAGGAATACACAGAGTCTCTGTACCAGAAAGAATTGATTGACACTGAAAAATTTCAGGAACTACCATATGAACCAAAGCCAATTGGTACTGAAAAAGGAAGTATAAGTTATATTAAAGACGTTGGCAAAAAATAAGGCTCCAGGAATTGATAGGATACAAATTGACTTGTTTCAATTAATAGATGCAGTCTTGGATGCATTCACCAGTCTATACCAGAAAATTTGGAGGTCTGCTATCTGGCCAATGGATTGGAAAAGGTCCATATTTGTTCCTATTCCCAAGAAGGGTGATCCAACTGAATGTGGAAATTATTGAACAATACCACTGATATCATATTTAAGCTAAATAGTTCAGAAGATCGTTCAAAAATGGCTGGAACACATTGTAGATAGGGAATTGTCAGAAGTTCAAGCAGAATTTATAAGAAGCCATGGCATCAGGGATACCATTGCTGATGTCAGATGAATCCTAGTTGAAAATAAGAAATATCAGAAGAATTTGTGCTTTATTGACTATGAAAAGGCATTTGACTGTGTGGATCATGACAAATTGTGGCTGACCTTGAAAAGAATGAGAATCCCAGAGCACTTGATTGTGTTCATAAGGAACCTATACCTACAACAGGAGGTGGTTGTATGAATGGAGCAGAGGAGAGCTGCATGGTTTGGAATTGGGAAAAGAGTGGTGATGTATTCTATCTCCATACCTGTTCCATCTATATGGTGAGCAAATTATCTGAGAAACTGGACTCCATGAAGAGGAATATGGCATCAGGATTGGAGGGAGACTCATAATAAACCTGCATTATGCAGATGACACAAACTTGTTTGCTGAAAGTGAGGAGTATTTGAAGCACTTGTTGCAGAAGATCAAGGAATGCAGCCTTCAGTATCGATTGTGTCTCAATATCAAGAAAACAAAGATTCTTACCACTGGACCAATAGGCAGTATCATGATGGATGGAGAGGAGATTGAAATTGTAACAGCTTCATCTTCCTTGGATCTACAATTAATACCTTTGGTACGAGCAGTCAGAAACTAAGGAGGTGCATTGCAATGGGAGAATCTGCAGTTAGGGACCTTTCCAAATTATTGAGGAATAGTGATGTTAGTTTGAGGACTCAGTTGCCATGGTCTTTCCGATTTCTAGCTGTGCATCCAAGGCCTAGATAATGAGTCACTTGCAACTCACAATGACCCTATGTACAACAGCTCTGAATCCTGCTTAATCATAAACCAACCTCATTGTCTCTGTCACACCTACCCTAATTATCCCAGTAACTGAGTCAATCCATCTCATTCAGTGTCTTCCTTTCTTGTGCTGTTCCTTCTCCCTTTCAAGCATTATTTCCCTCTGAAAGGACTGGACCCTCTTTGCAACATACCCTAACTATGTCAGACGAAGCTTCAAAATCTTTGCCTCCAAGGAGCAGCCTGGTTTTACCCTCAATAGGACTAACCTGTTTGTTCTTCTAGCAGTCCATGATATATTCACTCTTTTCTAGCACCACAACTCAAAGGCATCAATTCTTCTTCTATCATCCTTAGTCATTGTTCAGCTCTCTGATGCATAGCAAGAAATTGCAAAGACCATGGCCTGAATCAGGCAAGCCTTAGAATCTAGACTCTGATTTCAACTAAGATCAACCTAACATTGGCTATAACATCCCTAGTCCCACGGCCTCTTCAAAACTCAGCCTGAAAATCTTGGCAGTTCTCTGTTGATGTACTGCTCCAGTCGTTTTTGGTTAATTTTCAGCAGAATCTTGATTGCATGTGATATTAATGATATTGTTCTATAATTTCCACACTCTGTCACATCACCTTTTTTTGGAATGGGAACAAATATATATGTGTGTGTGTATATATATGTATATGCATATATATGTATCTATATGTGTATATATATAAAATTTTAAAAACACCTTTGTCATAATATATTTCCAATATTCAACACATGAATATTGAGTATAAATAAAATAAAATTTATAAAATAAAAATATCTGTCTTAAAAGAAGCGAAGCCAGAATATCCTTTGAGACAAGGATGGTGGGACTATGTCTCATTTGGGAGCATATCATCAGGAGGAGCAAATCCTTGGAACGGGACAGCATGCTTGGAAAAGTGGAGAATGAATGAAGACAATGATGCCCATTGATGAGGCAGATTGACCCAGTAACTGTAATAGTGGGTTTTCATATGGCAAAAACCCATGAAGATAGTGCAGTGTCAGGTAAGGTTTAGATTGTTAGTCATAGAGTCACTATGAGTTGTAGTCAAACAACAAAAATAATGTAGTTGGCACCAAAGAACAAAAATAATGAGAAGGAAAATTATGATTAAAAATTGGAGCCCCAATTGCCCAAGTGATATTCATAAAGTTGCTTACTGAAAAGCTGGTGGTTTGAATCCGTGTAGCCAATCTGAAGGAGAAAGGTTTATAGTTTCAGAAATCCAATGGAGAGTCACTCTGGGTTAGAAATTGACTCACCAGCAGTGTGGAGTGAAGACCAGCCTGGTAGGAAAATGGCCTTCAATTTACTTTGAATTTTTGCTGTCCTTAAAGAAACTGTCTGAATTTTCAGATTTTAAAGACTAGTTCTGCTCTTGGAGAACTTCTTGGAGATTGGACAAACCACTGGACTGGAATATATAATTTAATCTAACCTACAAAGCAAGAGCTTAAACCAAGCAATGCTTTGAGGCTCTTTTCTGGCCTAGGGGAAAGTGAAAGGGCAAGTGAACCCACAAAAGCATATAATAGTAGCTGTTTTACACACATAATGTCATGTAATCCTCATGGAAACCCTGTTATTAGTCCCATTTTACAGGCAAGGAAACAGGTGCCTAGGTGTTAGGTATATTATCCAAGTTCAAGAAACTAATAAGTGACAAAACTGGTTTTCAGATCAAAGTCTACCTGACTCCGCTGTTCACTTTCTTAATATTTTATTCTGGACTTTTAGTTTTCTTTAACCACTTGATTGCTGTGAGAACTAACTGAATCCTCACCTGCCACATGTTAACTTAAGGAGTTAAGACAAAGTGGCTGAGCGCCCCAGGCTTTGGGCTCAGCAGATGGGTATTAAGTCAGAGCTACTTCCACTTGTAAACTCTGTGAAGTAATTGCGTTGCTTAATTTCTCTCAGCTTCCTTTTCTGTAAAGTAACTTATAGTAGAATGTACTGTACACTAAGTGTGAGCTAAGAAGTTAAAGTGAAACACTCAGAGCAACCCTGACAGTGTAGGTACACATGAATAAATTATATATTCTCTGTTATCACAATGTGAAGAGAACTTTTTTCATTAGGTTTTTTAATACAAACGTTTAATTTTTAAAATATTTTTTCAATATGCGGTTTTACTCTGTGCAATTAAAAAAGCAGGACCTCAGACTCATTATGTGGGCAACCCTAAATATTTTTAAAAGAGGATTTCAGTGTTCATTGGCCCCAAATAAAACATCATGAAGCTATAAACCACAAATAAGCAAAGTTAAGATATTGAACACTATGCTTTTGACATTCACAAGCTTCTTTTTTATTTGGAAAATTGTACAGTTGTGTAGGATATAGCTACTAAAATACAAGTAATTCTGAATTATTTCTTCCTGTGTTCACTATCCCACAATCAAATTTTCAGCTTGAATTAAGAGTTGACTCTGTTGTTTGCTGTTAGTTTTCTTTTATGACTTTGTTTTCTGTGTCTTTAAGATTCATTTTTTTCCCATTGTAAATTTATCATAATAGGTCTTAAATATCTTCTTCCTCTTTCCCTCCCTAGTCTCCAGATCCCAGTGAATGTCACACATCTCTTTA
Organism: Elephantulus edwardii; assembly: GCF_000299155.1. Lineage (NCBI taxonomy): Eukaryota > Metazoa > Chordata > Mammalia > Macroscelidea > Macroscelididae > Elephantulus > Elephantulus edwardii. Next base: position 3,725,551 of record NW_006399828.1, read on the forward strand.
TAACCGGGGCCTGGATATGTTTTTAATTCTCTCTGTTAGGCTTATACCTAAGATCTTGACATGAACTTAACACAGCATCCCTGAAATGAAGCAGAGGGCTTGGTGGATTGCATAGTTTACATAAATAATTTCTGTGGCTTTTTGTTGTTGTTGTTATGTGCTGTTGAGTCATCTGTGACTCATAGCAACCCTGTGTACAACAACCCTAAACCCTGCACTATCCCTTGCCAATCTTATTGTCTTCAACACGCCCATCCCCATTATCTCAGTGACTGAAACAATCCATCTCTTCAAGGGTCTTCCTCTCCTGTGCTCTCCCTCCACACTCCCAAGCATGAAGTCCCTCTCCAAGGACTGATCCCGCATTGCAATATGTCCAAAGTATGTCAGACAAAGTTTCAGAATCGTTGCCTCTAAGAACCAGCCTGACTTCACTCTCTCTAGGACGAACTTGTTTGTTCTCTTAACAGTCCATGGTATATTCAATACTCTTCTCCAGCACCACAGCTCAAAGACATCAACTTTCCTTCTATTATCCCTAGGCATTGTCCAGCTCTCTGATGCATAGCAAGTAATTGCAAAGACCATGGCCTGTATCAAGCACACCTTAATCTCCAGATTGCCATTGTTGCTTGTCAGTACTTTTAAGAGGTCTCTGACAGCAGTGTTTCCCAATGCAATATGTCTTTTAATTTCCTGGCTGCTTGTTCCAAGAGTGTTGACTATAGAGCCAAGCAAACTGAAGTGGTCAACAATCTCAATCTCTTCATCATCTGTCATGATGCTGTCAATCGGCCCAGTGGTGAGAATATTTGTTTTCTTGACGTTGAGCTTCAATCCATATTAAAGGCTGCAGTCCTTGACCTTTTGTAGCAAGAGCTTCAGGTCCTCCTCAGCTTCATTAAGCAGGGTTGTGTCATCTGCATAACCCAGATTGTAGATAGAGTCTAATTGTTCTGCCAACATAAAGGTGCACAGTTTGAATTGACCAGCTACTTCCTGGGAGAAAGATGGGCAGCCTTTACCTGTGCAATTAACCGCCTCTGTGATACACAACAACAACAACAATTTCCATCTGCCAGGAATTTCTTAATCATCAACCCCAAAGTCCTATGTGGCCCCATATAACTTTATTAGCGAGAGAGTATTTGTCTTTTGATATTTCAATAGTATTGTTTAGGGTTTCTCTTTTCCTAGATGACCTTAACAGTGAAATGGTGTACTACCAAAATTTATGCTGAGACTCAAAGTATAATGGGATTTTTTTGGTTGTTTATTGTGGGCTGTCCAGTCGGAATTAACCTGTAGTACAACTCTTTGCCACTAAGTCACCAGAGCTCTTCAAATGGGGCTTAAGATTGAACTATATGATTCCTCAAATCTCACTTACTATCATCAGTAAAGAAGGAGATAATATTTAAGACCTAAGGTTAGGTGTTGTTTCTGCCTTTTCCCAAGTTTTATTGGTTAGTTATGACTGAGCTATTTAACTTTATCATCTTACAATATCAATAATATTAAAAATCAATAGTGCTATTATAATTTTTAAAAGCATATAATATTTGAGTTTAAAGGCAGTAATAAAACTAACATATAATGTGTTTGGTTGTAATTGTTGTTCTTATCTACCATCAAATCAGAAGGAGTAGCTGGTGGATTTGAACTACGTGCCTTCAGGATTGCAGTGCAGCTTCTTACCACTAGGCCACCAGAGCTAGCACACTCTTCTCTCTCTCCCTCTCTCTCCCTCCTTCCCTCTCTCTCCTTCCTTCCCTCCCACCCCCCTTTCCTCTCCTTCTGCTCTGAACCCTTCTCTATCCTGGGCCAATCTCACTGTCTCTGGCACACCTACCCTCTTTACCCCAGTTAGTGTGTCAATCCATCTCATCCACAGTTTTCCTCTCCTGTGCTGTCCCTCCACCCTTCCAAGCATTATATTATTCTGTAGGGGTGTAGAGGTGTATGTGACCTTCACTAACTTCACAAGGAGGAAAAATACTCACCAACTCCATCAATAGCACACAATTCATATGAGGTCAAATACACATGGCCTCACACTCTTACCTGTGAGGTTATACATGCTTATCCTCACACTCTCATACCTACTTTTATCAATTCTAACAACTCAGTCTACAGAGGTTCATTACGCTGTTGCAATTAACACACAGAACTCACTGACTAATTATGGGATTTATTATTGGAGTAAAATGTTACAATTTAGGTGAAAAATATTCGGGAAATAACTCTTTAGTCAGGATAGTTTCTTCTCAGGTGCACTCATAGGTAGACTTCCTTCTGAAATTCAATCATACTGGCCCTGGCCCCTTAGTTCTTTTGGTTCAATCAATTATAGCACCTCTTCCCACCCCCACCCTCAACTCTGCCAGTAAATGTAGGCAAAGGTCTTCAGTTCTGTCTCTGTGGGGTGGGTATTTCGAGTTCAGCAATGTCTTACACCAGTTTAGTTCTCCACCACCTCTGCTCTAGCTGCTGGTAGTGGTGATGGTTATGGTACTGGTGATGGTGGTAATAGCGCTGCTGCTTGTTGTGTCTACTACTATTGGTGTGATCTGGGTCTGGTCAGGAATCTCTGACTCAAAAGGACACTGTGCTTTCTGTTTCTTCTACCTTGATTGTAGTGAGATACTCATTTCCTGCTTCTCAAATTTGCTTAATTTAAGCCCAGCTGATTGGAAAAATTAATAGCACTTTGAAAAGGTCCTTGAGAGCCGACTTCTCCAATTCAATACCCTTTTTTTTATATCTTGACAGCTGCTTTCACGGATGTTGATTGTGGGTCAAAGTAAACTGAAATAACTCACAACTTCAATCTTTTTTTCCATTTATCATCACAATATTGCCTTTTAGGTGAACTGTGAAGATTTTGGTTTTCTTGAAGTTGATGTATAATCTATAATAAAGTCCATAACGTTTGATCATCTTCATTAAGTGATTCAAGTCTTCTTGACTTTCAGCAAGCAACAATGCTCATGTTATCTCTATAAAGCAGATTGTAAGGTGAGTCTTCCTCCAATCCTTATGTCATTTGATTCTTTATGTATTACAGCTCTTTGAAGTATTTGTTCAGCATACAAACCAAACAGTGCAACCTTGCATACACCCCTCCTGATTTTACCATACTGCATCCCTTGTTCCTTTGGAACCACTGCTTCTTCATATTCCACATGACCATAAGTAAATGTTGCAGGATTCCCATTCTTCTTAGAGTTATGGTCTATATGGTCAAATGTCCTTGCATAGTCAATAAAACACAAGTAAATATTCTGTAATTTTCTACTTTCAGCCAATATCCATTTGGCATCAACAATAATATTCTTTCTTTCACATTTTTTCTGAATCTATTGGACTTTCTGGCAATTTCTTGTCTTATTCCTCATTTTTAAATCATTTCAGAAATACATAAATTGAGTGCAATATTAATGATATTATAGCCATCAAGTACAGAATAATAAATAATAATATATTAATAATATATTCACACAACAAAGCACTACACAGCTATGGTAATAAATAAATTACAACTATACACAGTACAGATGGTCTTCATGACTAGAATGTCAAGGAAAGGAGGCCAGTCACGTATGAAAATATATTGTATGTCTTATTTATACAAAGTTCAGAAGGAAGTAATTTAATCTATTACATAAGTTTCATTACTCTTTGCAGGTGACTTAAAGGAAGCAACATAGGAGAATCTAATTCTACCATTTTTCTTCTAAGTGCTGCTTTAATGGATACATTCAGTTTGTAAAACTTGTAAAAAAAAGTCACCATATGGTATCCTAATGATCTGTTCCCTTTTCAGTGGTTCCTGATGAAGCGTTCTTCATAAACTACAGTTCCTCAAATGATCTGTTCAACATAGACTGAAAGGTATGGAGAAAGGAAAAAAGGATACTTCTCCAACACACTTCTTTTTGTTTTTTAGCTGTGTGGTATTCCATTGCTCTGTTTGGACAATAATAATTTCAATAAAATTCAAAAGATAAACAGTCATATAATGCATAATTTTATATACACACATATGATTAATACATTTATATTTTGTTGTTAACTGCCTTTGGATTGACTCTGACTCATTGTTTTTCTCATTGTTTTAAGTGTTGTTAAGTGACTATGACTCACAGTGACCATATGAACAATGGCTCTGAACCTTGTTCCATCCTGAGTCACCCTCACTATTTCTGACAGACTTGACTCCATTGCTGAAGTCATTGTGTCAATCCATCTCCTCGAGGTGCTTCCTTTCTTGTGCTGACCATATCTACCTTTTTCAAGTATGATGTCCTTCTCCAAGGACTGATGCCTCTTGGCAACATGCTCAAAGGATGTAAGATGGAGTTTTACCATCCTTGCCTCCAAAAAGCATCCTGGCTTCTTCACTTTCTCCAGGACAGACCTGTGTGTTCTATTGGTAGTCCATGGTAGGTTGAACACTCTTCTCCAGCACCACAGTTTTATAGATTGAAAAACTACGGGGGAAGAATACATCCCTTATAAACTCCCTTTTTTTATTATTAGCCATGTAGTGTTCCCTTACTCTTTTCAGGTAATAATTTCTTATTCTATGTATAAGTTTCACATGAGCATAATTAAGTGTTCTGGGATTCTCATTCTTCTCAATATAACCCCTAATTTGCTATAATCCACACAGTCAAATGCCTTTGCATGGTTGATAAAACATAAATAGACAGTCTTCTTGTAGTCTGTTTCAGTCAAGCTCCATCTGACCTCATCAATGATATTCCTAGTGATACAGCCTCTTGTAAATCTTATTTGTATTTCTGTAAATTCTCTGTAAATGTACAGTTAGAACCATATTTGGAAAATTTTCTGCAAAGTTTTTCTTTCATGTGATATTGCTTGATAATTTTAAAATTCTGTTAGATCACCTTTCTTGGAAATGGGAATAAATATAAATCTCTTAGACAGGACCCAGCCAGTTGGCTGTCCTCTAGATTTCTTGGTACAACCTGGTGAGCACATCCAGAGCTGCCTCTCTTTGTTGAAATATGTCAGTTGGTATCCCATCAATTCCTGGGGGCTTATTTTTATTTCTACCATTGGTTGTTTTTTATTTTGTTTTCTTTCCTTGATCAAATGCTAGTTTCTGAAATAATTCCACGTCAGTCAATTGATTTTGTTACAGTGATTCTGTGTATTCTTTTCATCTTATTTTGGTGCTTCCTGGATCGTTCAAGATTTGCCATAGCATTCACCAGTACAGAAACTTGAGGCTTGAATTTGTCTTTCATTTCTCTTTGCTTGAGAAATACTAAGGGAGTTCTTAATTTTTAAATTTTTTTGTCTCCAGCTTTTAGAACATTTCATTTACTTCTAGTTTGTCTTGATGATCTACCCTTTGAAATCTTCTGTCATTTCTTCCCTTTGTTTTGCTTCTGGGCACTCTAGTGCAAGTTTCAGAGTCTCTTCTGACATCCATTTTGATATTTTCTTCCTCCTCTGTCTTTGTAATGACCTTATGCTTTCTTCATGGACAACATCTTTTATATCATCCCACTGTTGTTAAGTACCATCAAGTTGATACTGACCGATAGAAACCTCATGAACAACTGAGAAAAACAATGCACTGTTCTTCAACATCCTCTAAATTATTTCTGTGTTTAAGCTCATTATTCTATCCTCTGATCCAATCCATTTTGTTGACATGACTGTCTTCTTCCTTTGTGCTGATCCTCTACTTTGCCAAATGTGATGTCCTTTTCTAAATATCATAACCAAGGTTTGTGAGATAGTCCCATTATACTCACTTCTAAGAAGTTTTCTGGCTTCACTAAGATATATTTATTTATCCTAACCATAGTAAATTCAATATACTTCACCAACATAATTATCCAAAGGCATCAATTCTTCTTTGATCTTCTTTATTCACTGTATAACTTTCAAATGTAGATGAGGTGATTGGAAATGCCATGGTTTGGACTAAGCACATCTTAACCTTCAAAGTGATATCTTTGTTCTTTAAGGTTTTAATGAGGTCCTTTGCAGAAAATTTGCTCAATATAAAATGCCATTTGATTCCCTGATGCTTGCGACCATGAGTTTTAATTGTGGATCTAAATAAAATAAAATGTTTAACAACTTCAATCTTTTCTCTGCTGCTGATGGTATTATTTTTTTTTAAATTTTTTTGATGGTATTATTTATTGGTCCAATTCTGAGGAATTTTGTTTTATGCTGCTTTTATACTGAAGGCTGGAATCTTATATTCTGATCAGAAAATACTCCTAGTCATCTTCTCTTTCAGTAAACAAGGTTGTTTAACATACACATCAAAGCCTGTTGATAGGTTTTCTCCAATCTTGATACCATATTCTTCTTCAGATAATCTAGCTTTTCAGATCATTTGCTCAATATCTATGCTGAATAGCTATAATAAAAGGATATAATCTTTATATGCACCTTTCTACATTTTAAAACAGGCAGTGTTTCCTGGTTCATAGTGACTTTTACATAACAAAACAAAATGTTGACGCCTCTGTTCCATCCATCCCATTGACAGTCTCTCTCTTTTCCACTGACTGATTTTTTCTTTACCACGCGTGATGTCTTTCTCCAGTAATTGGTCTTTCTTGATGACTTGTCAGAAGCACAAGAGATCAAGTCTTAATATACTTACTACTAAGGAAAATTCTGGCTGTTATTCTTCCAGGTAAGATTTGTTCATTCCTCTTAGAGTTCATGGTATATTAAGTATTCTTCACGAACTACAAGTCAAATACATCAAATGTCAATTCTTAAGATTTCAAGTGCATATAAAGTGATTGGAGTTTGTCACATGTTCAGGTTTAATAATTTAAAGAGATATTTTGCAACAGAGATGTACTTAATGCAGTATATAATTTAATTTTTTTACTGTTGTTTCCACAAGTGTTTGAGTATTGATTGTTGATCTGAGAGTAAGATTCTTGACAACTTCAATTTCCCCACAGTTTATCATAATATTGCTTATTAATACAACAGTGAAGCCTTTTATTCACTTTTTATTCTGAATAAATACTTACTTCACTCCATGGGAAAAAGACATAATAGTCTGATTCTGCAAAGATTTATGAGTTGGGAAACCATGTGATTTCTAAACTATTCTGTACCATGATGTCACTATGAGTAATAACTTGCTAGATAAAAAGGGTCAGTAGTTTTGAGTTTTATAAATGATTCTCTTTAAAAATTAATAATTATTGCTCCAAGTGTTTTTTAGTCTTTTAAAATTTTCATTACCATTCTATTTAGAACCTAGTCTCCATATGATAGAAATATTAATTCAAGTTTTCTTTAATGGAACATTTATTTATGAATTGTTATTGTTATACGCCATCAAATCACCCACAATTCATAATGACACTATGTGTAACAGCTCTTCAGCCTGCTCTATCCTGAGCCAGTCTCACTACCTAAGCCCATTACCACAGTTACTGTATCAATCTATCTCATCTGGGGTCTTCCTCTCCTACTCTGTACCGCCACCCTTCTAAGCATGATGTCCTTCTACGGGGTCTGGTCCCTCCTAGCCATATGCCCAAAGTATATGAGATGGAGCTTCAAAATTCTATCCTCCAAGGAAAAACTTGGGTTCACTCTCTCCAAGACAGGACTATTTGTTTTGTTGGCGTTCCAAAAATAATGAAATTTCTAGAAAGACGAATGGTCAACAAAGGAAGGGAAGATCCTCAAGGAGATAGATTGACACAGTAACTTCAACAATGGGCTTTAATGTGTCAGAGATGTCACAGAATCTCCATGAGTTATACTCAATTTGATGACACCTCGCAACAACAACCTTCAACACTGGACAAATTAGCAATCATTAAATATGGAGAAAAGATTCAAGATGTTAATTATTTTACTTGGATCCATACTCAACATTCATGATAATAGTAGTTAAGAAATCACAAGACATAATGCATTGGGAAAATCTGCTGTCAATGACATCTCCAAAATGCTAAAGAGCAAGAATATCAGTTTCAAGACTAC
>NW_006399828.1:3739182-3754019 GCF_000299155.1 Elephantulus edwardii
GGAGAGGGACATCATGCTGGGTAGAGTAGAGGGACAGCGCAGGAGGGGAAGACCCTCTATGAGGTGGATTGATTCAGTATCTGGGGTAATTGGGATGAGTGTGTCAGAGTCAGTGAGATTGGAACAGGATAGAGCAGGGTTTAGGGCTGTTGTACATAGGGTCGCTATGAGTTGTAAGCGACTCAACAGCACAAAACAACAACAACACCTATTAAGAAATTCGAATACATTATTTTCAAGAACAAATTCTTTCCATTTCCGTCAACTCCAGCATCAAATTTTACAACCTCATGATTAATTCTCCCCTCGCCCTGAACATCCTCATCCCTCTGCTTCCAACCTCTTCCACCCCTCTTGGATCCTTATACTTATTCTGCAATAATGGCTTTATACAATATTTATTCTTATGGGACTGAGTTAGTTCACTCAGCATAATGCTCTCCAGTCCCTCCCAAGATGGGTAATAATTGACAGAAAAAAATTTACCGAATACTCCTGGACCTCCAAAAGAAAAAGGCTGATAATCCAATTACAAAGTGGGCAAAAGATATGGAAAGAATATTCACAGAGGAAGATATTCAGAAGGCAAACAGACACATGAAGAAATCAAAACCACAATGAGGTACCATCTCACTTCAGTAAGAGTGGCAAAGTTTAACAGGGCAACAAGTAATAGATGTTAGAGAGGATGTGATGAGCTTGAAACTCTTATACATTGTTGGTGGGACTGTAAAATGGTACAACCATTCTGGAGGGCAGTTTGGCACTTCCTCAAAAATCTAAACATAGAAATTCCATATGACCCAACTATTTCACTACTTGAAATACACCCTGAGAAAATGAGAACTGAGGCACAAATGGAGATTTGTACACCAATGTTCACAGCAGCATTATCCACCATTGCAAAAACATGGAATGTCTAACCTCAAAGGGATTAAGAAATTATGGTACATTCACACAATGGAATATGATGCAGCAAGCAGGAGCAATGATTTTGTATTATTATCTTTTAGCAGCAAATATACTTTAATAATTGTAACATGGACTGTACAAAGCATGAATATTGGAAAACTAGAAATTGTAAAAAACAAGATTGAAAGCATGAGCATTCACATTCTAGACATTAGGGAGATGAGATGAACTAAAAATCAATCACATGGTATACTATGCTGAGAATAAAAAAGAGAAGAATATTGTTTCATCCATAGTAAAAAAGAAAATGTTAAGCTCTATCCTGAAGTACGATGTTGTTAGTGATAGGACATTGTCCATACTCATACAAGGAAGACTTGTTAATATAACTATTATTCAAATATATGCTCCCACAGCTAAAGCTTTCTGGATCATTAATATTCTGCCCATAGCATTTTTAAGTATTATAATTTGAGGTTTGAATTTGTCTTCAGTTTCTTGAGCTTGAGAAATGCCAAAAGTGTTCATCCTTTTTTAAATTGGAGCTCCAGATCTTTGCACAATTTTTAAAAAATTAATTTCAATGAACATCTATGGAGATTTTGAACTTCCATTCATTCATAGTTGCACTTTTCTTCCCACCCACCCCACCCTCACCCCCAGTTCGCTTCTCTCCTTGAAAAGCTAAATAATTTTGTATTATTTGATAGTTAAAAATAAATGTAAAAAAGGTATTATTACTCTTGTTGTGAGGAATCTATGCCTTAACTATATGAGTTATAAATTTTCTCATATTCATCTAGAAAATAACTGGTAATAGCTTTTTACCATCAGAAATAAGCTAGGCAGGAGCTCTGGTGGCCTAGTGGCAAAAAGTTGTGCTGCATGAGAAGGTTGGGCCATCTCCTCCCATATGATTAACTGCCTTTGAAAACCCACTGGAAGGTTAGCTATGGGTTGGTTCTGACTCTATAGTACACAACAAGTATGAAAGATAATTGTTTCAAGCAATCTTATAAAATCTAGGCTAAATCAGAATATTTTATTGTCTTAATGTGTTAGTTCTGATTCACAGTGTCCCTAATAATGAAAGAACAAACCATTGTCTAGTACTATACCAAACTTATAATTTCTGCTGTGCTGAGGCCTGTTAAAGCTGTCATTGTGTCAATTCTTCTCATGGGATAGGGAGGTTTCCTCTATTTCCGTGCCTTTCTACTTTTCCAAGCATGATATCTTTGTCTATAGACTAGCCACTTCCAAAAACATAGCTAAGTCAGCGAGACCAAGTGTTGATATCCTTGCTTCTTAGGTAATCCTACACAATGTAGACTTTATCTAACAGTAACATTAATACTATGAGCAAATAAAATCTTCCTGGAGATTACTGAAAAATGGTATGAACATTAACAGGGAACTTCTAGAAATTCAGGGTAGATTTATAAGGGGTCAGAGAAGTAGAAATAGCATTGAGAATATCTGGTGGTTCTTGGCCGAAAATAGAGAGCTACAGGAAAATATTTACTTTTACTTTAATGACTATAACAAAACATTTGGTTTTGTGAATGACAAATAAATTATAGATAATGTTGACAGGAATAAAAATACCAAAAAACTTAATTGTGCTTATGAGGAATCTGTACCTGAAATAAGAAGCAGACATTTGAACAGAAGCTCTTATTTCTGGGTTAAAAATTAGGGTTGCATTATTTCATCATACATATTCAGTCTATATAATGCACATTAGTCAAGAAACTGGACTATATGAAGAAGAATGTGTCATCAGGATTGGAAGAAGATATTAAAAAGCTAGCAAGCCCAAACCATTACGCAGATGGTACAAGTTTGCTTGCACAAAGTGAACAGAATTTGAAGTACTATTGCATGCCAAAGATTAGAACCGTCAATCTGGATTGCAACTCATCACCAAGTAAACAAACATCTTCACATCTAGACCAAAACGAAACATCATCATTGTGATCTACAGAGACCAAATTAAACTTGTCAATGAAGTCCATTTCCATGGGTCTACCATCAATACCCATGGTAGCAGCAGTCAGTGAATCAAAAGATGTGTTGGGAAAAAAAAAAAGATGTGTTCCACTGGGAAAATCCATTGTCAAGGACTTCTTTAATGTGCCAAGTATAAGAGTGTGACTTTAAAGACTAAGATTTGCCTTGCCAAATCCATGATGTTTTAGTTGTTTCCTATGCACATAAAAGTTGGACAATAAATAAGGAAGAGCAAATGAGAATTGGCACCTTTGAATTGTGCTGGCTAAGAATAGTGACTAGATCATGGACTGACAATAGAACAACCAAATTGGTTTGGGAGAAAGTGCACACAAGACGCTCCTTAGAGACAAAGTTGGTGAAACACACTGACTCTTTTGGCAGACCATGGGCTGTTCAGCAATCATTTCCGACATCACAGTTCAAAGGCATCTAGTTTTCTTCTCTCAACCTTATCCATTGTTCAACTTTCAGGGGCATAGGAAGCAGTTTAAAATGTCATGGCTTAGATCCAGGATACATGAGTCGCTAAGCTGACAATGTTGCTCTTTAGTTCTTTGGAGAGGCCCATCACACGGATTCTCCCAGTGCAACACACATCTTCTGATTTCTTGACTGCTGCTATAATGGTTGTTGCTTGTGGATCCAAACATACTGTTTTGTTTTTTCTTTCTTCAAACTTCCTATGCAATGGAAATGTGGTAAATGGAACTCCAGCAACTCTCTTGGACCAACAAGAAGATTTTAAGATGCAATCTATACTCAGAAGAGTAAAAAAGAAGAAAAATCCTGAGACCTTAACAATATGACATTTCAGCATACCCTTGATAAAACTGTTAGATTTATTTTATAATAATGATAAGTAAACATGCTAACATAACTATTTAACTGATCTTTAGTCCTTGCCACAAAATGTCATCCTCCCAATACAAAGCACTGTGTTTGTGATAAATAGACTTAACTACTAACAGATCATGAAGATGACACAGAAACAGGTAACGTTCTGTTTTATTGTTGACACAGGTATCTATGAGTTGAGACTGTCTCAACAACAACTAACAATAACAGTTAACAGTTGAAGACTGACAGAAACTATCAATTTGTGTAATCCACTTTATAAATCTGAGTCTCTCTTCTTACGTCCAAACCAAAAAAGAGAGAACCAAATGATTTCAGGTACTATAGCTTCAATGTAGGTGTGATGAAGCAGGTCTCACAGGCTACATGGCCTTCAGGATTAGAGAATGGATTCTATGCTAGACAGCCAGTCTTCTAAAGTGAGACTCTGCATTTTCTAAATTACTTTACCAGCTCACTTAGGATTAGTGCAGTACTACTCAGCATCCTGTCAAAATGGATGGGGTTTTTGAAGGATTGCCGACCTCACGTAAAAAAACCACTGGAGGATAGCTTTTTTGTGAGCTCATTAAAGACCTGTAAGTATTTAACATAGGACTATCAAACTAGCTGATGAGTACATTTCTTTCTGGTACTCATTACTTAACGCAAGTTCATACAGCTCAACTTCAGCCCACCCCTTGCTTTTGGTGGCAATGTGCTAATCACAAACTCTTGGGAGAATCTCCAGTTAGAAAGAGATTTAGAACTCATATATCGTGACAATTTTAGTTTATATATTGAGAAATAAGAGAATTGCGGAGAATGGAACAGGCTAATCAAGAACCACTCAGCTAAGCTCAACACGAATCAATGACCATGACTTTGATTTTTCTATTGTTCTTGTCACAAAGCTGTTACTGTTATATGCTGTGGAGTCACCTGCAACTCATAGTGACCCTAAGTATAACAGCTTTGAACCCTGCCCTGTCCTGAGCCCGTCTCACTGACTCCGACACACCTACCTCCATTACCCTAGTTATTGTATCAATTCATCTCATCCAGGGTCTTCCTCTCCTGCACTGGTCCCTCCACCCTTCTGAGCATGATGTCCTCCAAGGATCAGTCCTTCCTGGACAGATGCCAAAACTATGTAAGATGGAGCTTCAAAATCCCACAACTTGTGTCCCAGGTCTTTAGCATTCAATGCAAAACAAAAGCAAGAAACAATTAAATGTGAGAACTGAACAGAAGATTTCAAAGGATGAATAAGAAGACAAACTAAAATATTAGAATTAAATAAGCAAAGAACTAGAATTAGAAAGCCAAAAAAGAAGAAAGAGCCAACATCCTTCTCAATGGAGACTAAAGGCATTTCTCTTGTGAACAGAGACCACACAAAGATGCCTCCTTTTACCGCTCTTATTCAGTACTGTATTAGAAGTAATAGCTAGGGCAATACAACAAGAAAAGGAACTAAGAAGCAATCAGATTGCAAAGAGGTGGTAAAACACTCCCTATATGCAGATGATATGCTAGTGTACACAGAAAACACCAAAGACTCAACAAAAAACCATGTTAGACCTATTAGACCAATTCAGGAGTGTGTCAGGATATAAGATCAATATTAAACAATCAGTGAGAGTGCTCTACAATAAAAAAGAAAACAAAGAGAACGAAACTAAGAAAGCAATACCATTTATAACAGCCAATCACAAACTGAGATTCTTGGAAATAAACCTAACTAAAGATACAAAGGTCATTAAAAAGAGAACTAAAATATACTATTATGAGAAATGATAACAAACTTATCTAAATGGGGGGACAAAAACCAACCCAAAACGTTTCTTGTTTGTGGATAGGAAGACTCAATATAGTAAAAATGACAATCTCACCAAAAAACAGTCTACATGTTCAATGCAATCCCAATACAGATATTAATTCATTTTTCAAAGAGAAAGGGAAATTGTTGCTGTTCTTGTTGTTGTTGTTATGTGCCTTCAAGTTGCCTGTAACTCATAGCCACCCTATGTACAAAAGCTTTGAATCCTACCCTATCCAGAACCAATCCCACTCTTTGACACACTTACCACCATTATCCCAGTTACTGTGTCAGTCCATCTTTACCAGCATTTTCCTCTCTTGGCTGTCCCTCTACTCTCCCAAGCATTTTGCCCTTCTCCAAGGACTAATCTCTCCTGGCAACATGCCAAAGTATGTCAGGTGGAGCTTCAAAATCTTATCTCCAAGAAAGAAGCAGCTTGGTTTCACCCTCTCCATGACGAACCTGTTTGTTCTCCTAGCAGTCCATGGTATATCCATTACTCTTCACGAGCACCACAGATCAAAGGCATCAATTCTTCTATTATCTTTTGTCATTGTCCAGCTCTCAGATGTATAGCAAGTAATTGCAAAGACCATGGCTTGTATCAGGCACACTATAATCTTTAGCCTAATATCATTGTTCTTCAGCTCTCTAGAGAGTTCTCTGACAGCAAATTTCCTAATGCAATTCATTTTTTTATTTCCTGATTGCTGGTACCAAGAGTGTTGATTGTGGAACCATGCAAGCTGAAATTGTTAACAATCTCAATCTCTTCTCCGTCTGTCATAATGCTGCCAATTGACCCTGTGGTGAGAATCTTTGTTTACTTGATGTTGAGCTTCCATCCATATTTAAGACTGCAGTCCTTGACCTTCTGCAGCAGACATCTCAGGTCCTCCTCAGTTTCAGATGCAAGCTTGTGTCATCTGCGTAATGCAGACTGTTGACATGTCTTCCTCCAATCCTGATCTCATATTCCTCCTCATCAAGTCCAGCCTCCAGAATGATCTGTTCCACATATAGATTGAAAAAGTATGGCAATAGGTTGATGCCCTGTGCACTTCTTTCCTGGTTTTTAAGCCTACAGTGTTTCCTTACTCTGTTCTGAGAACTGCTTCCTAGTTCAAATACAGATTTCGTATGAGCACTACCAAGTGTTTCTGGAATCCCTATTCTCTTCAAGATTAGCTGCAATGTTGTGATCCACACAGTCAAATGCCTTTGCAATACAATGAAATACAGATAGGTAGTCCTCTGGTACTCTCCAAGATCCAAAGTCCCTAGTGTCACAACCTCTTTTAAACCCAACTTGTATTTTGGCAGTTTTCTGTCAATGTACTGTTCCAGTCATTTTTGGATAATCTTAAGCAGGATTTTGCTTGTGTGTGATATTAGTGATATTGTTTGATAATTTCCACACTCTGTCACATCTTTTTTTTTTTTCTTTAGTAGGAATAAATATGAATCTCTTCCAGTCAGTTGGCCAAGTAATTTTCCTCCAGATCTTGACATAACCTGGTGAGCATGTCCAGGACAGTATCTGTTTGTTAAAATATGTCCATTTATATTCCATCAATTCTTGGGACCTTATTTTTTGCCACTTCCTTTAGAGTAGCTTGAACATCCTCCTTCACCACCATTGCTTCTTGATCATATATCATTTAATTAATTTCTTCTATGTCAGCTAATTCTCTTTGGTACAGTGACTCCGTGTACTCCTTCCATTTTCTTCTGATGCTTATTTTTTTTTCATGCTTCTTCCCATAACATCCTTAAGAATTGTCACTTGAAGCTTGAATTTGTTCTTCAGTTCTTTCAGCTTAAGAAATGCTGAGTGAGTCTTCCCTTTGGATTTTCTGACTCCAGATCCTTTCACATTTCATTATAACACTTTTTGTTGTGTCTTCCCAAGTTGCTCCCGAAATTTTCTGTTCACCTCCTTAACTTTCTGATTTCTTCACTTGGCTTTGGCATCTCAGTGTTGTAATGTTTGGGAGACATTAATTCAGAACCCATGGAGAATTAAAAAGTAGTACTAATTCTTTCTCAGAGACAGGAGATAGAATGAACACGGCATTCCTTTTTCATTCTCACAGCACCCAAACCCTCTTTGGGGGATGTATTACTTCTCCATTGATTATATAGGCTAATGGCCTCTATTGGCATTTAACCAAGAAGAAACTCAATAATAACTCTAGTTCAGTCATTTGAACAATCTTTTCTCAGAGCTTAATATTTTAGATAGTGTTGTGAGACTAGAGACAGTCATATTCATCCCAGAGGCCAGGCCTGGAACACCAAGCTGGTTTTGTCATCAGAGAGACATTTTCTAATTTTTTCTGGGGCTTTTTAGGTCCTCAAAAATTTATAAGTCTAGATCTCAGTCTTCTTGTTGATGAGATGATTTTAGAATATCTTTTTGATGAATTCTATATTTTAGCCAGATTCTATTTTTTTTAAAAAAAAAAACCAACCCTTTTTCTTATGATTTGAGTAAAAATTTATAGAGCAAATTGATTTTCTATTTAACAATTTATATATAATTTGCTTTATTATATTGATTGACATCTTTAAGAGGTAACAGTACTCTTCCCACTTCCTTCTTGTGTTTGCTGTTTCCATTCCTCCTTCTTTCTTATACTTGCCTTTCTTGTCTACCGTTTTCTGTGTCTATCCTAAGGTAAATGCTGTACTTTCGAAATCACATATTTGATTGTTCTGGAGTACATACCTCCTTGATAGCATTGTACACCTTTATAGGCTAGTCTGTTTTCTGAAAGTTGAGTCAAAGGAGTAAATTCAATTCTAGACTTGAATGGTTTCTAAAAGTCACGGTCCTAGGGCTTCTACTGGTATTATTTCATTATTTCATAATTCTGAGATTATTTTTCCATGTCTTTCTGCCACTATATCCAAGAGCTCCTACTGTGACCCTGTCAGAACTGTCACCTTTTGTAAACTGTACTATATTCATGGATGTATTCACAGCACATATAACATGTATGGAGTTGTTCTTGTTGCTGTTATGTGCTGTCGAGCCATCTATAACTCATAGTGACCCTATGTACAACAGCTCTGAACCCCGCTCTATACTGAGCCAACTTTATTAATCCCATGTATTTTTCTATATATTCAGCTTTTATGTGTATCCAAGTATAGATTATTATTACTATTCTTCCAGAACTGTGTATTACCACTATTTTTTTCTTTAACTCTGTGACTTCTTTTACATTAATAATTTTGTACTGATCTTCATTGTATTGTACACAGCTTTTCTTTCCCCCAAGTTAACATATGTCTACTTTCTACTTAAAACTTTACTCACCTTTTTTCTCTTTCAGCACTGGAAACCTTCAAGGAATGTATCATCCTGTGAAAGAGATAAAAAAAGGCTATACTCAAATTCATTTGGAGAAGAAAGGGATCTCTAGTAACCAAAGCACTTCTGAAAAACAAAGATGATATGAGAGACACAGCTCTCCTTGATCTCAAATCTTACTACACAGTTGTAATAACCAAAATAGCGTGGTGGTGCAGTGATGGTCACATAGACCAATGGAACAGAATCAAGGACTGAGACATTAACCTATCTACCTATGGCTAACTGATACTTGGCAAGGAAACAAAACCAATTAAGTGAGGAAACTACAACAGCTTCAACAAATGGTACTGACAAAACTAGAATTCTACCTGCAGAAAGCTAAAGCAGGATCCACATCTTACATTATACATAAAAATCAACTCAAGGTGGATCAAAGAACTAAGTATAAACCCCAAAACCATAAAGATCATAAGAGAAAAAATGGACCAAACTTAGAAGGTCTAGCCTATGGTATGAATAGGCTGACAAATACAACCAGAAATCCAACCAGGAGATCACATTTATGAATGGGATCTTCTAAAGATTAATACCCTGTGTGCATCAAAAATATTTTTCAACAGGTTGAAAAGAAAACCTACAGACTGGGGAAAAAACACTTGGCAATGACATCTCAGACAGGGGTCTCATAACAAAGGTTTACAGAACACTACTCGGCCTCCACAAGAAAAAGACCCATAACTCAATTAAAAAATGGGCTAAAGACAAGAAAGACTTTTCACAGAGGAAGACATTTGGATGGTCAAGAATTACTTGGGAAAAATGCTCAAAATCACCAGCAATCAGAGAGATGCAAATCAAAACCACAATGAGATACCATCTCACTCCCCCAGCAATGGCAAAGTTTAACAGAACAGCAAGCAACAGTTGTTAGATAGGAAGTGGAGAGATTAGAAGTCTCTTACACTGTGGGTGGAATTGTAAAGTAGTACAACCACTCTGGAAGGCGGTGGTTGGCTTTTCAGCTCTGCCACTGCTAGGGAAATGTTATGTTGTTAATTGCCTTCAAGTCAAGCAAGACTCATAGTGACCCTATAAATAAAAGGCCTGAAGCCCCTCTACAACCATCAACATTTATCAAAGTTCATAGAGTTTCTGGAGGCATGTTGTTTAGGAAGTGGATGCCACTCCTGCTTCCCAGCCTATCATAGAAAGTACTCCATGGAAACTAAAACTAAGATATAAATGGATATTTGTACATAGATGTTCATAGGAGTGTTATTCACAGTAGTAAGAACATAGAAACAACCCAAATTCCTGTCAACAAATGACTGGATTGAGAAATTGTGGTATATTTGCACTATGAAATACTACAAAAGCCCTCAGGAAAAATGATTTTTAAAATACTGCATAACATGAGAGAGGCTAGGGAGCATTGTGCTGAGTGAACTAAGTCTCATAAGGACAAGTACTTCATAAGATCTTTATTGAAAAAAAAAAAAAAACCAACCAGAAGGATAACTAGTAAAATGTATATAAATATCCAAACACGGACGGGGAGGAGGGAGAGGGCAGAGAGTGGGAAGGGGAGGAAATCATTAGGGGTGGAGAAAGAAAGTTTTAAAAAGAATTTTTGAAAAATACAATGTCATAATGAAACACAATATAAATGAATTATTATATGCAAATCAATATTTTTTGTTTTTGTTTGGTTTTGGGGTGTTTTGGGTTTTTGTGTGTGTGTGTTTGTTTTTTTTTTTTAAGTAAAGAACCAATAGTACTGAAAGAAGTCCAAGCTACACTGAAGGCACTGACATAAAAACAAGGCTCTAAGGATAGGCTGAATACCAACTAGATCTTCTTAACAAATGGATTAAATGCTAGAAACACTCACTTATCTATGACAGGAAATTTGGAAGAAAACTATTTGGCCAATTGACCAGAATACATCCATATTTCTGTTAATTTGAATGAAAGGTTCCAAATGAATGCAGAAATTACGAAACAGTAGCACAATCACAGACAAGTATATTTCCCCCCGAAAGAATACTATGCTGCATTAAAAAACAAGGAACTCATGCAATATTATTCAAAATGGTTGACTCTGGAGAACATTATGCTGAGTGAAATATCCCAGTCACAAAAGGACAAATATTACATGATGCCACTGTTGTAGAATGGGACTGTCCTTGGGGTTGGGGAGAGACTGAGTAAGATGGGTTCAATAATGTATACTGCACTGAAACAGAGGAGGGAGAAAACTGTTTAAACGAGATATATAACTAGGTATTTCTGTCATCACAGGAGACTAGAGCAAGGGCCACATGGTGGAGGGGACCTGGGGGAGGGTTTGTAAAACAATGAAAGAATCTTTTCTTTTACTTTTCCATAATTTCTGGACTCATGTACTTATAATTTGTTAGTCAAATTTGTGTCTCCTAGGTTGCAACACCCCCATGATACATCTTCAAGGATATGAACATGTACGGCCAAGCACAATCAATAAGAGTGCATCTAAATTCCAAAATCAATCTCCATAATAGTCTATGTGTTTCCTACTGCCAAAGGGGCCCTTTAGAGTAGTGAGAGAAGATTTTCACCCTGAAACCCACAGCGTCCCTTTTCAGCAGGAAGTAGCTAAGAGAATACGCCATCCCCTTTTCCTTATGACTCAGGGTGAAGTCCCTCTCAGGGAGGAGTGATAGGGAATGGCAAAAGACACACTGACAAAGAAGATTAATCAGAACTGGCTTTGACAAGCACTGTGGCATTTGGACAAGAACAA
Organism: Elephantulus edwardii; assembly: GCF_000299155.1. Classification (NCBI taxonomy): domain Eukaryota; kingdom Metazoa; phylum Chordata; class Mammalia; order Macroscelidea; family Macroscelididae; genus Elephantulus; species Elephantulus edwardii. The sequence goes on from NW_006399828.1 coordinate 3,750,874, forward strand.
ACTGGGAGGAGGGTAGAAAGAATAGTGCAACAATGAATGAATGGAAACCCAAAATCTCTGTAAATGTTTATGAAAATTAATAAAATATAGAAAAAAAATAGAGGGAAAACACCAACAGAGGGCCACTATAAATTTCATGGAACATGTCAATTCATATTCCATCAATTCCTGTAGCCTTCATTTTTGCCAATGCCTTGAGTGTAGCCTGAACTTCTTTTATTAGCACTGGTTCCTGAAATGATTCCATGTCGGCTAATATTTTTAATACAATGACTCTGTGTTTCCCTTCCATCTTCTTGTTATGCTTTCTGGATCATTCAAGATTTTCCTGATAGCATCTTTCAGTATTGAAAGTTGAGGCTTGAATTCGAAAGCTGGGCAACAGCTGAGGTGACAGAAGGAGAATTCATGCCTTTGAGTTGTGGTGTTGGAGAAAAGCATATATTATCACATGGGCTTCCAAAGAATAAACAAGTATGTATTGAATAAAGTTTAACCAGAGTGCCCTTTCGAATCAAAGATGGTGAAGTTTCACCGTACATACTTTAGGCATATTGTTATGAGACACCATGCTTAGGAAAGTGAAGGGTCAGTGCAAGAAAAGAAGACCTTAAAAAAGATTGACATGGTGACTGTAATAATGGGCTCAGATATAGTGAGGATGTCACTGGCTAGCACCATGTTCAGATATTTTGTTCATAGAATTGCTATAAGTCACAGTTGACTCAATGCCACATAAAAAAATATGAAAAATTAAGCCCAGACTCAGAATATAATATGAAGGAGAAATGTCATTGTTTAAGTTGAATGGGTCTTGTTTGAAAACAAAGAATAAGAGTAAAGTTATCTCCCTTTCTTTTATTGACTATATTGTTGTTGTGTGCCTTTGAGTTGGAACTGATCCACAGCTGACCCTCCATGGGGTTTTCAGGGGCAATAAATCACAAGGGAGGAGATTCCTCATATTTTTTCTTTTTATAATTTAATTTTTTTGTGTGATTTTAACAAAAGTTTACAGAAAACTTGGATTTTTCACTCATTCATTGTTGCACATTTTCCTCCCTACCCCACCCCAGTTCATTTAAAAAAAAATCATTCATTGTTGCATAATTTCCTCTCTCTCCCCGTCCACTCTGCTATACACCTCTTATTCCCATATACAATCTGTACACAGACCAAGAGACAGTCATTCAAACATAACAAAGAGAAATAGTTTGGTGAAAACTAGGGGAAGTGTATATCACGGTTGTATCCTTTCACCATACTTGTCCAGTCTGTACTTTGAACAAATAATCTGAGAAGCTAGACCATGTAAAAAAGAATGCAGCATTGGGATTAGAAGAAAACTCACTAAGAGTGTGTAATATGTGATGACACAATCTTGCTGATGTTGGAGAAAACTTAAAGCACTTCCAGGTGGAAATATGCATTACATGTTGGGCTACAAATGTAAGGATTGATAGTTTGCATCCATCTAAAAAGAAAGAAGCGCGTTCTCCTCCTATATAGATTTGTTGTTCTTGTTGTTATTAAGTGCTGACCAGTTGACTCCAACTCATGGCACTCTGTTGTACTTTATCAGTAGAAACTGTGAGGTTGTGCCATTCTCACACTCTCTCCAATGCTTAAAACCATTGCTGCAACCACTCTGTCAATTCAACTTGCTGAGAGTAATCGTCTTTTTTGCTTTAATTTTCTAAAACATACAACTTCAAAAAACCTGAAGAAGATTTTTGTTGTTGTTGTTTTATTCCTGCTAGTTTTGTTTGGTTTTGGGGCTTCTCGGGGTTTTTTTGGTTTTGGGGTTTTTTTAATTGTACACTTAATAGTCTATGTTCTAGTGTAACCATTACTTTTATATGCACTGGGAAACAACAACAAAAATATTCATGTGATTCTATTTATTGTGATATTTGCTTTGTTGTGGTCCGGAACCAAAACCACAATATCTCTGAGGTGTATTTGCATATAAGTTTTTGTTTCAGCAATTATTTTCCTTAACATCAAAGTTTCTGAAAATATTGAGGTGCTCCTGTGAGAATCAAAATTTTCTTCAAGAGACAGCCTTTGAACTAGGTTTGCCTGGGTGATAGCCAACTTCTAATTCTCATTTAGCTCTTGCCAATTCCATGCCTTTTAAGCTTCCAATAAAGCATAATTAGTTTAAGCAATTTTTAGAAATCTTATGTATGATACCTTATATTAAATGTTTTATAATAATATACAACATCTTTTAAAATAATTTTTGATCTCTTAAGCTTTCCAACCAGTAAATTCCTCCTTCAAATCCTTTTGTTCTTTCATATGAAGTTTTCCGTGTACATGAGACAGAAAACACGTATTTTTGTTAGTGCTTCACTCATTGTATGACTCACGAATCTGGGTAAAGATCAATTGAAAAGGTAAGCCTCTTTAATTTGGCTATTTGAATCCAAGTGGAAAATTTTTAAGTGAATAGTAGCAAATCCATGTATTTGGAAAAGTGGTTTTATAAAACAATTTTGTAATCTGTTGGATTTTAAAACAATTAATTATTAGTTAAGAGACTTATATGAGCTGTTATATATCGCAGGCAGCTAAATGGCACATAACATATTATGACAGGTTTGGAAGCAGGAGTGGCATCCACTTCCTAAACAACATACGTCCGGAAACTATGAACTTTGATAAAGGTCAATAGTTGTGGAAGGGCTTCAGGCCTTTTGTTAATAGTTCCCTAGGAGTCATGCTCTACTCGAAGGCAATCAACAACAGCAACAAATGAATTGTTAGCTCCAAGGAACAAATTTTTATCTGGACTCTTCATTCAGAAAATATTCTGAACAAGCATGTATATTTCCTTTTTTATGAAAAAAACAAATGGTCAAATTAGATTTGGGAGGGGAGAGGCGAGAATATATTTTTTATTAAATTTTATTAATTTTAATGAACATTTACAAAGATTTTAGGTTTCCATTCATTCATTGTTGCACTATTTTCACTACTGTCCTCTCCAGTTCATTCCTTTTTTTATCCCCCTTGAAAGTCTGTTTTAATTGTCCAATTGCCAAAGTGCTTGTCAAAGCCAGTTCTGATTAATCTCCTTTGTCAGTGTGTCCTTTGCCATTCCCTATCACTCCTCCCTGAGAGAGACTTCACCCTGATTC
>NW_006399828.1:3756784-3758196 GCF_000299155.1 Elephantulus edwardii
AGATGAATGGGATCTTCTAAGACTCAAATCCCTATGCACATCCAAAAACTTCTCCAACAGGGTAAAAAGGGAAGCCACCTACTGGGAAAAAGTATTTGGTAATAACATTTCAGATAAGGGACTTATATCCAGAATTTATGAGAATATTTTTTAAATACACACTGCTAGGTGCTAGCAGTTACACTGACTTTAGGATGAACTTTGCCTCTCACTTTTCAAGGTACAACCACAGAAAGAGAACATTTGGTGAAATATAGGAAAATGTTAAAATATGACACTTTGTCTAGAAGTTTAGATCAAGTACACAAAACTGTGCAAAACTTCACTGTCTCTGAAACACTTACCCTCATTACCTCAGGCACTGCTTCAATCCTTTTCATCAATAGTCTCCCTCTCCTTCTCCATCCGTCCACCCCTCCAAGAATGATGTCCCTCTCCAAGGATCAGTCTCTCCTTGCAACATGCCCAAAGTATGCCAGACAAAGCCTCAGAATCCTTGCCTCCAAGTAGCAGCCTGGCTTCACCCACTATGGGTTGAACCTCTTTGTCCTCTAGGCAGTCCATATTCAACACTCTTCTCCAGCACTACAGCTCAAAGGCATCAATTCTCTTTCTATTATCCCTAGTCATTGTCCAACTCTCTGATGCATAATGTTTACTACTTAAAATTATATTGCAACACACAAGTTTTACTGCAATTTACCTTCTGAAAGTAACCAATAGCCATTTGAAAATTTAGAAAGATTATAAAAAGAAAACAAATTCTTTCAGTGTTTTCTGAACTTTTACTAATATTAACTAATGTAAAAAAGTGTTGACTAATGTTAATATTTTGCTCTCTAAATGTCCTTTTTTCTTATGTGTGTGTGTGTGTGTGTGTATATATGTGTGTGTGTGTGGTGTGAATTGCGTTAATGGTAGGTTACCCGTGGCTGATAGTGCTGGGTGGGGCTCCCTGATTAAAACAAGTTTGGAAACAGGTGTGGCATCCACTTCCTTAAATAGCTTGCCTCCAGAAACCTTATGAACCTGGAGAGAGGACGAAAGACATCCAAGCATCGAGGACTCTCCTTCATAGGGTTGCTGAGTCACCTTCGACTCCACGGCACTTAACAACAGTAACGTCAACATAGAGATCAGTTGGCCCAGAGGACAGAAGGCGATGCTACCAAGCCAAAGGTGGGTGACTTTTGATCCGCGGCCCTTGGGCCTGTCTTTCATTGTTTTTGTTCAAACATTCTTCTAAGTTGTATATCCCTGGTGTGTCCACTTGCTGTACAGCAGTAACTTGTGGTTGCTGTGAGGCTGAACACTGTGACACTGATGTATCAAATGCATTACCCATGGTAGACAGTGTTTGGTGGCTCTCCCTAGTTAAAACAAGCTTGGAAGCAGGAGGGGCATCCACTTCC
>NW_006399828.1:3758561-3762005 GCF_000299155.1 Elephantulus edwardii
GGTTTGTCAGGGGGGCAATGAGATTGGCACAGGATAGAGCACGGTTTAGGGCTGTTGTACATAGGGTCGCTATGAGTCACAAATGACTCGATGGCACATAACAACAACAACAACAAATATATATATATATATATTCTGATGATTTAATGGTAAGAAGTTGTGCTGCCAACCAAAAGCCATGGGAGAAAGATGAGAGTTTCCTTCTGTGTGATTTACAGCCTCTGAAAACCTACTAGGGGTTAGCTGTGAGTCAGTGCCAACTCAATGGCACATAACAACAACAAGGTTTAATGTGTGTGTGTGTGTGTGTGTGTGTGTGTAATTTTTATAAAGATGTTATAATACATGTTTTTAGATACATTGTTTATAAACAGAGAGAGTTATTTGCATATGGTTTATAATATTTTCTGATATAAATGTAAAACATCAGAAAATATACATGAAATCCTCTTCTATTGAGCATAAGCTAAAGATCATTATTATGTTGTTGTTGTTATGTGCCGTCGAGTCGCAGAAAATCATTATAATAGCCTCAGTTAAGGAAAATGAAACAATTTTGGATAGATAAGAATTTCTCATATGAGAAGGATGAACTCTAATCTAAAATCCTTAAGGCATGGCGTAGAGTCTTTTGGTATTCATGATCAGATAAACAAGCAAACAAACCCACCAGTGAGGCCTAGAGAAAGAACACTGGATATGTTGGCTAAAATTACACAACAAGTAGGGGAAGATAATTTCAGACTAAATGAGGAATCTCCAAACAACAATCTAGTGTACTCTTTTAATTTGTACTCTTCTGAGGCAGAGACAGTCCAATAATCTTGAATAAGGGAGTGTAGAGGGCATTTCTTGGAGAAGGACATCGTGCTTGGAAGGGTAGAGAGTCAGTGAGAGAGAGGAAGACCCCAGATGAGAAGAATTGACATAGTGACTATGGCCATGCGGTCAGGTGCGTCAGAGAAGTTGAGGCTGGCTCAGGACAGAGCAAGGTTCAGACCCATTGTTTAAAAGATTGCTATGGTGATAGTCAACTCCACAGCACGGAACTACCACAAGAGTTACTTAATTCCTGCTGAGAAAAGAGACAGGAAAGATAAAATATCCAAGAAACTCTAACCTTTTAGCCAAAAAGAGAAGATCAAAGCTGATGGATTCTTATATAACCTGATTGCAGAAATTGAAATATATATTGTTGTTGTTTGTTGTTATGTGCCGTCCAGTAGTTTGCGACTCATAGCGACCCTATGTACAACAGCCATAAACCCCGCTCTATCCTGTGCCAATCGCATTGCTTCTGACACACCCATCCCGATTACCTCAGTCACTGAATCAATCCACCTCATAGAGGGTCTTCCCCTCCTGTGCTGTCCCTCTACTCTACCCAGCATGGTGTCCCTCTCCAAAGACCTGTCTCTCCTTGCAATATGTCCAAAGTATGTCAGACAAAGCCCCAGAATCTTTACCTCCAAGGAGTAGCCTGTTTTAACCCTCTCCAGGATGAATGTGTTTGTTTTCTTGGCAGTCCATGATATAGTTCTGAATATTTCATTCTATGTAACCAACAAACCCATTAAAACCCTAGCTGTGTAATCTAAGTAACACCAAGAAACCAAAGAATGCCCAAAGCTATTGAGAAAGAACAATTGACATGGTCAAGACTTTGATTTGGATTTTTAACTCCTGAACGTGAGAAAATAAAATTGTTTTCTAAAGCTAAAAACAACAACAACAAAAAGTCAACCACACAACCAAAACAATTTTAAAAAACCCAATACAAAACCCCTATCTGTGTATGTTTTTACTCTCTGTCATTTTCTCTCTCACTCTGTTTTTCAGTTTCTTGCAGTATTTACCTATTGAAACTAGTCTTTCTCTCTGGATCAATATGATGCAAAATGATCCTGTACCTTCTGTACAAGATAAAATCCACTTCTTGGGTTTCAATATGATGATTAAAAAATCGTAATGACTGTTTTGAATCAGCTAGAAGTCATCTGTCTCTCAGTCAGTCTAATACAGTTAATATTTTCTTCATTCAAATCTTCAGTTTTCTTAGATTAGCACTGATGAAATATTTGACCTTTATTTAAGGGTCATTATTTCTTAACAAACATATAGTTTTAAACACTAGAATTATGATTATTTTTGTCAGAAACTGAGTAGGCTGAACAGAAATAAAAACAATTAAAAACTGAACAGTCATATATCAAGTACAAACTGAGACCTGTTCCCATTGAGGAAAATGGTGAGCAAACTGCTCATAATTCTGAAAATTTTATTTTTTTTCTTTTTAAATGTTTTACACAAAGAATATACATATGTTGTTGTTGTTATTTGCCATCAAGTCAAACTGACCCATTAGATGTATTAAATATGCATGTACTAAATATGCATGTATTAAATATGTACTGGCTGTCACGAAATGGAAAATATGCTGGCAAGTAAGTACAGAAAATCAAAACTCAATAGCTTGAGAGATTTGGAGCAAGAAAAGGCATTAAGCAAATTTATAAAAGGAAAACTGTGTAAACATCTGTGCACAGAAAAGATAATTTATTATGGGAGGAGAGCTCACATTTGTGTCTCCTGCTGCCAAGTGTTTTACATATCTTTTGTCTTTTAATCTTCAAAGAAATATTATGAAAAATTTTTACTATAGTCAGTTGAAAAAATAAAGAATTCAAGGCATCTATCTTCAACTTCCCTAATAAACTTTTGCTTAAAGACTTCTTCTTGTCACTCCGATGAGGTTATAACTAAGAGAGTTCATCATGATTTTCACATTCCAATTTTCTACCAAATCAAGAAAATGACTTCTTGAATATTTTGCTTTGCTCATAAGAATTTGTTGTTTTTGTTGTTGAAAATTTATCCAATTTCTAACCTGACCAAAGAACAATAATTAATTAGGAGGACTATTTCTTGAACATCTACTGCAGGGTTGACCACCAGTCTCTATTATGGGTGTTTGTGGGACTATGCTTTTTTGTTAAGGCTCTGTAGGAACATCCCACCTATGGAGATCTTTCCTATAGAGAAGACATTTCCTTTTAAGCTAGCAATCTGTTGCTTTTTCTGTCAATTCCAACTGACAGCAATCCTATGGGACAGAATAAAATTGCCCACAGTGTTTCTAAGTTTGGAATCTTTGTAGGAAGGAGCACTGGTGGCCTAGTAGTAAGAGGCTGCATTGCAATCCCAAAGGTGGTGGTGGTTGTTTTTGTTGTTATGCGCCATCGAGTTGCCTGAGACTGATAGTGACCCTATGCACAATGGCCCTAACACTTGCTCTATGCCTTGCCAATCTTATTGTCTCTGACAAACCTATCTCCATTACCCCAGAGACTGAATCAATCCATATCTTCAAAGGTCTTCCTCTCCTATGCTGTCTCTGCACCCTCCCAAGCATGACATCTCTCTCCAAGGACTTATCTTGCTTTG
>NW_006399828.1:3762840-3774885 GCF_000299155.1 Elephantulus edwardii
TTTGTTGTGATCCACACCGTCAAATGCCTTTGCATAGTCAATGAAACACAGATAGACATTCCTCTGGTACTCTCTGCTTTTAGCTAAGATCCATCTGACATTAGTTATAATATCCCCAGTGCCACTGGTACATGGTTCAAATTTATCAGCTGTTTTATGGGAGAAGGATAGACGATCTCTTCCCACGTGATTAACTGCCTCTGAAAACCTACTTGAGAGTCAGTTATGGGTTAGATCCAACTCAATGGTATACAACAACAATCTTTGTAAGAGAAGCTTTTTTCCTTAAATCATCTGATTGATTTGAACCAACCAAACTTTCAGTTATAGGTTGAGTACTTAACTTGAGCTACCACTTGTCTTTTCAGCTTGATAATCTGAGGCATTTGTTGGTTTGTAGAAACATAATGCTAATCTTTACCTTCATCACAGACTATTTATCTTACCTGTTTATCGTCTCTATGTCTTTCATCTTCTCATTATTAGGAAAAAGAATCATATCACCTATCCTGGTACAATCTCATGCTGTTGTTATTAGTATGTGTGGTTGAGTCAACTACAATTCATAGGGACCCTATGAACAATGGTTCCAAATCTTGCCCTACCCTCTGCCATCCTCGCAGTTTCTGACACGCTCAAGTCCACTGTCACAGTCATTAGGTCAGTCTATCTCATTGAAGGGCTTCCACTCTTTCCCTGATCCTCTACCTTTCCTAATATGACTTAGTTTTTTGCAAGAATTGGCCCCTTCTGACCGTGTACCCAAAATATGTGAGATCATGTTTCACTATCCCTGCCTCTAAGGAGCACCCTAGTTGTACTCCCAAGACAGATTTCTGTGTTGTCTGGGCAGTCCACGGTATATACCTTACTGTTTGCTAACACCGCACTCAAATGCATCTATCTATCCTTCTTTGGTCTTTCTTATTCACTATTAAACATTCACATGCATATGAAGCAATAGAAAAAACCCAAGCCTTAATCAGGCACATATTAGTCTTCAAACTGATACTTGCTCTTTAGGATTTTAAAGAAAGGTCTTTGACAGCAAATTTGTCCTTGACAATGCAGCAGCATGTTTTTTATTTCTTGGCTACTGTTACCTTGAGTAACATTCATCTTTCAGTTTACTGTACTCTGGTAGCTAGAGTGTTGTTGTGATGTTTCTTCTCCTTGCTACAATTCTTCTATTTTAAGCTCTTACATGATCTAGAAAGCTTGCTATCTAGGCAAAATCCCAGGGCTTATAAGGTCAATTATATTCTTGGAGGCAAAGAATTGAAGCTCTGTCTCACATACTTTGGGCATGTTGCCAGGAGAGACAAGGCCTGGGAGAAGGACATCATGGTTGGAAGGGTGGTGGGATGATACAGGAGAGGAAGACTCTAGATGAGATGAACTGACACACTGGGACTAGGGGAATACGGGCAAATGTGTTGGATACAATAATATTGGCTCAGAAGAGGACAAGATTCACTGCTATTGTGCATAAAGTCCCTATGAATCATAGGTGACTCAATGGCACATAACAATAACAATAACACCATCAACGGTCCTTAGCAATCTCACTACTACATATTTATCCTACTGAAACAAAAGCTATGACACAAACATATAAGCACACCTGCAAAAAAAAATGGAATGGAGATCTGACCTCCACTAACAAGAAGAATCAACATCAACAGTCTCACAAAGCTGATTCCTACAAACTGGTGATTGGAAATGGTATAATATTGTTGTACAATATTTAAAAAATGTGAAATTCAAGCAGGATTCAGAAGCGGCCATGGAATGAAGGATATCAATGCTCATGTCAGATGAAACTTGACTGAAAGTGGAGACTACCAATAAGATACTTACTTTTATTTTACTGACTATGCACAGACATTCGACTGTGTGGACCATAACAAATATGACTAACATTGAAAAGAATAGGAACCCTACAACGCTTAATTGTACTTGTATAAAACCTACACATAGACCAAGAAGGAGGTGTGCAAATAGAAAAAGAGCGGAGTGGGGGAAACGGGGGCAGGTAACTACATGGTTTAAAATCAGAGCAGATGTTTTCTGGGATTTCCTCCTTTCTCCATACCTTTTTAATCTGTATACTGATCAAATAACTTGAGAAACTAGATGCTAAGAAGAGTGTAGCACCAGAAACTGGAAGAAACATCAACAAGCACATTATGCAGATAACAAAGTCTTGCTTGCAGAATTTAAATATTGACCGCAATCTGTTTCCCGGTAGCAATCTTCCCCACTGGTCAACTGTGGACAGTTCTCTTCCCCATTTCATGTAGCACAATGTCTTCTCTAGCTGTCTTGCCATTGTCAGATAGAAGCAAAGAATACCTGAAAGAAGTCTATTTGTGTGTTATCGACTATACAAAGATATTGACTGTGTGGATCACAACCCTGCATGGTTAAAAATCAAGAGAAGAAAGTATCAGGATGTATCCTTTCTCCATACCTTTTCCATCTACACGATGAATAGATCATTCTAAAAGATGAACTAGAAGAATATGGCATCAGGATTGGAGGTAGACTCATTGGCAACCCATATTATGAAGATAATACAACCTTGCTCAGTGAAACTCAAATGGGCATAAAGTATGTGATGAAAAATCAAAGACAGCAGCCGTCAATATTGGTTGCATCTCAACATCAAAAAAACAAAGATCCTCACCACCACTGCCTAACTGGCCGTATCACGAGAGAAGGAGAAGAAACTGAGGTTGACAACAATTTCATCTTACTCAGAGCCATATTCAACACTCCAGGCACCAACAGTTGGAAATCAAAAGCTGAATTCCTCTGGGAAAGTCTGCTATGTGTGCCCTCTCCAGAATGCTGAAGAGCAACAATGTCAGTCTGGACACTAAAGTGAGGTTGACTCAGGCCATGGCCTTTGCAATTCCTTCCTATAAATCTGAAAGCTGGACAATGACGAAACATGACAGAAGAAGTGTCAAGGCTTGTGAAAACCTTAACTTAGTGCAAGACAAAAAAATACCACAAGAAATCAGTGTCCCAATATTAAAATAGGGGCTGGAAACATTCAAACCTGACTATAACGAACAAATGAGAAATCAGGTAGATGGTTCTAAGCCCGTTTGGAAGTATGAAAGTGGGCTTGGAGGAAAAAGTCAAGAAAAACCTGTGGGTGACATACATGCTGCTGAAAGTTCTGATATTAAACATGGTGTGAGTAGCAAAAAGTTTCATGATCAGCTCAAAGGGGTTCAGTTTAAACTGTTGCCTCCTGAGAGGATTCCTGGACCCTATTTAAATCATCCCTAGTTTTTTCAGTAGACAATTGTTGTTTTTGTTGTTGTTGTTGTGTGCCATCAAGTCAACTATGACTCCTAGCGACCCCATGCACCATAGCTCTGAACCCTGCTTTATCCAGAGACAATCTCACTGTCTCTGACACACGTACCCTCATTACCCCAGTTACTGTGTCAATCCATCTAACCCAGAGAGGATCTTCCTCTCATATGCTATCCCTCGACTTTCCAAGCCTGATAGCCTTCTCCAAAGACTGGTCCCTCCTGGCTACATGCCCAAAGTATGAGAGACAGACTCAAATCCTTGCCTACAAAGGATAGCTTGGTTTCACCCTCTCCAGGACAGACCTGTTAGATCAGTGGACAATTGTAGTGCTAAGGAAAACCTCAACAAAACTCTACAGAATTCTACTGCGTCTCCATTTTCATTGTACATAATGAAATAATGCATCAGAGAGTTGGACAATGACCAGGGAGGATAGAAGGAGAATTGATGCCTTTGAGATGTGGTGCTGGAGAAGAGTATTGAGAATACCATGAACTGCTAGGAAAACAAACAGATTCATCCTGGAAAGGGTTAAACCGGGTGGCTCCTTGGAGGCAAGGATTCTGAGGCTCCGTCTAACATACTTTGGACATGTTGTGAGGAGAGACTGGTCCTTAGAGAGGGACATCATGCTTGGGAGGGTGGAGGGATGGCGCAGGAGAGGAAGGCCCTCTATGAGGTGGATTGATTCAGTGACTGGGATAATTGGGATGGGAGTGTCGGAGACAGTACGATTGGCACAGGACAGAGCGGAGTTTAGGGCTGTTGTACATAGGGTCACTATGAGTCGCAGGCGACTCGACGGCACATAACAACAACAACAACAACTCCATTTTCATTAGTTATCTTCTTCATCATACACTGAAACTCAGCCCTGGTTGGTTATCTCATGTCTGCACTGAAGTCTGTTATTCCTGCTAACTTTTCTAATGTGCCTGTTTTAGCAAGGATTGCTGGAAGTGTGTATTCTTCAGGGGCGTCAGCCAGTGCTAACTACTAGTGTTAATACTCTGACACCTATCTCTTCTGGAACTGATTCAATTCTCCAGGACATGAGTTTAACTTCAGCAATTGTTGAACAAGTAATATCTAGCCTTTATATTTACTCTTCCAAAATGCAAACTATGATACTGAGCACAGCACAAGTAGATCTGCCCTCTTAGATCAGCAAAATCTGGGGGATGTAGTCCAGAATTAATAGGGCTTATCATCTATAAATGAACCCAACACTGGCCCTGTTATTTGAAAGTCATCAGATTATAAAGCAATGGAAGTTACATTTCAAGGGGAATATCCTGCCACATGGATTTCACAAGGTGCTTAAATAATCCCCTCAGAAATGGAGCATCTTGTGCTTCCTAAGGCATATAAGCCGGAAAAACAGTTCTGGGTGGTGGTGGTGGTGGTGGTGGTGGTTATGTGCTGTCGAGTTGCCTGTGACCTATAACGACCCTACAGACTGCATCTCCGATCCCTGCCTTGTCCTGAGCCAGTGTCGCTGATTCTGATACATCAAACCCTATTGCCTCAGTTATCATAGCATCTCATCCAGGGTCTTCCTCTCCTGTGTTGTCCCTCCGCCCTTCCAAGCATGATGTCTTTCTCCAAGGACCGATCTCTCCTGACCATGTGCCCATAGTCTGTGATATGAGCTTCAAAATCCTAGCCTCTAAGCAGAAACTTGGTTTCACTCTCTCCAAGACAGACATATTTGTTTGTTTCCTTGGTAGCCCATGGTATGTTCAAGACTCTTCTCCAGCACCACAATTTGAAGGCATTGATTCTTCTTCTATTATCCTTTGTCATCATCCAGCTCTCTGATGCATAGCAAGTAATTGCAAAGATCATGACCTAGATTAGGCACACTTTAGTCTCTAGACTGACATGGTTGCTTTTCAGTACTCTGGAAAGGTCCTTGACAGCAGATTTTCCCAATGAACTTCGTCTTTTGATTTCCTGACTGCTAATGCTAAGAATGTTGATTGTGGAACTGAGCAAGGTGTCATTGTTAACAACCTCAATCTCTTCTCCATCAATCATGATGCTCCCAGCTGGCCCCAGTGGTGAGAATCGCTGTCTTCTTGATGTTCAAGTTCTGGTTAGTAGTATAAAATCTGGGATATCACCAGGGTGAGCCTTAACCTTGGAACCCAGTCATGAAGATGACCTGCAAAGAGCGGACACCAGTAGTCAAGGCATTCTAGTGTTTCTATCAAAGGACCATGAGATAGAAAATCAAAATCCTTTGGCCTCATGCGCAAACACCTTGTTAGGCTCCACCAAAGAACAGAAATACCAGAGAGTCCTAGAAAGAAATGATAGCTGGGGTTCTTCTGACCTGAGGGCTGGAATCCATTTGGAATTTGTAGAAGCAAGAGGTTTATCCCAAAAGGATAATCACTTCTAATGAAGCCATGGACAGTCCAGATCAATGAAGGTAGCAGGACCAGACTGCCTATTTATATAGCCTTGCTGCAGCATTCGGGCTGCCATTCATGGGGGATGCTAAGCTTTTATGCTTGGAGATCTTCATAGCAGAGGAACCATAAGTAGAATCACAGGATAACATATCAAAGTACACATCTAACTGTACATAGAATTATTTTTTTAAAAGGCAACTGAAAGTAATTAGACTTCTTAAGGAATCAAAAATTATTTCAAGGGACTTGTTATGTGCCAATGAGCTTCTTGAGAGTCGGAGACCCTATGTACAACAGCTCTGAACCCTGCCTTATCTTGAGCCAATTTAATTATTTCCAACATGCCTACCCATTACCCCTGTCATTGAATCAATGCATCTCATCCAGAGTCTTCCTCTCTTGTGCTGTCCCTTCACCCTTGCAAGCATGGAGTCCTTCTCCAAGGATTTGTCCCTCCCAGCAACATGTCCAAAATATGTGAGATGGAGCTTAAAAATCCTTGCCTCCAAGGAAAGAACTTCTCCAGGAAAGAAGTGTTTGTTCTCTTAGTAGTCCATGGTATGTTCAAGACTCTTTTCCAGCACCACAATTCAAAGGTTTAATTCTTTTTCTGTCATCCTTAGTCGTTGTCCAGCTCTCTGATGCATAGCAAGTAATTTCAAAGACCATGGCCTGGATCAGGTGCACCTGAGTCTCTAGACTGACATCGTTGCTCTTCAGTATTCTGAGGAGGTCTGAGAACACATTTTCCCAATGCAATTTGTCTTTTGGTTTCTGGGTGCTGGTACCAGAAATGTTGATTGTGGAACCAAGCTAGCTGAAGATGTTAACAATCTCAGTTCTCCATCTTTCATGATGCTGCCAATGGACCCAGCAGTGAGAGAGAATCTTTGTTTTCTTGATGAATTTCAATCTATACCGAAGGCTACAGTCATTGACCTTCTGTAGAAAAGGCCTCATGTCTTCCTCAGTTTCAGCAAGCAAGATTGTATCATCTGCAAGAGACTATGCATGTTTATTTAATCTCCAGGACTGAATAGTTCCCCACCCTTTTGTTAGATCATGCTTTTAAAAAGTGTATGTAAGTGATTAATGAATACAGACTTAATACATGTGGTTCTAACATTCCTGCTGTCATCAAATTGGGCAACATATGGCCCCCTACAGAGGCACATCCACATAAAAGATCGCTGTCTTGTTCTATGACACTGATCATGGAAGAACCCAAAATAATTCAACATTTTCTTCACTCCTTCCTTGATCTTTTGATTTTATTTTGATCACTGCAAAAATGCCTGTGTCTGCAAGAATAATTTTTTTAAGTGAGTATTATGTGCATGTCTTTCCAGGAGTTAAACTCAGCTCTGGAGGGTGTTGGGAAAAGACTTTTTTTCTTTGTATTTTTTTTTTTTTTGGTGGGGTGAGACTAGAGAAGGGCATGAAAGTTCTATAATTCTAGAATAGGCTACACATTAACCTTTTACAACTGAAAAATCCGTGAGTATCATTAAAAAAAATAAAAGTTGCAGAACAAGCAATTTTCTAAGGTATTTAATCAGAGAAAAATACCACTTCCAATATGTTTATGTAATATTGTCACTGGGAGCAAAATATAATTTTACTTTTCAACTTGCTCTCAGTCAGTAACACTAAATGTGCTGTTTTCCATCAAACATCTGAAGACAAATTATGTCTTTCTGTACATTTTTCCCTTTTATGACTTCTCAGAAAAATTTAAAAGCAGAAGTAAAAAGTCCACGAAGTAGAAAATTTTTCATATCCATGTTTTTAGTCACAACATGTTTTTAGATCCTAAACTCTGCCTATAGGTGTCTTCATTCAAACTATACTTCTAAGTATTTTAGATTCTAATTATATCTTAATAAAAATATCTTACTACCGTAGCAAAATAGATTTCTTTTTTAAGAAAAATAATGTGAGAATTGGAAATTTTTCTTTTGGCCAAAGAGCAAAGTCCCTACTTACCATCACGTTGCCATCCTGTTGCACTGAAGCTTGTGTATATAGGATTCTAAAAGAATTTTCTTTTTAGAATAAACTTTTACATTTTATCCTTCATTAAAAAGAAAAAGTCTGTGTTAGAAACCAACTAACCCCAAAAAACATCATCTTAAGAAAGTGAAAAACCAAACTAAGGAAAACTTGTACTTCATTTCACAGGCAAAGACTATTTGAGAACCTTAGTTGACAACTCATAAAGATGAAAAAGACTCACAACCCAGTAGAAATAGAAGCAAAGGATAGCAGACAGCTGACAGGAAAGGACCTGAAAATGGTTTCTGAGTATAGGAGAAGATGATCAACCTTAAGGTAAATGCAAATCAAGGCTATAATAATTTTCACCTGCCACACTGGCAGACATTAAAAATTGATAAAATTTTGCTGGTGAAACTATGTGCACATGGGCATTCAGGATACACTTCAGGGGTAAACTGGTAAACCTCTATAGTCTTTCTCTACTTAAACTGAGAAAATGCAAAGCCACTTTTGATTTGGTGGTTCTGCCTCTAGAAAACGACCCCAGAGCTAGATAAGATTCACGCATGCACACTTGAAGGTTTGCTATATGAAAATGACACATAGTTTACCACCCCCCCAAGTGGGTTTCAGAAGCTGTAAATTGCATAGGAGAAGGTCCATCTTTCTCCCACAGAGGAGATGGTGTATTCGAACATCCAGAGGGGTACAGCCTTTGGATTAGCACTACAACTCTCCATGGATCTACAAATACCAGAGCTCCTCTTTCTTTCTTTTCCTTGTTGTGTACCATTGAGTCAGATCTGACTGGCACAGGAAGAGATTGCCCCTCCTTCTCCAGCGGAGCATCTGGTAGATTGGAACAGCACACTTTCAGGATTGCAGCACAGCTTCTTGCCACTAGGTCACCAGAGCTCTCTGCTTCTCTTTTTTTTTAGTGAGGTGTGTTTTTTGGTAGTTTGTTTTGTTGTGGTGGTTGTTGTTTTTTTTTTTTTTTACTATGTGTTAGGCCACAATTCAATTACAAAGTCAGAGCAGTCAATAAACCAGGCCACATTTCTTACTCTCGTGGAACATACATTCTATGGCACATGCCTGAGTCTAAATCTGGTGTACATTCCTAGTGCACAGTTGTCATTAGGTTCAGGAAAGTCAACTAAGATTCATGGAAATCCTATGAACAATGGATCTGAATCTTGCTCTATTCTACAAGGACTATAAACTTCATTAGAGAGAAGCTTGGAAGAACGCTAGAAGTCCTAATCCACAATATGAACAGTATCCAAGTATCCTGAAAAACCAGGAGAAGATAAAATAGATGAATGAGACTTTCTAAGAATCAAATCCCCATGCACATCCAAAAACTTCTCCAACAGGGTAAAAAGGAAAGCCACAGACTGGGAAAAAAGTATTTGGTAATGACATGTCTGATAAGGATTTATATCTAGAATTTATCGAATACTCTAGCACCACAACAAGATAAACAACCCAACTGCAAAATAGGCACAGGATATGAGCAGACACTTCACTAAAGCAGACATGAGATGGCAAACAAACGCATGAAGAAATGTTCAAAATCCCTAGCTCTAAGAGAGATGCAAACCAAAACAACTATGAGTATCATCTCACTCCAGTAAGAATAGCAAAATTCAACAAAGCAGCCAACAACAAATGCTGGTGAGGATGCAGAGAAACTGGAATCCTTATTTGCTGTTGGTGGGAGTGTAAAATGGTGCAACCACTATTGAAGGCAATATGACACTTTCTCAAAAAGTTATATATAGAAATACCATTTGACCCAGCAATTCCACTACTGGAAATACAACCTAAAGAAACCAGAACTGTCACCCAAGCAGATATATGCACATCTATGTTTATTGCTGCTTTGTTCACAATAACACAGAGTTGGAAACAACCCAAATGCCCATCAACAAATGAATGGAGAGAGAAGCTGTGGTATATTCACACAATGGAATACTGTACAGCATTGAAAAACAAGTAACTCATGAAATATTATACAAAATGGGCAAACCTGGAGGACATTATGCTGAGTGAAATATCTCAATCACAAAATGACAAATACTGCATAATGCCACTGTTATAAAACAGGACTGACATCGGGTTTGGGGGTAAACTAAGAAAAGGGGATAAATAATGTATACTGCATTGAAACAGATGAGGGAGAGAACTGTTTAAAGAGGATATATGATTAGGTATTATTTACATGGCAAGAGTCCAGAATAAGAGCTACATAGTGAAGTGGACTGGAAGGGGGCACTGTATGACAAAGATTTTTTATTTCTTCTCAATTAGAAAAGCGAACTGGGGGAGTAGGGGCAGGGAGGAAAATGTGCAATAATGAATGAATGGAAATCTGTGTCCTCTCTAATCTTTCATTAAGATCTCAATTAAAAAATAATAAAAAAATTTATGGATCACAGTGACAAAGTGCTCGAGTGTATCAGAGAGGATGAGGATGGTGTAAAGCAATGTAAGCAGAAATGAAGGGTCCAATTTAAGATTTGGTGATGTTAGCGGAATAAAAACAAGTTCTTTGACCTGATAGAGCTTTACATCTCTCTCACACACAAATATATATGTACAGAAATTAGCATATTCATGTGCTCAAATGATAAAGACAACAGGGCATTTTTTATGAGTTGTTTTCTAATAAAAGGGGACCGGTCCTCTGAGGATTTGAGACACAGCACAGCAGGAAGGAACTGTTTTTGCTCTATAGACAGATTAAGAAAGGTTTTGGTTGGTTGGTTTTATTTTGTTGTTGTTGTTGTGTACCGTTGAGGCAGATCTGACTGGCACAGGAGGAGGTTGCCCCTCCTTCTCCATCTGGTGGATTCCAACCGCGTGTCCTCGGATTGAGAGCTTCTTGCTACAAGGCCACCAGAGATCCCTAAGAAATGTCATTTTTAAGAAAGTGTAGTGTGAATTGGTTTTCTTGTTTGTTGATTATTTGAGACTGAACAAGTGGTTCCTGAAAGAAGTTGTTAAACTCAATATAAAATGTTGTTGTTTACAGTCCAGTCCGAAGCCACCCATAGCTGACCCTCCAGCAGGTTTGCAAAAACAGTTAATTGCGGAGTCCCTGGCTCCCTGAGCTTGTCTTCCGCTCTGCCTTGTTGCTTTTCGGTCTCTGAGAGGGTGACAGCCTTTAACATCAGCTGCTGTAATAGCAACAGCCACAAGATGGGTGATGATGGCAGCAGCCAGAATGAGGCATAGTCTGAGAGACCCCCAGAGTCAGTGCGCCTGGGCATGCAGCAGTGCCTGGACTCACCGATGCACATCAGTCAGTGCCGCAGCACCCATTGCTCGCTGCCATCCTGCCAAAAGATGAAGTGTGTGGTCTGCAGGGTTTGCAGGCGCAGAATCAAAGGTGGCTGCCTTGTCTGCAAACAATTCATCATCCTCTGCTGCTACCACGCTAAACACTACTGTGAAAGCAAACGCCCTGTATCCTTCTGCCTTAAGATCAAGAACCGGCTTCGCCAGCTGCAGATCCAGCACCACCTTCAGCAGGCCCAGCTCACGCACTGGAAAATGGCAGGATGAGTGCCCCAGCACAGAGCCTGTCATCTCCTGTCTCAGCACCTCCTGGCACCTCTACAGAGCAGCGCAGCACAACCTAGAAGTCACATCCCCCTGTCTAGCCCCAGCTTTCCCCAAAAGCATGAACAAGTTTCCCCAGTGTGATCCACACTCAGCACCCCCATCGCCGAGTCTGGAGGCAGGTAGGCAGGCAGGCCGGAGAAATTGGGAAAGATAGTTGTTCTCCTGAAGCCTGAAGAAGAAACATCTTACACTTCTATTTTAGCCCCTTAAAACTTACCTCAAACTTCTGACTCCAAATGTGTAAGATAGTAAATGTGTATTGTCCTAAGAAGATGGGGGTGGGGAGGGTGGAAGAAGCAGCAGCAGTTAGTTGCACAGGAGATTGCCCAGCCCTCTCCCAGGGAGCTGCTGGTGGCCTTGAAACATGCATCTTTGGAATTGGAGCACAGTTTCTTGTCACTAGGCCAGCAGAGCACGTTCAACATAGAGAACTAAAATATCTTTTTAATCTGCATTTCTGTCCTGATTAGAATCTAAAAGTATAAGTATGGATTGCCAATTTCACTTGATTTAAACAAACTTCTTAAATATAATGTGTATAATTTATTCTTACAGTATCAGTCCAGGTTCAGAAACTTGTGGTAGGTCAGTTCCAGATACTTCTTTCTTTTTCTTTTTCTTTTTTTTTTAATTTTATTAGTATTAATGAACATTTACAGGG
>NW_006399828.1:3777767-3779332 GCF_000299155.1 Elephantulus edwardii
TTCATTTCACCTTTAAATTGTACATCACTATTACTGATATTCTAATTTTCAAAAGTATAATATGTCTACAGATGTGCCCTGCATTTAGTCTGTCTTATTTCTATTTTTATTTTTTTGAGTCTCTTGCCTGCTTGCCCAAAGCCAGGATGCTTTAGGGTGACACAGAACAAGTTGAAACTCCTGTACAATTGAAAGCAGAGACATTCTTGAGCTTTAAAGCATTTAACAAACTGGAAAATGCAACATGCCATATACTGAAGAAAAAGGTCTATTGTTCTGTGTGGATGTTTTATTAAAAATATTTTTTTAAGTTTAAAAAGTTGATTAAATGATAAAACATTAAAAATAAACTTTGGTTAAAGATAGAATTCATCAGAAAGATATAAACTCATAGCATCAACAAGAAGCCTGAGATATAGACATAGAAATTTTCATGAACCAAGAAGCCCCAAAGGGAATTAGAAAAAGTCTCCCTGATGACAACATCAGCTTGGTGTTCCAGGCTTGGCCTCTGGGATAAATACAACTGTCTCCAGTCTCATGTAATGATATCAAATATTAAAGTTCTGGGGGATAGAGAATTTAAGTGACTTAGCTTGAGTTATAGTTGAGTTTCCTCTTGTTTAAGTGGCAACAATGTAATTCCTGACCCCTTAGCATACATAATCAATGGAGAAATACTCTCCCAAAAGGGGATTTGGGTGCTATGAGAAAGAAAAATGAATGTCATATCCAGTGCCTCTCTTGTCTCTGAGAAAGAATTGGTACTATTTGTTTCCACAGGGTTCCAAATTAGTGTCTCCTAAGAGCATATTGAACGAAAATGTAAACAGTCAGCTTGAGAAAACAAATCAAAGTATTATAACAAAATGTACAAAGAATTGGAGTAGAAAATAAAAAGGGAGTAACACAACTGCATTTCGCAAGCTGAAAGAAATGAAAAAATAAGTTCAAGTTTTGAGTTTTAATGTTGAAGGATTCTATGGGCAAAATCTTGAATGGTCAATATTTTCAAAAGAAGATGGAAGGAATACATAGAGTCACTGTTTCAAAAATTATTAGTTAACACAGAACAAGTAGAGGAAGTAACATATAATAAAAACTGAATGACAATGAAGGAAGAAGTTAAAGCTGCATAAAAGGCATTGGCACAGAATTAAGTCCCAAGAACTTAATTGATGGGATATCAACTGACATGTCAACAAAAAGATGCAGCATTGGACATCTTCACTAGTCTATTATAAGCAATATCTAAGACAGTTATTTGGTCAACCAACTGGAAATGCTCTGTATTTGTTCACATTCCTAAAAAAGTGATCATGTAGAATATGAAAATTATGAAACAATATTATTAATCTTACAAGCAAGTAAAATATGCTGGAGGTTATTCAGAATTACTAGGACAGTACACTAACAGGGAACTGCCAGAAATTCAAGCCGGTTTCAAAAGAGGTGGTGGCAGAGAATATGAGGGTTGCAGAGTGGATTATATTTGGGGGTAGGGGGTGGGGTTTGGGGAGGTACGGGGGGATTGTGTACCAATGAGGGAGTTTTTCTTTTGCTTT
>NW_006399828.1:3779547-3791409 GCF_000299155.1 Elephantulus edwardii
AAGGATGTTTATTTATATTCTATTGACTAATTAAAGTCATTTGACTGTGTAGATCACAACAAATTATGGATAAAGTTGATAAGAATGGAAACCCCAGAACTCTTATTTGTGTTCCTCCTGGAAGCCTTTACTTAGATTAAGAAACTGATGTCCAAATATAACAAAGGAATACTGCCTACTTTAAAATCAGGAAAGGTGGGTGTAAGGGTTGGATCCTTTCTCTGTACCTATTTAACCTGTTTACTGAGCCAACAATTCATAAATCTAGATTATATGAAAAAGAATGTGGCATCAGAATTGGAAGTAGACTCATTAACAACCTGTGTTATACAAATGATGTAACCTTGCTTGCTGAACAAAAAGAAAACCTGAAAGACTTGCTGCAGAAGATCAAATACTAGAGTCGTCATTATGTCTTAAACTGCAACATCAAGAAAACAAAAATATTGCCACTGGACCAATAGGCAGCATCATGATGAATGAAGAAAATATTTAAGTTGACAACAATTTAACTGTATTTGGATCTGCAACCAACATCTATGGTAACTGCAGTCAAGGAATCAAAAGATATATTGTATTGGGAAAATCTGCTGCTAAGAACCTCTACAAAGTGCTAAAGAGCATGGATGTCAATTTAAAGACTAAGATGTACTTGATCCAATTCATAGTATTTTGAATTCCTGTGCATCTTAAAGTTGAAAAATGAGTATATGACCAAAGAAGAATCGATGCCTTTAGATTGCAGTGTAGGAGAATAGTACTGAATATCTAATAGACACCCAAAAGAACAAATACATTTATCTTGGAGATAGTGCGACCAGAGTACTCCTTAAAGGCAAGGATAGTGAACCTTCACCTAACATTGTCAGGAGTGACCAGTCTTTGGAAAAAGACACCATGAATAGAAAAAATAGAGGGTCAGAAAAAAAGAGGAAGACACTCAGCAGATGAATTGAAACAGTGACTGTAACAAGGGGCTTTGGCGTGTCAGAGATAGTGAGGATGGTACAGGATAAGACGAGTTCCAAATCTGTTGTTCTTGGGGTCACTGTGAGTTGTAGTCTACTTGATGGCACCAATAACAGAAATAGAATAATATTTGAAAGTAATCCCTGAAATACAATGATTAAGAAACTTGGCTGTTAACTAAAATGCTGGAGGTTTGAAGCCACTAAGTGCTCTGTGGTTGAAAAAGCTTAGTGACACTTAAATCACAGTTATAGTTTAGAAGACCCTATGGAATAGTTCTATTTTTGTCCTATAGGGTTAAAACTAGTCAGAATTGACATTAAAAAAGGTACTACTTTGGATCTTTTCACCTTTAAAGTCTTCTTACTAATAACTACATTTGTGAAAGCGTGTAAACCAGCTACTTCATGCCTCGTGCCTTAATATTCCCATTGTAGCTAGCCGTTTTCTGATTTGCCCATCCCTGTTCCAATTAACAGATGCAGCCTTGGATGCACTCACCAGTGTATTCCAGGAAATTTTGAGGAAAGCTCTCTGGCCAATGGATTAGAAGAGGTCTGTATTTGTTCCTATTCCCAAGAAAGGTGGTCCAACCAAATGTGGAAATTATCAAACAATATAATTGATATTACATGCAAGCAAAATATGGCTGAAGGTCATTTTAAAAATGGCTAGAAAAGTGCATAGATAGGAACCTGCCAGAAGTCCAAAAAGGACTTAGAAAAGACCATGGCACCAGAGATATCATTGCTGATGTCAGATGGATCCTGGCTGAAAGTAAGCAATGCCAGAAGAATGTCTATTTGTACTTTATTGATTATGCAAAGGCATTTGATTATGTGAATCATAACAAGATGTGGCTGACACTGAAAACAATTGGAATCCCAGACCACTTGATTGTGCTAATGTGGAACTTGTACCTGTACCTGCAGACTGTTGTCAGGGGAGAACGTATCAGGGGAACATTGCATGGTTTGGAATTGGGAAGGGTGTGCACGAGAGTTGTATTCTCTCTTCATACCTATTCAATCTGAATGCTCAGCAAATTATCCAAGAGGCTGAACACTATGAGGAGAAGTGTGGAATCAGGATTGGAGGGAGATTCATCAGCAACCTGCATTAGGCAGATGACACCAACTTGCTTGCTGAATGTGAGGAGGACTTGAAGCACTTGCTGCAGAAGATCAAGGAATGCAGCCTTCAGGATGGATTGCATCTCAGTGTCAAGAAAATAAAGATTCTTACCACTGAACTGATAAGCAGCATCATGACGGATGGAATGGAGATTAAAGCTGTGAACAGCTTCATCTTACTTGGACCGACAATTCACACCCTTGGTATTAGTAGTCAGGAAATAAGGAGATACATTAAGCTGAGAAAATCTATAGGGCCTGTCCAAATTATTAAGGAGTAGTGATGTCAGTTTGAGGACTAAGGTGACTGATTCAGGCCATGGTCTTTCTGATTACTTGCTATGAATTTGAGAACTGGACAATGAATAAGGATGACAGGAAAAGAACTGATGCCTTTGAGCTGTGGTGTTGGAGAAGAGCACTGAACATCCCACGGATAGCCAAGAAAACAAGAAAGGGTGCAGCTGGAGTGCCCTTTGGATTCAAGAATGATGAAGCTCTTTCCCACATACTTTGGACATGTTTCTAGGAGATGCTGTTCCTTGGAGAAGGACATGATGCTGGGAAGCGTAGAGAGTTGGTGAAGGAGAGGAAAACCCTCAACCATGTGGATTGATGAAGTGACTGCTGCAATGGGCTCTTCCTGTGTCAGGAAGTGTCAGGATGGCACAAGATAGAACAGGGTTCAGATCTTTTTTTACAGGGTCACTTTGAGTCATATTCAACTTGACGGCACCTAACAACAACCAAAATAGTACTCTGAGGGAACAAGCATATCCCTTTTGCTGAAGGATCTTCTGTTTAATTTGGAAACTTTGAACATCAGCATCCACAAGCAAAGTTCAGTCCATAGCAAGTCATCAGGTTGCAGTAATCAACACTCACAAATGTAAATGAAAGATTTTATAAAATACAATGTACATTCATCAAAAACAATGCTTATGACTGACTGTACGCAATCCACTAAAAATGTGTCATTAAAAAAATAAAAACCATCTCCATCATATTTTTTTTAATACTCAAATGTGCTGTCATCAAAGCAATTCCAACTGCTAGTCACCCTCTGTGAGGTATCTGAGGCTATAAAAGGCATGGTAAGAAACTGTCCATCTTTCTCTTTAGAGCCCTTGATGGATTTGAGTCTCAGAGACTATATAGCCTTTGTCTTAGGAATTCAACTCTCTGTGGATTACATCATCAGACTTTGTCTGTCTTTATCCTGGATCCTCCTTTTTTTCTGCTTCCTGAAAATTAGGAAGACTTGAAGCACTTGCTGCAGAAGATCTAAGACTGAAGCCTTCAATGTAAATTGTGTCTCAGCATCATGAAAACAAAAAATCTCACCATGGGACCAATAGGCAACATCATGATGGTTGGAGAAGTCTGTAATGGCCAATGACTTAATCTTACTTGTATTCACAATGAATACACTTGGTGCCAGTGGGGGGATCAGCAAACTTATTGTACTGGGAAAGTTTGCAGTCAGGGACCTCTCCAAATTATTGAGGAACAGAGATGTTAGTTTGAGGACTAAAGTGTCCCTGATTCACACCATAGTCTTGTCAATAACTTCCTATGCTGCTAACAGCTGGACAATGAATAATGACGACAGAAGAATTGGTGCCTTTGAATTCTGGTGGTGTAGAAGAGTACTGAATATCCCACAGACTGTCAAAAAACAAACAGATACGTCTTGGATTAAGGTGCAGCCAGAGTACTCTCTAAGGGCAAAGAAGATAAAGCTTCATATACCACACTTTGGACATGTTGCTAGGTGTGACTATTCCTTGGAGATGGATATCATGCTTAAGAAGGTGGAGAGACAGTGAAAGAGGGGAAAATTCTCAACCAGGTGTCAAATGCGATAATGGTTACCCATGATGAATAGTGTTTGGTAATGTTCCCTGGTTGAAACAAGCTTGGAAGCAGGAGTGGCATCCACTTCCATAAATATCTTGCCTCCAGAAACCCCATGAACCTGGAGAAAGGATGAAAGGCACACACGCAAATGTAGAGGACTTTCATTAATAGGGTGGCTGTGAGTTGACTATGACTCGATGGCACTTAACAACAACAGGTGGATTAATACAGTAGCTGCAGCAATGGAGACAAGTGTGCCAGTGATGGTGAGAATGGCACATAATAGGACAAAGTTCAGATCTATTGTTCATAGATTCACTGTGAGTTGTATTTGCCTTGATGGTACCTAATAACCACAACAATAACAACAACTTCTCTCTGTAAAGTTTTCTCTGGTTGCTGGGTTAACTTTCACTAGATTAGAAATAGGTTTTGAGGAAACATTTACCAAACTATATATTATTTAATATAATTATTCTTCTATATATTATTTAATATAACTATCCAATAATTATTTCTGTTTTGTTTTATCTCTAGAATCTTTTCCCTCCTTTGAGCACAAAGTCTGCATCTTATTTAGTTCATTATGTCATTGGCTTTGCCAGTGTTTAAGGGACTTAAAGCAGACAATAATAGTCATTGAAGTAGTTCCATTTCCTTTATGAGGCACAAAAATACACATATTAAAGGTAATCTGAAAATATTACATTAAATTCCATTTCACACATGAACAGCATGAAATTGATGAAAAGCAGTAGAGTGTAGAAAAAGTAAAGGGAATAAAAATAATGATGCAAATAGGCAAATAAATACAGGATATGACTCCAATATGAAGAACTTACTGTTCTTGGATTTAAAAATGAATTATGACCTAAAGGAGTATAGAATCCTAACATATTCAAATTTTGTGGTAAATATCTGGAATGATGCTGACTATAATTTGGAAGCAGGAGTGTGGCATGCACTTCCAAAATAGCTTGCCTCTGGAAAACCTATGAACTTGGAGAGACAATGAAAGTTATACAGTGTTCAGGTCTTTTGCTCATAGGGTCACTGTGAGCCATCTACGACTTGAAGGCACTTAACAACAACAGCATACTTTGGGCATTGCTAGGAGAGACTCTTCGTTGGAGAGGGACATCATTTTTAGGAAGGAAGAGGGATGGCAGAGGAGAGGAAGATCCTCCACCAGGTGGATTAACACAGTGACTTTGGCAATGAGCTTAAGTGTATCAGAGATTGTGATGATGGCACAGGATAGGAGAGGATTCAGATCCGTTGTTCACTTGTAACTATCAGTCACACTCAACTTGAAGACACCTAACAGCAACAACAATACTGTAACATGACATGTCTCTAGTAAAATAAAAGTATTTTTGAAACTGTGGAAAGTTAATAATTTCTCAAACGATCATGTCATAGATAATGGTCAGGAAAGTATACCACAGGTACACTGGCTTGTCTCTTGAATCTAAATTCATATTGTGCATTTGAGGAAATGTGTGTATTACTTTAAAACATGAACGTGCAACTTCATTGAATTTTCGGACAATTAATAAATTGCACTTAGCGAATTTTTCTGCACCATCATTTGTCTGGTATTTGAATGGCTCTATTCACAAAATGAACTAGAAAATATTTATAAGCCCTATGGTGCCAGGCGTTGGCAAAGGTCCTTCTCCCCTGGATGTGTGCTGAAGGAAACAAGCCCCGCAACTGCCTTCCTGCTACATAATCCCTCCAGTTCATTGGTATTGGATGACTCTCCTGGGAACTCTTTATAGCGGCATCTATGGGTGCCAAAAGCCCAAGAGAGCTTGCTGGGTTGTTCTCATTCAAATCCTGAGCTTGCTGGGTCTTCATTCAGGCATCTTTAGACACACTTCCTTCTTGCTCAGCAAAACGGCTAATTGGCACAGGAAACATCTCAGCTTTGTCCATTTTCTATAGACGCTGGAAATGCTTCTACCTGACTGTGCTGGAAGATTATATTTTCAATGGTGTGAATGCCCTAGACATTTCAATGACAATTTTAGAACAAAATGATACACACAATGCTGCTTCCTAGTCTTAAAATTCCTAATGTTATGAGTATAAGTGAAGGCAAGTAAAAATTCTTCAACATTTGGGACTAAAAGAATAAGTGCTTGGGAAAGAGTAATCTATATTTGATAAAAGCAGCATGTAATGCCTTTCCTTTCTTTACCTTAATTGGCCCATTTGCATTATTATCCATTTAATCTCTTTATAACCCATTATAAAGAAGAGAAGCTGTTGTGATTGGTTTCCAAGGAATATTTTTCTATCAGATCAAGAAAGCGTGTTGCAGTGCCAAGAGGAAAGAAAATTGTCCTTGTATTTATCTTTGGCCAAGAGCCTAACTCTCACATATGTATGAGGAAAAAATGAAAAACAAAACACCCTCTAATCTGTGTTTTTAAAGCTTGGCCTGCTTCTCATGGACTTGAACAGAGCTAAAAGCTAAGAGAGACATAATGACTGGTGAAAGCGCTTGAACCATGTGTAGAAACCTCTGAACACTAATTACACCGGCCATTCAGTATGTTGCAAGCTTATTTATATTTATTGTTAACAGCAAACTTAATATTTTGCTTTGTAAATCTATTTTTATATTATGAAATTTGGAGTTCTTAATTGTGAACAATATAGTAATTTGTGGCATCCTTTCCCTGTGTTCAGTTATGTACTATCTAGTCAGAAGTGACTCCAGTGAGATTTTAGAGGCAGTGAATCTCACGGGAAGAGATTGCCCATCTTTCTTCCATGGAGCAGCTCATGGATTCAAACTCTGTGCCTTCAGGTTGGCAGCAGAACTCCTTACCACATCATGCTGAATAGGAGGACTGCTCAAGCAGGTGGTAATGAATAGAAAACTCCAATCATTACTAGTACCTTCTGCACATCATGCATATGAAGCTCATGCTGTTAGGTTAGCCAGTATTAGAAGTTATCCAATTCATTAAAATTCTATGAGCTCACTTATGCCCGGAACTGTGATAAATCCATGAATGAATAAAAAAAGAAGTTTCCTGGTGAACTTTGGTTTAGTTCCTGTTTGAATTGTGCTTTCGAATTCCTGCCAAGTTGTTTGTTGAAACTAATATTTTCAGGATGGCTTCAAAGAATAATATTTTATGCTCCCAAATTAGAGATCTATTAGTTTGTGAAGCAAAGCTAAAAACAATTTTCAGGACAACAGTAAGTCAAAGAGGTTGCTGCTTGAGAAGGAACAAACTGACAGATAATTAAAACAGAATTGACAGTTCCTGAAATAGCCCTAAAATACACATGGGGATTTAGTGCATGGCAAAGCTGTTATTTCAGATCAGTGGGGAAACATCAATTATTCAAGAGAGCCAGCAGTGCTGAGAAGGCCAGTTAGCCATTTGAGAAGAAGATCAAGCTGGACTTTATCAACAAATAAATTCCTAGTAAAGGAATGATTTACTATAATAATAACAACAAAAAAGGTATAGGAAAGAAATTGAAAAAATTACAAATACAACTTATTCCTTATTTAAAGACATGAAATAAATACAATCTATTTATATATAAAATAGTAGGCAAGGTCTATATAAAATAGTAGGTAAGGTGTAAGGTCTATATAGAAAAATAAAAGGCAGAATAAACTATTTCAAAATATAAAATACCTATAGTGGCTTTTCAATTCTTTCTGTTGGAGAAATGCAGAACAACTTCTTTCCTTATTATTTTCCAACTGCAGTTCTTTGCACATTTCAGTATACAATTTGCTTTGTCTTCTTGAATTAACCTTTGACGTTTGTTCATATCTTTGACTTTATCATTTCTTCCCTTTGTTCTGGTATCTTGACAATTCTGGTGTGGTTTTCAGAGTCTCTTCTGATATACATTTTGGTCTTCTTTCTCACAGGTCTTTGTAAAGACCTTTTGCTTTCTTCATGGATGGTATCTTTGATGTCATCTCACAACTCATCTGGTCTTCAATCATTAGCGTTCAGTGCCACAAACCTGTTTTTGACCTTGGGGTTGGGGAGAGACTGAGTAAGATGGGTTCAATAATGTATACTGCACTGAAACAGAGGAGGGAGAAAACTGTTTAAAAGAGATACGTGATTAGGTATTTCTGTCATGACAGGAGTCTAGAGCAATGGCTACATGGTGGAGTGGACCTGGGGGAGGGTTTGTAAAACAATGAAAGAATTTTTTCTTTTACTTTTCCAAGAGATGGTTTTTAAATTAGGTGGGATAAACTCCAGATCATATTTTGATTCTGTGGACTTCTTTCATTTATTCCACTTCAACTTGTACTTGCACGTGCGTCATTGATGGCCTAGTCCACAGTCATCACCTGGCCTGGTTTTTACAGCTGATATTGAGCTTCTACATTGATTTTTTTCCCCCACTTGTGGTCAATCTCATTCCTGTGCAGTCCATCAAGTGAGATCCATGAGTATTGTCTCCATTTGTGTTTTTTTTACAAAAGGTATTTGCGATGAATAAATGCATTAATGGTGTAGAAGTCAATCATTCAGTCTCTAGCCTCATTTCTGTCACCAAGTTTGTAATTTCCAACAACCAGTCCTTTTTTTTTCTGTTTTAGACTTTTGCATTCTAGTCACCAGTTCTTGTTAATGCATCTTGATTGCATGTTTGGTCAATTTCAGACTGCAGTAGTTTGTAGAAATTCTCAGTCTCCTCTTCTTCGGCTTAAGTTGTTGGTGTGTATATTTGAATAATAATTCACATTAACGAATTTTCCTTGTATCTGTATGAATAGTATCCTATCACTCACAGCATTGTACTTCAAGATATATTTTTAAATACTCTTTTTGACTGTAAATACAATGTCATTTTCCAATTATTCATTCCTGGCATAACTGATAATATGAGTTTTTTATTCAAAGTGGCCAATACCAGTCCATCTCTACTCACTAATATCTAGAATATTGGTTATGCTTTCTGTTGCATTTTTGAGAATTTCCTATTTCCCCAGATTCATTCTTTAATATATTCCAAGTTACATTTTTTAATAGATGTTTACAACTATTTATGCTCACTTTCAGGTGACTTTTGAGCTGGGGTTCTACCTCCAGTACTGTATCTATTAGTGTACCTCTATTTTTCATATTGATTTTGAAGTCCTGCTATTCAGAAGTGGATAGCAATCCTATTCCCTAGTCTGGCCAGATTAACCAGTAGATCTACTGAAACCTGTCCACCATGTGTAATCTTGCTCATATTTGAAATATAAGTGTCATAACTCCTCGCATCACAGCATCCTGCCAGTCACTTTAATCCAGTGAATTTAGAGACAGGTGCTGTACTCACAGGAACAAATGACAAATAAATAAGCATTACACATACCCTAAGCTATAAAATAAGCAACAACATGCAAATTGCTCCCCTAACATAACAAACTGAAAGATAAATGTTATGCCCCTAAAAGTAAATCATAAAAACAAGCAGACATACAAATATAGTATGGGCAGCTCTTCTCTGGTTCAGTTCCACTGGCTCAGGTGGGTGTTGGAAGGATGGTAAGGAGAGTGCTCTGATTTGAACCAAAAAACACATTCAAGCTTCAGGTTGCATACTGTACAATGCTATGGGCAAAATCTTGAATAATCCAGGAAGCATCAAAAGAAGGTAGAGGGAATACATTTTCACTGCATAAAAAAAAAAAATTATTGACATGTAATCACTTCAGGTAGAGAGAGAGAGAGAGATCAGCTGGCCCAGTGTACAGAAAGTGATGCTACCAAGCCAAAGGTGGGTGACTTTTAATCGGCTGCCCTCGGGCCCATCTTTCATTGTTTTTGTTCAGACATTCCTCTAGGTCGTATAGTCCTGGTGTACAATTTGCCATCCCGCGATCACTTGTGGTTGCTGTGAGGCTGAACACTGTGACGCTGATGTGTCAAATGTATTAATGGCTGGTTACCCAATGCAGACAGAGAGTGGGGTAGAGCTCCCCAATTAAAACTAACTTGGAAGGAGGAGTGGCATCCACTTCCATAATAGCTTGCCTCTGGAAACCCTATGAACCTGGAGAGAGGATGAAAGGCACCCAAGCGTTGAGGACTCTCCTTCATAGGGTCGCTATGAGTTGCCTGCGACTCGACAGCACTTAACAACAACAACAATCATTTCAGGAAGAAGCAAATGATCAAGAACCAATAGTAATGAAGGAAGAGGATTAAGTTGCATGGAAGGCATTGGCAAAAAATAAGGTCCTAAGAAATTATGGGTTTTAAATGGATCTGTTTCAAAAGAGATTCATTTTTTGGGTGTGCTCAGAAGTCTGCACCAAAAAATGTGGGAAACAGCTATTTGGCCAAAAAGGTGATCCAACAAAATCACTGGCCAAACAATATCATTAATATCACATGCAAGTAAAACATTCTTGAAGATCATCCAAAACCAAATTAGTACATAAACAGAGAACTTCCAGAATTAAAGCTGGATTTAGAAGAGATTGTGGCATAAGGATATTATTGCCGATATCAAATTTACCCTGGCTTAAAGCAGAGAATATCAGAAGGATATCTGTTTGTGTTATTGTTAATTCAAAACATTTGACTGTGTGGATCATAATGGTTCATGGCTAGCACTGAGAAAAAACAGGAATCCCAGAACATTTCATTGTGCTCATATGAAACTTATACCTACACCAAGACGCTATTGTTTGAATAGCACAAAGGAACACAGTATAGTTTAAAATCAAGAAAGGTGTGTATCAGGGCTGTATCCTTTGTCCTTAAGTATTCAACTTGTATGTTGAGCAAACACTTGATATGCTGGACTTTATAAATGTGGTATCAGGATTGGAGGAAACCCCATCAGCAACCTAATTTATGCATACAGCACAACCTTGCTTGCTGAAAGTGAGGAGGAATTGAGATTCTTGCTGCAGAAGTTCCAAGAATACAGCCTTCAATATGGATTACATGTCAACATCAAGAAAACCAAAATCTTCACCACTGGACCAACAATAAAAAATATTATAATAGATGGAGAAAATATTGTAGTTGTCAACTATTTTATCTTGTTTGGATCAACAATCAACATATTTGATACCAGTAGTTAAGAAATCAAACACGTTACATTAGGAAAATCTGTTGTCAAGAACCTCTTGAAGGTGTTCAGGAGAAAGGATGTCACTATAAAGACTAAGGTACATCTTAGCCAAAGCATGGTGTTTTCAATTACTTGCTATGTTGAATGATAAATCAGGATGGCAGAAGAAGAATCAATGTCTTTGAGCTGTGGTGTCAGAGAACTGTATTAAAAATATCACAGACTATAAAAAACCCAAATAAACACATCTTTGAAAATGTGCAACCAGGGCTCTTTAGTGGCAATAATTATGGATTTTCTTTTCCCTACTTTGGAGGGGCCAGTTCTTGGAAAAGAAAATCATGCACATAGTTTAGATCCACCAGCTTTTCTAAAAAAAAAAAGATAGGCCATCTCCTCTGATCCAATTTATAGCCTCTAAATCTCACTAGAGAGTTAGCTAAGAGTCATTTCCAACTTGATGTCAATGAGGCAGTTGATTTATATACTGTTGTTGTTTGTGCCATCGAGTCACTTGCGACTCATAGTGACCCTGTGTACAAGAGCCCTAAAGGCTGTTCTATCCTGTGCCAACCTTGCCATCTCAAACACACTCATTCTCACCACCCCAGTCACAGAATTGATCCATCTCATTGAGGGTCTTCCTCTTCTGCACCGTCTCTTCACTCTCCCAAACATGATGTCCCTCTCCAAGGGCCAGTCCCTCTTTGCTACATGCCCAAAGTGTGTCAGACGAAGCTTCAGAATCCTTGACTTCAAAAAGCATTCCAGCTTCACCCTTTCC
The DNA here is from genome assembly GCF_000299155.1 of Elephantulus edwardii. Classification (NCBI taxonomy): domain Eukaryota; kingdom Metazoa; phylum Chordata; class Mammalia; order Macroscelidea; family Macroscelididae; genus Elephantulus; species Elephantulus edwardii. The sequence goes on from NW_006399828.1 coordinate 3,791,374, forward strand.
AGGACAAACCTGTTTGTTCTCCTAACAGTGCATGGT
>NW_006399828.1:3795299-3801994 GCF_000299155.1 Elephantulus edwardii
AGGAGTTTATTAAGGAAGGAAGTAGGAGAGTGGGGGAGTCAAAGAATATCACCCAAAGAAGTCCAGGTTTTCATCCAACAGTTCCAAGGCACAAATCCTTAATTAGTCCATAGCAAGAACAGCCAATATTCAACTGTGGCCAGCACAGTTATAAACTTAATGGGAGCAATCTGGTGGAGGTTTGTTGTATGTTGAAACTGATTTGATGGCAAGCGTTTAGTATTAATACAAGAAAACTTAGTTGGTGGTGCAGTGGATTAAATTTGAGCCATTGAGGGAAAGATGAGACAGTATACTCCCATTAAGTTTACAGGCCCAGAAGCTACATAGATCAATTGGTAGTTTGTTGTGTTTGGGGGGGAACATTGTTCTAATTGGTATAGCTCTTGTCTGTCAGTTTGCTGTACTGAGATAATGTGTGGGTTGCTGTGATACTGAAAGCAGTGCCACTTGTGTGTCAAATGCCATAATAAGAGTTATCCCTGGTGGACAAGTTTTGTTTTGGGTTTTTTTAAAAAAAATTATTAATTTTAATAAACTTTTACAGATATTTTGGATTTTTATTCATTCATTTTTGCATTTTTTCTTTACTCCCTTCCCCCCAGTTTACTCTGCTCCTTGAAAAGCAAAAGATAAACTTCTTTGTTGGTATACAATCCCCCTACCCCTGCCCCTACACAAATGCACTCCACTATACAACCTTAATTCTGGATTCCTGTGATAATCATAATATGCTATCATATATCACTTTTAAACTGTTCTCTCCCTCATCTGTTTCAATTAAGTATACATAATCTATCCAGTTTTTCTCAGTCTTACCCCAACCCTGATGTAAGTCACTTTCTACAACAGTGGCACCATGCAGTATTTATGCTTTTGTGGACAGATTTTAGTCTCACTTCTGGTCTAGGAAGCAAGGAAGCAGGTGTGGCCATCCACTTCCTAAATAACAGTGTCTGAGAACTCTATGAACATGGTGACTGCCTCAGTAGGTTCTAGTGTGTCAGGAAGTGTGAAGATGGCCCAGGATTGGACAGGGTTCAGATCAGCTGTTGATAGGGTTGCTAAGAGTCATACTAAACTTCATGGCCCCTAAAACCAAAAATAACTCTCTCCTGTAGGGTTGGAATCAGCCCAGTGGCAGTGGATTGAGAACCAAAAGAGTGATTAAAAACTGTTGACCAAGATTAAGGAGAAAAGGATCATTCAGAAAAGTCTCAAAAGGGATGCGTACCTCTCTCTGATGGCTATCAACTAATATTGGAACATGCAGCTAAAAAGCTAAATACAAAGCAGAGAACTTTTAACAGAGTCTCAGAGTCTGAGTGTCAGGAACTAACTCTTGCAGCACAGCATGTTATGTTCCAACAGCTGATCTATGTGAGAAAGACAGGCTGTCTCTACCTGTAAAGATTTACAATCTCGGAACCCAATAGAGGATGGCGATGTATCACAATCTACTCGATGCCAATGAATTTGGGTTTTAGGTATTGGATTTCTTATTAGTAAAATAAATACATTAAAAGAAATTAAAATAATAAGGTTTTATAAAAAACTCTAGCCACTGAGTTTGGTCTCTGAATGTATAAGAATGAATAGGAAGAAAATGGACTAACTCAGAGAATAAAATATAATTTGGATTTATCCCAATCCCTGATTTGATTAAGGAAATCAAGCAGAATGGATTTTGGCAATACTTAAGATATACATGTGAGAATAGCTACAATTATTTTTTATTGTTATCCTGGTGAATGTTACTGATTGGAATCTAATAAGCTGAGGCCAGGGATGCTACTAAAAGTTCTAGAATGTACAGAAAAGTGCCCCACAATAAATTACAATCTGTATGCAGAACAGATCATCCAGGAGGCTGGATTCTATGAGGAGAAATGCAGCATCAGGATTGTCGAAGATCTATCAACAATCTGCATTACACAGACGACACAACCCTGCCTGCTGAAACTAAGGAGGACCTGAAGCGCTTGCTACAGAGGGTCAAGGACTGCAGCCTTCAATACGGATTGAGGCTCAATGGCAAGAAGACAAAGATTCTCACCACTGGATCAATTGGCAGCATCAGGATGGATGGTGAAGAGATTGACATTGTTCACAGCTTTAGTCTGCTTGGCTCCACAATCAACCCTCTTGGCACCAGCAGCCAGGAAATTAAAAGACTTATTGTGATGGGAAAGTCTGCTGTAAGGGACCTCTCTAAAGTACTGAAGAGCAATGGTGTCTCTCTGGAGACTTATGTGCGCCTGATACAGGCCATGGTCTTTACAATCACATGGTATGCACCAAAGAGTTGGACAATGACTAGGGAAGATAGAAGGAGAATTGATAACCTTTGAGCTTTGGTGTTGGTTTTGAGGGTATCATGGACTGCTAAGAAAACAAACAGATTCATCTTGGAGAGTGTTAAACGGGGCTGCTTTTTGGAGGCAAGGATTCTGAAGCTTCGTCTGACATATTTTGGTCATGTTGTAAGGAGAGACCAGTCCTTAAAGAAGGACATCATGCTTGGGAGGGTGGAGGGCAGGCACAGGAGTTGAAGGTCCTCTAGAAGATGGATTGATTTGGTGACTGGGGTAAACGGGATGAGTGTGTCGGAGACAATGAGATTGGCACAGGACAGAACAGAGTTTAGGGCTGTTATATATAGGGTCGCTATGAGTCACAAGCAACTCAACGGCACTTAACAACAACAACAACAGCAATTAAAAAAAGAGACCATCTCACTATACTATTGTTGAGTTGAGTTTGATGCATCATGAGCTCTTGTGACAGAATAAAAACACCTCATAGGCTTTAATCTTTCAGGAAAAATCACCAGGTTTTTGTTTTGTTCTGTTTTCTCTCAGATAACTGCAAGAGGGTTCAAACTGCCAACCTTTAAGGTGATGACTTACCACTTTAATCCCTTCACAGCTCCTTCAATCAATACATTATATTGTTGTGGTTATGCAGCATTGAGTTGGAAGTGAATCTCTCATAGCTGCCCCGCCAGTGGGTTTTCAGAAGCAGTAAATTGCACAGAAGGAGACTACCTATCATTCTCCCATGGAGCATTAGTCAGGACTCCTTCAACCACTAAGCCTATGTTGTTGCTGTGGTGTATAGTTGAGTTGAAACTAACTCATAACCGACCTTTCAGCAAGTTTTCAAAGCAGTAAATCACAAGGGAAGTAATTTCCCATCTTTCTTTCTTAGAGTAACTGGCAGATTCAAAGTGTGTACCTTCAGGTTGGCAGTGTCGCTTCTACCACTAGGCCGCAAAAGCAACCAAAAATGTCTACAGGAAACATCAAGACTACAAAATGAATACCGAAAGCCTTTTGCTTTGCTAAGGGTCAGAGAAGAATTTCTGGTGTTAAGACTCAATACTTTGCTTTTCATAAAACAGAATTAGGCTAGTTATAAGGAAAATAAATAAAAGGTGTGAAGAAATAGCTAGCAGACGTTGTTAAAAAGGCCCCCCCCCCTTCTTCTGTTAGTATTCAGGCTTACTTTTTTGTTTCTATAGATGAGAAAAAGCAGAACACATCTGAATTCTAATGGAGATGATTTTAAAAAGTGAAGGGAAAATCTGTGGAACAAACCGAAGAGAACTACTAAAGGGATGTCCTTGGCAAGAGAGGACGGAAGCTTGTGCACAATTGCAGAAACGGACGTCATACAAAATCTTGCGTAGCTTCACAGAAATAGACAAGATAAACTATATGAATATAGTGTACTTGTAAGCATGGGTTTATGCTTGCTGAAAATCAGAGCAAACAACTAGACTTCCTGTGCACTCTAAGGAAAAGAATATAAAACCCTGGGGCAATGAGTCACTGGTCTTGGGTTCTCAGACCATAATCTTCAGGGATAACAAGATCAATAGATATAAACGCTACAGATAAGATCCAATATCCTGTTTTAGTGAGATTCATTTAAGCTTGTGAGCAGTCGTCTGAGGGGTAATAGTTGGTCTCTTCCTGGCCAAAGCAAATAAGACTGAAGAAAATCAAAGACACATTATAGCTATTAGTTCTTAATCCTAATGGGACATGAAAATGCATCCTCCTCAAACTTGAGGCCACAATAATGAGACGGTGCCTAAGAGTCTTCTGATTACTCAATAATTTTTAATTTAAAAATTATTTTAAAGATTAAAAAAAACCAACTCTAAAACCACCCCCTATAAAATATTATCTCACCCCAGTAAGAATAGCAAAATTCAACAAAGCAGCAAACAACAAATGCTGGTGAGGTTGTGGAGAAACTGGGACCCTTATCCACTATTGATGGGAGTGTAAAATGGTGTGACCATTCTGGAAGGTGATATGGCACTTTCTCAAAAATTGCAAATAGAAATACCATTTGACCCAGAAATTCCACTACTGGAAATATACCCTAAAGAAACCAAAACTGCCACCCAAGTAGATATATGCACACCCAGTTATTGTTGCATTGTTCACAATAGTAGAGAGCTGGAAACAACCTAAGTGTCCATCAACAAACAAATGGACCAAGAAGCTGTGGTACATTCACACAATGGAATACTATGCTACATTGAAAAACAAGGAACTCATGAAATATTAAACAAAATGGGTGACCATGGAGGACACTATGCTGATTGAAATATCTCAGTCATAAAAGGACAAATAGTGCATAATGCCACTGTTATAAAACACAACTGACATCAGGGTTGTGTGGAAACTAAGAAAAAAGGGGATAAATAATGTATGCTGAATTGAAACATACGAGGCAGAGAACTGCTTAAACAAAATATATGATGATTAGATATTATTTGTATGACATCAGTCCAGAATAAGAGCTGCATAGTCAAAGGGACTGGGGGAGGGAGGATTTTATAACAATGAAAGGATTTTTTTCAAAGATTGTGAACTTGGGGTGGGGAGAGTGGTGGCTAGGGAGGAAAATGTGCAACAAAGAAAGAATGGAATCCATTTTCCCTGTAAACTTTCATTAAAATATCAATTTTTAAAAAAGAAAAGTTTTTTAAAACCCTAAAAATAGCATAAACAGTATGAATACAAAATTAAGTAATAAATGATTTTTTAATTACCCAGACTATCAATTGTTTTAAAAAAACCCAACCAAAAACAAACAAACAAAACCCTGCTGACAGATATGAATATAAGCATACGCAGAAACACACTATAATTTTATTTTTTATCTTATTGACTGTGCAAAGACATTTGACTGTGTGGATCACAACAAATTGTCACTAAGGTTGAGAAGAATGGGAATCCCAGAACATGTGATTGTGCTCTTGTGAAACCTATACTTGGACCTGGAAGCGGTCATCTGAACAGAACAAGAAAGCATTGCAAGGTTCAAGATTGGGAAGGGTGTGTATCCTGCCTCCATATCTTTTCAATCTATATACAGAACACATCATTCAGGAGGCTAGACTTTATGAAGAGGAATTGTGGCATCAGGATTGAAGGAAGACTCATCATCAACCTGTGTTATGCAAATAACATAACCTTGCTTGCCAAAACTGTGGAGGATGTGAAGCGTTTGCTGCAGAAAGTCAAGGACTATAATCTTCATTATAAAATGAAGCTCAACATTAAGAAAACAAAGATTCTCATCACTGGGCCAATTGGCAGCACCAACATACATGGAGAAGAGATTGAGATTGTTAGCAATTTCAGCTTCCTCAGGTTCAAAATCAACACACTTGGCACCAGTAGGAAATCAAAAGTAGAATTGCATAGGGAAAATCTGTAGTAAGGGACCTCTCCAGAGAACTAAAGAGCAACGATGTCAGTCTAGAGACTGACAGGTATGTCTGATACACACCATGGTCTTCACAATTACTTGCTACACATCAGAGGGCTAGACAATGACTAAGGGTGACAGAAGAAAAATAGATGCCTTTGAGTTGTGGTGCTGGAGAATGAAATTAAGCATATCATGTACTTCCAAGAGAATAAACATGTCTGTCTTGCAGATGGTAAAACCAAACTGCTCCTTGGAGGCAAGGATTTTGAATCTCTAATTCACATACTTTGGGCAGACAGTCAAAAGGAACAGGTTCTCAGAGAAGGCTGTAATGCTTGGAAGGGTGGAGGGACAGCACAGGAGAGGAAGATCTCAGAGGAGATGGATTGACACAGTAATCGCGATAATGAGGGTAGGAGTGTTGAAAGCTGTGAGATTGGCCCAGGATAGGACTGAGTTCAGAGCTATTGTGCATAGGATTACTATGAATTACAGTCAATTGGATGACACATAACAACAGCAACAAATGTGAAGAGGAACACAAAAAATTAGTGTAACAAAAGTATATTTGATATAAATTAACATGGACATTGTCAATCTGGAGAGTATCAAGAAGTCCATACAGACATGCCATTCACTTTCCAGTCAAACACTGGAATTCTGGCTGCTGGAGAGAGAGAGAGGGAGGGAGGAAGAGAGAGAGAGAGAGGTGTACATAGAAATAAAGGGAGATACATATCGAGAGATAATTTTCTAAAGGAGGCCAATGCCTAAGGAAAAAATAATCTCAGCTATAGTGTGTATTATCCAAAAACGACTGGAACAGCACATAACCAGAGAACTACCAGAAGTCCAGGCTGGGTTTAGAAGGGGTCGTGGTACTAGAGATATTGTAGCTGATGTTAGATGGATCTTGGCTGAAAACAGGGAATACGAGAGGAATGTCTATATGTGTTTCA
>NW_006399828.1:3802840-3834902 GCF_000299155.1 Elephantulus edwardii
CGTCTAACATACTTTGGACATATTGTGAGGAGAGACTGGTCCTTAGAGGGACATCATGCTTGGGAGGGTGAAGGGACAGCGCAGGAGAGGAAGACCCTCTATGAGGTGGATTGATTCAGGGACTGGGATAATCGGGATGGGAGTGTCAGAGACAGTGCAATTGGCACAGAGGAGAGCGGAGTTTAGGGCTGTTGTACATAGGGTCGCTATGAATCGCAGGCGACTTGACGGCACATAACAACAACAACAACAACATAGTGTGTATTGGAGCTCTCGTGGCCTACTGACAAGATGCTGCACTGCAAAGACAGTCACCAGCTGCTTCACGGGAGAAGGATGGACAATCAATCTTCTTCTGTGCAATGAATTGCCTCTGATAACCCACTGAAAGGTCAGCTATAGGTGGGTTCTGACTCTACAGGACACAACAACAACAAAGTGTATATTAGGATATTGCTCAGTTTGACTTTGGGTAAAGAGTTCCTTAACGGTAGTTCAAAAGGATATATAGTAAGAGCAGATGACCTGAGTGAGTCACTCTAATTCCAGGGAGTCAGGAAATCTAGATTGTCTAGTGGTAAGAAGTTGTGGTGTAAACCTGAAGGCAAGTGGTTTCAATCTACCAATTGTTCTGAGGGGAAAAGAGGAGAAATCTCTCCTGTGATTGAAAGCTTCTGAAAACTTGCTGGAGGGTCACTTGCAACTCATAGCATTCCTATGTCCAACAACCCTAAGCCTTGCTCTATCCTGTGCCAATTTTATTGTCTCTGATACACCTAGCCCATTACACCAGTCACTGAGTCAATACATCTCATTGAGGGTCTTCCTCTCTTGCCCTGTTCCACCACCCTCCCAAGGATGATGTCCCTCTCCAAGGACTGGTCCCTCCTTACACCATGTCCAAAGTATGTCAGATGGAGCTTCAGAATCCTTGCCTCCAATGAGCAGCCTGGTTTCACACTTTCTAGGATGAACCTATTTGTTCTCCCACTCCATGGTATATTCAGTACTCTAGCACTCATTGTCCAGTTCTCTGATACATAGGAAGTAATTGCACGGTTCCAAATGAATTGTACATAATAACAACACAGTGGTCTCTGTTATTTGTGCCATCAAGTTAATACTCACATTTATCCTCTTATTTTCCTTCTTTTAAGCAAATACTCTTATCATCAATCTATATGAAAATTATTTTGTAATATTAGTCTATAGATGGATGATTCAGTCTTTTTATGTGTATAATTGATGGTTTAAAAATATTTGTATTACAGTGACATTTCCTTTTATAGCTTATTTTAGTAAAGGCATTCAAATCTGTGAAATTATTAAATTGGGTGATCATCTATAGTTATTTTTTCATGTGTAACCTAACATCTTGTAGGAAATTTTAAATTTTCCTGTATTCTGATCAATGTTAAAAACTTATCAAATTGATGACCCTTAATAACTATCTACGGTAAAACAGAGTATGGTGAATTATTATTACTGATAGCCTTGTTGTGGACCTGTCAATGCAGCATTTCATGCCAACTAGCAAAAAAGTTTGCTACTGTTTCAGTAACAAAATTTCATTAATTTTGCATTACAAATCAACTCAAAGGCTTATTAATATTTCTATTAGAATTTTATCTCTTCTTGTTAACAAATAACTGTCTTTCATATGATCCAATACATTTTTGTTACAGTTTACTTTTTGATATTTTAATTACTGTAGTTTAATAATCTTTACAATTTTTATTTCTGTTTAAGACTTTGAAATCAGAGGCATTTGGGGTGTGTGAATATATGAGCCTGAAAGTGGATCCTTAATTCCATTTTAAAGTCTTTATATGAATCTGAAAACCATGTTTAAAAAAAAACCCCAAAAATCTCAAATTCATTGCTCTTGTGTCAGAACTGCCTCATAACTGACCCTTCTGAAGATTTTTGAAGGCTATAAATCACACAGGAGAAGACTGTCCACCTTTCTCCCAAGGAGTCACTAGTGGACTTGAACCAGCAAAGAAGTATCTCCTTTGGGTTATCAGTGCAATACAGCATTCCTCCAACCTTGATCTAACTGAATAATATACCCTAAAGAAAACATCCCTTTTTTCTGACATCTGACAGGATATGACAATCTATTCCCAATTGGGCTGTCTCATTACTGTCAAATGGATGCAGGATGCAATAACTAATAACTAAAGGTCTTCATACTCACCATTATATAAATCTTTATAATGGCCCTCCAGAAAGAGACATGAATGAGTACATAATTTTACTAACATGTTATTAGAAAATTCTGGCCTGTCACTGTCATCAGACCAACCTATAATAAACAGAATGATACATACTTTATTCACTCAAAACACTAGCATAGTACGACAAGCTGGGAAGCAGGAGTGGCATGCATTTCCTGAACAACATGCCTCTGGAAACTATGAACTTTGATAAATGTTGATGGTTGTAGAGGGGCTTTAGGGCTTTTGTTCATAGGGATGCTACTTGACTTGAAGGCAATCAACAACAACTACAACAAGTTAACTTACACAGGATTCAGGAAATTCCAGTATTATAGTCTGCTAACTCAAAGTCTGTTCCTCTCTAGTGGTTCAAATCTACTAGTGGCCTCAAGGGAGAAAGATGGACAATCTTCCATGCAATTTACAACCTTCAGTATCCAATGGAGAGTTAGCTCTCAGTTGGTTCTTCCTCAGTGGCAATGAGCTTGATTCTGCTTATTAACATATCCTTGCCAAAGTTTCTCTTTTATATGTCACATCTTTAACTTTTCTGATGATCATTCAGCCATTATGAATTTTGTGGTCATAAGGAGCTGTGCTAGCAACTCAAAGGCAAGTGGTTTGAATCCACCAGATGATCTGTGAGAGAAAGGGGAGAAATTTTCCATGCAATTTACAGTCTCTGAAAAACCTGCTGTAGGGTCTGCTATGAGTCAGTTCTGGCTCAACAGATAACATTACAACTACACAAATTTGTATCCTTTTTCATTAGCTGTCAAAGAGAACACATGTAGTCTGAGACAATGGACAATTCCCCATCCAGACTGTCTCCATCTCTCTCTAAACCTATTTTATTTGCTATATGGCATTTCGTGTAATTTAGTTTTTACAGAAAAAAATTTTTATATCCTCTCTATATGTTTGAATGAGTAGTTTACAACTTCTCACTTTTTATTTGAATCATTCAAAAATGTATTTCCAAATTGAAGTGAAACAACAGATTCATCCTGGAAAGGGTTAAGCCGGGTGGCTCCTTGGAGGCAAGGATTCTGAGGCTCCGTCTAACATACTTTGGACATGTTGTAAGGAGAGACCTGTCCTTGGAGAAGGACATCATGCTTGGGAGGGTGGAGGGACGGTACAGGAGGGGAAGGCCCTCTATGAGGTGGATTGATTCAGTGACTGGGGTAACCACGATGGGTGTGTCAGAGACAGTGCAATTGGCACAGGACAGAGCAGAGTTTAGGGCTGTTGTACATAGGGTTGCTATGAGTCGCAGGCGATCCCACGGCACATAACAACAACAACAACAACAACAACAACAACAACAACAATGTATCAGAATTTTGTTAACATTTTGCTTATCAAATGTATAAAGAAACACTTGGAATTATTTTAATAATATATCTACTGCAAGTAGATACCACTAAAATTGTTGTTATTGTTAGGTGCTATCAAGTCAATGGCGAGCCTGTGAACAACAAGTTTTAACCCTGTCCTATGCTGTGCCATCCTCACACTTCCTGACACTTCAGTGCCCATTGCAGCAGTCATCATGTCAAACCACCTGGTTGAGGATTTTTCTTCCTTCACCAAGCCTCCACCTCTCTGAGCATCATGTCCCTCTCCAAGGAATAGCTCCTTATAGCAACATGCTCAAAGTATGTGAGGCAAAGCCTCATCAACTTTGTCTCCAAAGAGCATTCTGGCTGCACCTTCTCCAAGACATATCTGTTTGTTCTCTTGGCAGTACATGAAACGTTCAGCACTCTTCTCCAACATTACAGCTCAAAGGCATAAATAGGCATAAATTATTTTTCTGTCATTCTTAGTCATTGTCCAGCTCTCAGATGCATAGCAAGTGATCTGAAAACCATGACCTGAATTAGAGACACCTTAGGTCCTCAAATTTACATCATTATTCCTCAATAATTTGGACAGGTCCCTAACTGTAGACTCTCCCAGTGTAATAAATCTGCTGATTTCCTGACTGCTGATACCAATGGTGTTAACTATTGATCCAAGTAAGATGAGGTTGTTGACAATTTAAATCTTTTCTCTATTTATTATGATGCTATCAGGGCAGTAGAAAGGATCTTTATTTTCTCTACACTGAGATGCAATGTCAAAGGGAAAACATGCCAATGTAAAAGAGCTGAACAGAAGATTTCAAAGGTCAGCTTGAGAAGACAATGCAAAGTATTACAATTGAATGTGCAGAGAACTGGAATTGGAGAAAAAAAGAGGGAAGAACTCACTCTGCATTTCTCAAGCTGAAAGAACTGGAAAAACAAATAGAGCTGCAGTGTTGAAAGATGTTATAGGTCAGGTTGTGGAGAAATTGGAACCCTTATTTAGTGTTGGTGGGAGTGTAAAATGGTTCAACCATTATGGAAGGCTGTATGGCACTTTCTTAAAAAGTTGCAAATAGAAATGCCATTTGACCCAGCAATTCCACTACTGGGAATAAACCCTAAAGAAACTATAACCACCACTCATGCAGATATATGCACACTCATGTCTTATGCAGCTTTGTTTACAATAGCAAAGAGTTGGAAACGACCCAAATGCCCATCAACAAATGAAAGTTTAGCTAGCGAAGCTCTGTTATATTCACACAATGGAATACTATGATGCACTGAAAAACAAGGAACTCATGAAATATTATACAAAATGGGTGACCCTGGAGAACATTACGCTGAGTGAAATATCTTAGTCACAAAAGGACAAATATTGCATAAGGCCACTGTTGTAAAATGGAACTGACATCGAGGTTGAGGGGAGACTGAGAAAGAGGGAATAAATAAAGTATACTGCATTGAAACCAGATGGGGGAAAGAACTGCTTAAAAGGAATATATGACTAGGTATTATTGTCATGACAGGAGTCCAGAATGAAGGCTGCATAGTGGAGTGGACTTGGGGGGAGGGTTGTATAACAATGAAAGAGTATTTTACTTTTAAAAGATAAGAACAAATGGGGGTAGGGGATGGGCAGGGAAAAAAGTACAACAATGAATGACTGGAAACCCTAAGTCTCTGTAAACTTTCATTAAAATTTTTAAAAAATATTTTTAAAAAAGAAAGATTCTATACATTATATTTTGAATGACCCAGAAAGCATCAAAAGAAGATGGAAGGAATACACAGAATAACTATATCAAAAAGAATTGACTGACACTAAAAAAAATTCAGGAAGTATCATATGAGGAGTTAATGGTAGTGAAAGAAGAAGTAGAAGCTGCATTGAAGGCACTGGCAAAAAAATAAGGCCCCAGGAATCAATAGGATACCAACTGACTTGTTTTGATTAACAGACACATCCCTAGATGCACTCACCAGTCTATGCCAGGAAATTTGGAGGACAGCTGTCTGACTAACGGATTGGAAGAAATCCATATGTGTTCCCATTCCCAAAATAGGTGATGAAACAGAACGTGGAAACTATCGAACCATCTCATTAACATCACATGCAAGCAAAATACTGCTGAAGATCATTCAAAAATGGCTAGTACAGTACATAGATAGGGAACTGCCAGAAGTTCAAGCAGGATTTAGAAGAGGACATGGCACCAGGGATATCACTGCTGATGTCAGATGGATCCTGGATGAAAGTAAAGAATATCAGAAGAATATCTATTTGTGATTTATTGACTATGCAAAGGCATTTGACTGTGTGGATCATAACAAGTTATGGCTAACATTTGGAAGAATGGGAGTCTTAATTGTGCTCATGCGAAATCTATAACTAGACCAGGAGCCTATTGTGAAAACAGAGCAACAGAACACTGTTGTTGTTGTTGTCATTGTTGTTATGTGTCAATGAGTTGCTTGTGACTCATAGTGACCCCATAGGGGGGCAGCAGCCATGAACCCTGCGCTATCCTGTGTCAACTTTACTGTCTCTGATACACTTACCCTAATTACCCCAGTCACTGTATCAGTCCATCTCATTGATGATCTCTCTCTCTTTCTCTGTCTCTCCACCCTTCAAAGCATGATGTTTCTATCTAAGGGCTGGTTCCTCCTTGCAACATGCCCAACGTATGTCAGATGAAGTCTCACAATCCTCCAAGGAGTAGCCTGGTTTTAGCCTCTCTAGGATGAACCTGTTTGTTATCCTGGCAATCCATCGTATATTCAACACTCTTCTCCGGCACCACAGCTCAAAGGCATCAATTCTCTTTCTATTATCCCTAGTCCTTGTTCTGTTCTCTGATGCATAGCCAGCAATTGAGAAGACTATGGCCTGGATCAGGAGCACCTTAGTCTCCAGACTGATGTTGTTGCTCTTCAATACTCTGGAGAGGTCCCTGATAGCTGACTTTCCTGGCCAACTGACTGGAAGAGATGTATATTTTTTCTCATTCCAAACATAGGTGACCCGACAGAGTGCAGAAATTATCTAACAATAACATTAATATCATATGCAAGCAAGATTCTGCAGGAAATTATCCAAAAATGACTAGCGCGGTACATCAACAGAGAACTGGCAGATGTGCAGTTCGGGTTTAGAAGAAGAGACTGTGGTACTAGCAATATTATAGATAAAGTTATATGGATCTTGGCAGAAAGCAGAGAGTACTTTCGGAATGTCTATTTCTGTTTCATTGACTATGGAAAGGCATTTGACTGTGTGGACCACAACAAACTGTGGCTGACTCTAAAAATGGGAATCCCAGAATATTTGATTGTGCTATGCGAAATCTATACTTGAACCAGGAGGCAGTCGTCAGAACAGAGCAAGGAGACACTGCATGGTTCAAAATAGGGAAAGATGTATGCCAGGGATATGTTCTATTTCCCTACCTTTTCAATCTATATGCAGAACAGATCATCTGAGAGGCTGGGCTATATGAGGAGGAATGTGGCATCAGGATTGGAGAAAGAGTCATTAACAACCTGGGTTATGCAGATGACACGACCCTTTTTGCTGAAACTCAGGAGGACCTGAAGCACTTGCTGCAGAATGTCAAAGACTATAGCCTTCAATAACGATTGAAGCTCAACATCAAGAAAACAAAGATTCTCACCACCAGTCTGATTGGCAACATTATGATAGACGGCAAAGAGATTGTTAACAGCTGTAGTTTGCTTGGTTCCACAATCAACACTCTTGGTACCAGCAGCCAGGAAATCAAGAGACGAAGGGCACACTACATGGTTTAAATATAAGAAGGGAGTGTATCAGGGTTGTATTCTCTTTTTGTACCTATTAAATCTGCGTACTGAGTAAATTATTCAAGAAAATGGAAATTATGAAGAAAAATGCGGCATCAGCATTAGAAGAAAGCTCATCAATAACCTGCGGTATGCAGATGACACTGCCTTGCTCTCTGACAGTGAGGAGGACTTGCAGCACTTACTGCAGAAGATCAAAGAACACAGACTTCAGTATGGATTGCTGCTCAATTGGGCAGCATCACCTCCGATGTACAACAGGACTTTGGACAGTGCTCTGAAGAAAAGCCATTAAAGGAGATTTTTTAGGTGTTGTCTAAGCAACCTCCTAAAGTTCAAAGTAAGTTCATTAGATGCTGGTTTATCAGAACATAGGCAGGGATTCAGGGCCAGCCCATTGTGAAAACATGCCACATATCTTAAAACACAATTACCAGATGCTGGAGTCCTTGTTTCTCAAAACTAATTCAATAGATAATTCTCCAGTCCAAATAAGAATCCAATAAGAACTTCTTGTTCTTATATACTCCACAGGATTATTTATTTAGATTATTCCTTGATGTGAAGGTGACACCAGGTAAATCAGTTCCTAGGGAGCTCTGGTGGCCTAGTGATTAAGAAGCTGCCCTCAACTCAAAGGCAGGCTGTTAGAATTCACTAGGTGTTCTGACGGAAAAAGATGAGCATTCTCCTCCTGTGTGTTTACAGCCTCTGGAAAACAACTGTTGGAAGAAGTTTCAACTCAACGCTAATGAATGAAGGAGTCAAAAGATTAAAAGAAGTTATTTAAAAAAAAAAAAAAACAAAACGCACAAAAAACCACAAACACCTAAGGGTAAATGTCCTAAGGAGGTTACTTCAACTCCCTAGACCTAGAGATCTGGATTCCAAAAGCATTAAAATGATTGCTCATAGCATATTATAAAGGTCTACAAAATGGTGGCCTGGTGCTAAGAAGCTGCACTGCAATTCCTAAGGCATATGGTTCAAATCCACTAGATGCCCTGTGAGCGAAGGAGTGGTAATCTCTTCTTGTGCAATTGACCCTGAAAACCTGCTGGAGGATCAGCTATGAGTTGGTTCCAACAACAACAACAAAATCTTTCAAGACTTTTGCTCTATTGCATAGCTTAAACAGCTTTAAGGGGAGACAGGGTCACACAGAAACTCTTAATCAAGTTGGAATATATTTAAAATATTCCATAGAGAAGAAAAATATCTAAAATGCATTCTCACTCATAGTAATCTTCTAGAGCTGAGTAGAATGGCTTTATATATGGTTCTCAAGGCTTTAATCTTTACTGAACAGGCTAGAAAATGAGCCCCATAGGTTGAAAGTCACTCGAAAAACAACTGGGGAAGAGCTAACCTCTCAAATAGGGTTGACTTCAAAGTTTCTGGTACCTTTAATTGTAGATAAGTGTTTTGGACATATTATTCATACTATTAATCACTGGAGATGGACATTAAGCTTTGTAGAGAGTCAGTGAAAAAGAGGAAGACCCTCAATGAGATGGATTACAACAGTGCCGACAACAATGGGCTCCAAGATTGTGGGGGTGATGCAGCACAGGCAACATTTCCTTCTGCTCTACACAGGTCACTGTGGATAGGAACCACTGAGCATCGAACCACAGTCTTTCTGGAAGTAGACTGCTATACCATTCTCATGCGGAGGGGCTCTTGAGTTCAAGTAGCCCACCTTTCTCTTAACATACAACTGCTTTAACTACTGTATCACCAGGGATCTATCTAAAACTAAAACAAAACCATGTAATGGTTGCAAAATACTAAAGAAGTAAACAAATTCAGGAGCAGTAGAGACAGTTTTTCTCTAATGAGATGAAGGTAATAAACTGAGTAAGGTGGATGTGTTCTTAGTTTGGCCTATTTCTGGCTATATAGCCTTTTTAAATTCTTGGGCAATCAAGGTGGCTTTTCTTTTTTTAATACCCAGGTTACACTTGAACTTGTATAAATGCATAACAACTGCACAAACCTCATGCTGGTAACAAACCTCAGACAAGGAAGGAACTTGATTACATTATCCATCATACATATTCATTGACCATGCATATGCATTGAGGCCTCAATCTTGCATGCACTTTGAGATCACAGGGACTTATAAAGGACCCTAGCTCTTGGATCTTTATTTCAGGCTTCCTGAACTGGTGAGAATTTCTATGTGTAGGGAGATGGTGTAGCATCTCTCTGGGAACAATGAAATCCTTGTTCTACTGGCGGAAGCATCTCAAACCTTCCCTCTTGTGTTTATCTACTTGCATCCTTTCTGATTTTAATACATAACAGGTAGTCTCCATGAGCTCTTGGTGGAGCAAATTATCAATTCCATTAAAAATTATAGTTTAGGAACTTTAAGAGGCAGTTTGATTCTACAAGGTCTCTATAAGTTGGAATCAATTTGACAGCACAGAATAAACATGATAAATAATAAAAGCAGATGACACAACTTTGCTTGCTGAAAGTTAGGAGGACTTGAAGGTATTGATGTAGAAGGTCAAAGATAGCAGCCTTCAATATGGATGACATCTCAACATCATGAAAACCAAAATCTTCACCTCTGCATCAATACTCAACATCAAGATAGACGGAGAAAGGGGGGGGGGAAGTCAACTATTTCATCTGACTTGGATCTATAATTAACACTTTTGGTCCCAGTAGTAAAAGAATCAGAAGGCACATTGCATTAAGAAAATCTGCTGTACAGGACTTCTCCAAAGTGCTAAGGAATACCTATGTCAGTTTAAAGACTGAAGTGTATCTGCTCCAAGCTATAATCTTTTCAATTACTTGTTATACACCTGAATGAATGTAGAACAATGAATAAGGATCACAGAAGAATTGATGCCTTTAACTATAGTGTTGGAGAAGAGCACTGATTATCCCATAGACTGTCAAAAGAATAAATATGTCTTGGAGAAAGTACAACCACTATTTTCGCTAGAGACAAGGATGGTGAAGTTTGTCTCATACTGTGGACATGTTAATAGAAGAAGCCAGTCCTTGGGAAAGTGTATCACGTTTTGAACTGTGGAGGGCCAGCAAAAAAGAGGAAGACCTTCAAATAGATTAACACAGTGCCTCCAACAATGGGCTCAAACATAGCAGAGATGGTGAGAATGGCCAGGACAGGGCAGTGTTCATATGCATTGTTCATAAGGTCACCATGAGTCATAGATGATTTCATCAGCATCAATTCTTCTGTCATCCTTATTCACTGTAGAGCCCTCCGACACACAGCAAGTGACCAAAAAGATCCATGACCTGAATCAGGCTGACTTAAGTCTTCAGTCTGATCACTCATGTAGACTGAATAGATAAGAGAAAGAAAGGATACTTTCCTGCCATATATCGTTTCTGATTTTAAACCGTGCAGTGCTCTCTTGCTCCTTTTGGACAGCAACCTCTTGGTCTCGGCATAGGTTTCATGTGAGCACAATCAAGTGTTCTGGGACTCCCATTCTTCTCAATATTAGCCACAATTTGTTTTGATCCACACAGTCAAAGGCCTTTACATAGTCAATAAAACACAAATGGACATTATTTTGATATTGTCTGCTTTCAGTCCGGAACCATCGGACACCAGCCTCTTTTAAACCCAGCCTGAATTTCTGGTATTTCTCTGTTGGATGATATTCAGCAATATTTTGCATGCAGATCAGATATAATTCTCATCACTACTATAATCTGTCTTTCTCTTCTCCCCTGTATCTTCCCCCCCTTCCTCTAAGACTTTAAATATTACTTTTGCACCTAGATAATTACTTCAGTACGACTGTATGTGATTTTACTACATTTGGTTTCAGCTCTTGCCCAACTTATTTAAAAGACACTTGAGAGTAAGAAAAATGTTAATGCAACTTAATCATCCTTGATTATGTTTTAGTGTCTATTCAGTAACTAAGGAAGCTCTGGTGGCCTAATGGGAAGGAGCTGCACTGCCAGCCCAAAGATACAGAGTTCAAAATCCACCAGTTTCTCCATGGGAGAAAGATGGACAATCTCCTCCTGTGGGAATTGCTGCCTCTGGACATCCCCTGGGGGGGGGCACCTATCGGTGATCCCAATGAGATAGTACACAACAATAGAAACTATTATGCCAAAGCAAGACAATGCAAAAAATAAGACCTAAAAGAGTTGATGCACTTTAATTATTGTGTTGGGGAAGAACATTGAGTATCCCATGGACTAACAGAAGACCCAACAAATCTACCCCAGAGGAATGACATACAGAACACTCCTGAGAAGGATGAAGAAACACACTTTGAGCATTTTATCAGGAGAATAAAATGCTTGGGAAAGGACAGGCTATTTGGTAAAGTAGAGGATCAGTGAGAAAGAGGAAGAACTCAACAAGAGGGATCAGCCCTTTTAGGAGGTGCACAGAATTACGCACCAAGGGAATCGCAGGATGAAGTCCACGCTGCACTGAAAACACTGGAGAAGAACTCCAGGAATCGAGAGTGAAGAAAGACGACACAAAGATACAATACATAGAAAGGAATGCAGCAGAGGCTGGAGTGATACAGCTATAACCTTTTCTAATGATTATTAAGAATCACTAGAAAATAGAGGTGAGGATACTCATCTGGGGAGCCTGTAGACAGTGTAGTCTGGACAGTACCTCCAATTTGGATCTGTGGACAGTGAGAAGTCTGAGACAACATGCTTATATAGTTTCAAGCTACCCAATTTGTTATGACAGTCCTAGGAAACTAATACAGTGATTAAAAAGATTTATTGAGTTAAGATGATTCTGTAATCCCTGGTGTTCATTTATCTAAAACCTAGATTGATGGTAAATCTCCAGAGAAACATCTGATTTTAGCTTAATAAATATTCAGCCACATTCAGAACATATATGATGACATTATGGTGTCAAACAAGACGGCAAACTTAGGAGAGTGCATAAAATTATTTATTTCGAACAATAAAGTATATGTATATATCATGTAATTTCAAATTCAAACCTGTATAAAAAAGGATCAGCACATATAACTATTTTAAAAAGTACACATACAGTATATACACATACACATCACATTTTACAACCTTTTATTTAATTAAATTTCAATCATAATAAAACTATTTAGTATAGTGTTGACATACATTTACATTACAATATGCAAACTCCAATCTATAACTGAACTAGCAATATATCTGTGCATCCATCTAAATGTCTGAATACTTTTCAAGTCCACTGATTTCAACAAATAGTGGCAAATAGACACTATAATCACACATCAATCCTTAGAATATATAAGAAGAGGATGTTTTGACTGAAAAATTATATTTAGTGAGTTTTGGGCTTAGAAATCAAGTAACTGAAAATATGTTTAAACAACTATTATCTTAAATTTATTTTTAAAACAACATCAAAAAGATGTAGTTCGAGATGGCACTTATAAATTTACAATGCTTAGTAAACATTTTGGGATCATTACTACCCATTTTAATACAGATTATTCCTAAAACACTTTCATAAAGTACTATTATTATATCTTTATTTAAAAAGGCATTTTAAAACTAGCTATGGAAACAAGTGAGCTACAGTTATCAAACAAGTGAGCTACTTAGAATTTCAATTTAAATGTTTATATATTTTTTAAATGTTTATATATTTTTTTAAATGTTTACATTTTTAAAGCCAATTTCAAAAGAATATGTTCTCAAAGATAAGCTAGTTTAAAGTTTTGGTCCCATTTTTCAGATTTAAAGTACAATTTATGGAATCTCCTTTCCAAATTGATTCTAAAATATCAGTGACAATCAAAACCTTTGTATCTTGTTCTTTTTCTACTAATGACTTTTAATAACGTGAGAGTATTTAAATACTAAACTTAGTTCATTTCCAAATATCACACACATCTTTCAGTATCTTTTCCTGACTAAAATGTACTACTAGTTTTCACTCTTCATAGGCGAGCCAAAACATTTACTTAAGCAAAGGAAAAAGCCATCTCTTATGTAAATGGTTATCCAATTCACACTACTTGAGGATGGATTTCACTTTTACTAATGGACCCTATTTACATTAGTAAGAAGAACAGAAATGACTTTTTATGGTCAAGATGCTTATTCACAGAGAGGAGAGCTGAATATTTTGTGTGGGATAGATTTAGGTCTCACAGAGGAATAGGTGTAAGTTTTGTATTTAAGAGTAACCTCAGATTTTAAAAAGGGTGAAAAATTAAGCTTCAAGAAAAAGAGATGATTTACCCACAACCAATAGTGGCAGAGTGAGGCACCTAACAATTTTCCCAGCATTCATGCCACTGTGCCAAAGTGCCTTTCTGAAAAAACAAACTTCTTAGTTAGAGTAGAACAGATATAGAGTGGCTGAAAGCCATATATTGAAATTAAATTTAGAAGCCAAAACTTAGCTGCAAAACAACATTAAGAAAAACAGATTATTTTGAAATGGATTTTTCTCTTAATTTAAAACTTCAATTGAATTGCGGTACTAAAAAGTGCCACAAAGGCTCTCCAAAGTACTTAAATGTTCAGTGAAATGAGTTTAATTCTTATGAAGAGCAAACATTTCACTATGGACCTATACTTTTTCATCATAATAGCATAGGTTACTGGTTCTATTATTGTAGTGGAAAAAAACCAATTTGTCTCTAACTCATTAAAAAATGGCAGTGCGGTAAGCATATTAGATTATTATGCAATATCCAGGAACACTTGGATATTGCTAAGTAGACACCATTTATCACAGAACCAGTTTCTTTATAGTCTTGGGTTCTGTCAAAGAGGTGCAAAGCTTTCTGTCTAATTTAGAATCTGCAGGATTACTGAGATCATTTAAAAAGGTAACTGAAACATTCTGAGAAGACTAACAGATTCATGGTACCAATTTGAAAGGCAACTGTATAGTTTAGAATGTAGTTGTGAATTTCTTGTGATTCATGAAGGAAGACATTCTGAATATAAATGATATATAATAAGAAAGATATGTATGGATTTACTTCCTCAAAGCAGATATGACATAGTTAATGCCCAAGTAGCTAATCTTCAAAATAATGGTATTTTTCCCCCTTCACGAATTTTATTGAATTTTGGCATTTTAAAAATTGGTCCATGGAATTTTCTATGAACTTAAACTTTCAATTAAGCAGAACACATGTTCCTCCTCTTCTTCCATTCCAGATTTCACTGCTGAAGAATTTCCGTATTCAACTAGATTGATTAGATCCACATTCTTGAGTATTAAAATCAGAATACAAGCTTTGTGAACACACGTACATGCCTGTTTGAATGCTCAAGCTAATAGCATTTTTCTATGTCCCAGTAAATAGAAATCAGTGGTTAAAGAAATCACACTATCCAATTGAGAATTATCAACCCAGACAGGACCTATGCAAATAGCTCATGTCAACCTGTGTCAATTTTCCTCATAACGCTCAAAGCCATACCTTCAGATGGGTCCCTTACAGCAATTAAACTGGTATCTGGGCTCACTTGATAACTGACTGTATCAGAGGCTAGCCAAAGTCCTGGGGAAGTGAATGCTAATTTCCAAAGCACCACGCTGAAAATTATTACTCCTTGAGGAATTATTATTATTGAGAAAATAGTACTGTTTCAGGAACCTCAATACTTCAGAGAAGAGTCTGGAAATCGTCTAGGCTCTTTGGCACAAAAAAAAGAGCAAAGGCCACTTACTGGAGTCATATTTGGATTAGCTTTTAAACATAAGCTAAAATCCAACACCACCAGAAATACTTGGACTTTAGAAATGAACAGAAAGCTAGTAGTTAGTTTTTTATGCCCTTTTTTAATGATTACATTGAAAATGGGCTGATAGTGACCATAGTATATTGCAATAATATTCTAAGATTAAATTAGACTGGAAAGCTTTGAATTCCTTTACATATCTGTTCATAGGACTTTCATGAAAATAAACTATAAGAAAACATTCTTTGACTTTAGCCAGATGTTTCAGTGACTATTAAAAAATACAACTGACAGGAATTCACTTAATAACTTACAAGTTCTTATTCAAAACCTGTGTCCATGTTGGTACTTCTGCTAAATCCACTCTTCATAAGCTGAAATGTTGTCACACATTTTAAATAGCAAACTGCCATGCACAGCTATATAAAGCTCTCTTTTTGCTTATTTATTTTTAAATTCATAAACCTTAGTGAATATAGAGTGCCTGATTTTAAACAAATGGATCCTTTAGAGAGATAATGGTGATTATACTATAAATAACTAAAATTTCCAGATTCCTTGCACTCTTTAAAAGTCAAGTAACCTAGTTTTGAACACCCATATGAAGTGAGTGGGTGTGGTTTTTCTCACCTTAGATATAAAATAGCATAATTAAATTTCACTGTCTCCCATGGTGGAAATTTAAAATGAGACCTTCATGCACTCAGCATTTTCTCCTAAGGTCTCTTACACAACTCTGTAATGGTTTTAGAACAGAAACATTTGGCGATATATTCTGCAAACACAACTTATACACTGTCTAGTGGTCATGGGAAAAGCAGGCTTCACCAGTGTCCATCCACAGCTTCTTCTTAGGTTAACTTGTCTTCACTCTACAACGGCATCACTGCTCTAGCATCTTCCCCACAAGGACAGAACCTGTCACGTCCATTCATCTAGTGAGATATGGGTGGCATGGTTTTGTCAAAAAGAGATCATGGTCAGACCTCTACCTTTAAATTGGCAACGACAAGGCTGACTGTTGCCTACTTCTACCACTTCTTTCCCACTGTTTTCAATACTGCACAGTGGCTGATGCAACTGAGTTTTTGTTTTGTTTTTAAAATTCTTTCTTCTAGATCCCTTTGAGGGAAAAACGCTACCTTCCCCCTCTTCTCCAGGCTGAAATCTACTTGCAGAGGCCAGGTTACCTACGACTGCAGGTTGAAACTGAGAAGTAAAGCTTTGCGGTATTTCAGCAGTTAGACATTTCTGAAGGCATGCAAACGGGACGTGCAGTCTAGGACGCGTGCGTTTCTTCCCCCACGTCAGCTGCAAGTTCTAAATGAGACTACAAGTCCCCCAGGTCCTTAAAATAGAGTCCTGCTCCATGCAAGTTCTTCTTTACAGATGATTAATTCAGTGCCAGTTTCACAGTAAAACACTTGGTTCCAATTTCTGAATCATCCTTATAGAGTCACGGGTAGCAAGAACAGATAAAGATGCAGTCTGTCACTCCAGACAGAATATGAATTTGTTTTAAGCTGCTTCATTTATGAAGCAAACATGAACTGTTACCCGCCTAGGGAGAAAGGAAGAAAAAAAAGAGAGGTTAGAGCACGTGTGTTTCCTCTTTACATTCTCAATGACTGAATTATGTGCGAACAACAGACAGACTCGCAAGATATGCTTCATTTACATAGTCTAAAATAATTTGATACTTTTTTCTCAAGGCAGTGATCTATTTATTACTTGCTATCATAAATCCTTAGCTTTGCCTTTTAACATTTATGAGATCTGAAATTAGTATGTGTATTTTTCTATTGTCTGTTTCTTTCTATTAGAATGTAAGTTTCATAAGGACACGGAACTTGGTCTAGATGACCTTGGTTTTTCGTTTTCACCCAATGTTTAGACCTCATTTAGATACATCAAAGACTTTCAGGAAAAACCTGTTGAATATAAGAGTGGATAAACAATAACTCATGACTTTCATACCTTAACAGGTAGTAGCCATTATCTCAATTTGTGATGGATGATAAGAATGTTACCAGCCTCTTCAATTTCCCAAGCAAGACTACAAAAAGGTAGTGGTAGGTGATGAGGAAACGGAGAGAGGATGAAAGGCAGTGAGTGGTTAGAGAGCAGAGAAATAGACATGGATGGACTGGCAGGAAAATGTGTCAGGACAGGCAGAGAAGTTGGTCAGAAGCCACCAACAAAGAGAGAATCCTTGTCCCTAGACACCTCTAGACTCTTGACTGTCTAGCAGGGTTGGAGAAATCACTTTTGCCATCTGAGGAAATAAAAGCAGGAAGAACTCATCCAACATTGGCAGCCAGAAAAAGAAACACTGAAATCCTGGCACCTCCTTCTGTCGAGGCCTCCAGGGAGGTTCATTTGGCCTCGGCACAGCTTATTGTACTTGCTGAAACATGAAAACCATGCTCTGGTTTAGTTATTCGGGATGGTGTTAAAAGAACAGTGCTTTGGATTCAGCTGTCAGATGTTCAACTTTCAAGTAAAGGAGATATATTTCTCTATCAGCTTTCTCTTAAAGATCATGTCTTCCTTTGTTCTATTTTCAATCACAACATAGGGATGCATGTATATTTTGTATTTTTCTTATCTATTCATTTCCTTTTCCTGTAAATTTTAATTATAAATCTCAGAACAGGCCACCGGTTTTAAAATATGCCAGCTCATTTCATAGGCCACATACAAAATTCCATTGAATGATTAAAAATGAGGACTGCGGTTTTCTTGTTGTAGTTTGTTTTAAGGATTATATCATAAAAGCCATACTATAGGGTTTTTAAAAAGCTATAATTACTTGTCAATTAACCAAACAAGAGAACACTAGAAAGTCAAAGCCAAAGCTCAAACTTATTGCTTCTTACTATGAATTGGGAGCAACTCATAGACCCTCTGACGGGTTTTCAGAAGCTATAAATTGCACAGAAGGAAACTGTTCATCTTTCTCCCTCTGCGCTGCTAGTGGATTCAAACAGCCCACCTCGGGTTGGCAGTGCAAGTCCCCACTGACTAGGCCACCAGAGCTCCCAGAAACTAGATAGCTGATATTAAGAGAGGCAGATTAATTTTGCAAAGGAAAATTAAGAGACATTAACAGGAAAATCAGAAATCCAAAACACAAAGCAAATACTTTTTTAAAAAATAAAGTTTAGCTACAAAAGCAAGAGGCAATTACAAAAAGCAAGAGGACTTTTTTTTTAAAGCTACAAAATCATTTGGACTTGTAGCCTTACTTCAAGGTTGTTGTTGTTGTTATGTGCTGTCGAGTCGCTTGCAACTCATAGCGACCCTATTTACAACAGCCCTAAACTCTGCTCTGTCCTGTGCCAATCGCACTGTCTCTGACACTCCCATCCCGATTATCCCAGTCACTGAATCAATCCGCCTCATAGAGTGCCTTCTCCTTCTGCGCTGTCCCTCTACCCTCCCAAGCATGATGTCCTTCTCCAAGGACCGGTCTCTCCTCACAACATGTCCAAAGTATGTCAGACGGAGCCTCAGAATCCTTGCCTCCAAGGAGCCACCCGGTTTAACCCTCTCCAGGACGAATCTGTTTGTTTTCCTAGCAGTCCATGGTATTCTCAATACTCTTCTCCAGCACCACAGCTCAAAGGCATCAATTCTCCTTCTATCCTCCTTGGTCATTGTCCAACTCTCTGATGCATAACAAGTGATTATGAAGACAATGGCCTGTATCAAACGCACCTTAGTCTCCAGAGAGACACCATTGCTCTTCAGTACTTTGGAGAGGTCCCTAGCAGTAGACTTTCCCATGGCAATGCGCCTTTTAATTTCCTGGCTGCTGGTGCCAAGAGTATTGACTGTGGAGCCAAGCAAACTAAAGCTGTGTACAATCTCAATCTCTTCACCATCCATCCTGATGCTGCCAACTGGTAAAGTGGTGAGAATCTTTGTCTTCTTGACATTGAGCCTCAATCCATATTGGAGGCTGCAGTCCTTGACCCTCTGCAGCAGGTGCTTCAGGTCCTCTTCAGTTTCAGCAAGCAGGGTTGTGTCATCTGTATAATGCAGATTGTTAATAAATCGTCCACCAATCTTGAGCCCACATTTCTCCTCATAGAGCCCAGTCTCCCGGATAATCTGTTCTGCATATAGGTTGAAAAGGTATGGAGATAGGATGCATCCCTGGCGTACGCCCTTCCCAATTTTGAACCATGCAGTATTCCCTTGCTCTGTTCTGACGACTGCCTCCTGGTAGAGAAACAATAATTGGAAATCTATTTCTGACTTAGTCCCTGGGTCACTAAGCAAAGAAAATAAACTTAAGAGGCTGACAACTCTTTTCCTAAAAAATAAAACTACCATTTCTATGATACCCTGAAGTTTTAGAACAAACTTCTTAAATCAGCAGGGCAAATATTAAGATCCCTTTATTATGTATGGCAGTTATAGGTTAACAATACACAAACTCATCTAAGAAACTAAAAGCCATTGCCCGAGAGTTGGAACTGATTCACAGATGACCCTCCAGCAAACCACTGTGGATATGAACCAGCAAAGAGGGGTCAGCTTGGATATTACTCCCTATGGACTAGGCCACCGGAACTCGCTTCCAAGAATCCACTGTTAACTAATCAAAGCCTAGGCTTGAACCTTTGAGTTCTGGTGAATTAGCTGCAAAAAGTTGTGCTGCAATTCTAAAGGCACACGATTCTAATCTATCAGCTGCTCAGTGAGAAAAGAACGGTCACTATTCTCCCTTGTGATTTACTGTCTCTGAAAACCCACTCGAGGGGCAGCATTGGGTCTGTCCTCTAGGTACACAACAACAAACAATAGGCTTGAACCCTAGTCTTCGTGTTTTTTTTTAACTAAAAACAGCTGAAAATTTATTAAGAGGGACATTCAGAGAAAATGAAAGTGGATCCATCCCATAGAGGAGAGTAGACCTCTGCTGTACCATACTATTACGTACCATCAAATAGGAACCACCACCTTCCAGTGGGTTTTTAAACTCTAAATTGCAACCAGTGGCTTCTCCGGAGAAAGCTGGGGAATCTCCTCCTGTGCAACTTATAGCCTTGGAAGCCCCTACTTTTCTAATCCTTTGCATTGTATCTATAGAAAGTCCTCAAAGCTTTAAAACTTCTTAGAAAATACCTGTCGAAGAGTTACCACGCTTCCCAATTGGTCATCCAGCAACCGCAACTCTGTGTACTGTCAAGTTGAATCCATGGGCATCAAGTCTTGGTATTATTTATTTCTACCTCAGATCTATGGGAAACTTCCAGTTTACTTCTTTTATGAGTCTAATACTAATGAGAATAATTTTCTGTATTTATCATGTTACAGGAGCTCTGGTGGCCTTTGGTAAGAAACTGTACTACAATCGCAAAGGCCTGTGGCTTGAATCCACCAGTTGCTCTGTGGGAGCTCCTCTCTTGCAATTAACTGCCTCTGAAAACCTGCTGCGGTTCAGCTATGCGTCTGTTCTAACTCAATGGTACACAACAACAGGAAGTCAGTAAACTAAAAACCTATGCTGTCACTATCAATCAGAATGAGTCACTTCTGAGTAAACACTCCTTATCACAAGACTTCAATTTTGATTTTTTGCAGATCAGCTCCAAATCTATTCTTCCCAGCCTTCATTGCCCATTGATGTTCCAGTTTTTACATATGCGACAACTGAACGGTCCCACCAACAATTAATTACTAACAGTTCCTTTTTCTGACCTTTCATTTCTTTTCATGGTGTCACCATCTGGTTATTACTACAGACTTGAAATCATCCTTGAATATTGCCCGTGATGCCAAGCTTTCCACTCCATTGGAAAAGAGACTGGTTGATGCTTTGTCTGTTGTTTCCACAATGTCTTCCACGGCCTTGATTTATTTAAAGTCAATGTTCTCTTACAACTGCCAAGCTGACTGGTCTAATTGGAACTTGTGCTTTCAGTTCAGCACTCCAATCCCTCTCAAAAAACAAAACAACATATTGAAGGCGATTTGGAACTGACAATACAGTTGACTCCCCAGCAGGCATCCATCTAGCCACCCCAATACCAGATGATTATTTTTTAAAAAACCACTCACACCTTTTCTAAAATATCAACAGGCTTCTGATAATTCATCCTCACTCAAGACCAAACCCATGGCCATCTGGTCAATTCTGACTGACAGTGATCCTCCATCAGGTTTCTGAAGCTGTAAATCGTTAGGTGAGGAGACTGCCCATTCCTCTCCCTGGAAGCAGCTGGTAGATTTGAAATGCTGACCTTTCATTAGCACAATATGTAGCAAAGCATAAAAATCACTCTTAAAAAAGAGCAATTTGGAATTCTTATTTCTGTCCCTGGCATTCAAATCCTTTTTGAAACTGATTTCTATCGTCTCAGCATTTTAAGCCTTTTTGTGTGAGACTCCACTGGTGTACACACTGACCTTTGAACTGACTGAGTTAGTGCACACTCCTTGCACTGTCGCCACTATCATGTGTCTGCTGGTAATAAAATCTGATCAATCCTCCCAGATCCAGCACTGCTGAAATGCAACTGCCAAAATAAAACCCTTATTCTATTCCTACTGACTTCTCTCACTCTTCAAATAAGGCCAATGTAGTCTATCGTTGCGAACTGCACAATTCTAAGAGTATCATGATACCACTAACTAGATTGTGCTGTAGATACATCCAATATAATCTTATTCAGAGGCCCTGCCTTTAATCTCATATTTAATTTTCTTTCAAGCTCCATTTTAAACTTTGTAAATCTCTACTCTGCTTTTTAACTTTGGTAATTCATACACAGGCCTTATTTCCTTTTGTGAAATAGAAGAAATCTGTACAAAAACTGGATTGTATAAGATTTGGGACCTGGATGAGGACCGCATATGACAGAGGCATTGATACCTTTGAGTTGTGGTGCTGGAGAAGCATATTGAACATGGACGGCCAAGAGAACAGTCTCTTTTAGAGAAGGTGAAACCACATTGCTCCTTAGAGGAAAGGCTTTTGAAGCTCTGTGTCACATATTTTGTGCATGTTGCCAGGAGGGACTAATCCTCAAAGAAGGATGCTTGGAGGGTGGAGGGACAGAGCAGAAGTCCTTGGATGAGATGGACTGGCATAGTAGCTGGGGTAATGGGGGTAGGTTTGTTGGTGACCTTGAGATTGGCTCAGGATAGAGCAGGGTTCAGAGACACTGAACTACCAAATTCCCGTCCCACTGCCACTGAATCAGTTCCAACTCACAGAAACCCTCCACTGGGTTTCTGAAGCTGTACATTTTTACAGGAACGTGAATGCCTATCTTGCTTCATAGAAGCAGCTTAAACTACAGATCTTTTGGTTAGTAGCCTACCTAGCAGGTAGCAGATTGATGTTAAAATAACAATAAAATAAATGAAAAGTAGAGTTAGTCACCTAGGAATTTCTTGCAACTTCCATGCATAGACATTTGAGAATGGATGGGTGACTAAGCAAATTTTAGCTTTTCAAAAGTTCTCATATTTGGTATCAAATAAACACAGCTTTGAGTATTTTCTCTTACAAGCAATTTTCCCTTTTACTTTCAGTTCATTGTTAGCATTTTCACATTCTTTTCTTCTATTTATGTAGTAAAGAATACTTAATATCTTTTGGACTACCAATTATATGTGGTTGTTTTTTTCCTTTGGAATACAACTATCCCTTATGTTTTTTATTGTACTGTTTCAATATGGATCCTAATTTACTGTGTTGTTGTTATGTGCTATTGCAACACAGTGACCCTATCTATGTCTAACAGCTCGGAAAACTGCCCTGTCCTGAGTCAGTCTCATGGTCTCCAAAACACCAACCCTCACTGCCCCAGATATTCAATCAATTCATCTCATCTGGGGTCTTCCTCTCCTGAGCTTTCCCTCTACAACTTCCAACCACAATGTCCTTCTCCAAGGACTGGTCCCTCCTAGCCATGTGCCCAAAATATGGGAGATGGAATTTAAAAATCTTAGCCTCCAAGGAGAAACTCGGTTTTACCCTCTCTAAGACAAACCAATTTGTTTTCTTGGTGGTACATGGTATGTTCAAGACTCTTCTCCAGCACCACAACTCAAAAGACACTGATTCTTCGTCTGTCATCCTTAGTTACTGTCCAGCTCTCTGATGCATGGTAGTAATTATAAGAACCATGGCCTTAATCAGGTACACATTAGTCTCTAAACTGGCATCGTTGCTTTTCAGTACTGTGGAGAGATCCCTGGCAGCTGATTTTGCCAATGCAATTCATCTTTTGATTTCCTGACTACAGGTGCCAAGATTGTGGAGCAGAGCAACTGAAAATGTTAACAATTTTAATCTTTTCTCCATATATCATGGTGCTGTCAATTATCCCAGTGGTGAGAATCTTTGTCTTCTTAATATTGAGCTTAAATACACATTGAAGACTACAGTCCTTGACCTTCTGCAGCAAGTCTTCAGGAACTGTTCCGTTTCAGCAAGCAAGGTTGTGTCATCTGACTAATGTAGATTGTTGAGTCTTCTTCCAACCCTGATGCCACATTCCTCCTCATAAAACCCAGCCCCCCAAATGATATTTTCTTCATATAGATTGAAAAGGTATGAAGACAGGATGTATCCCTGATGCATCCTTTCCTGATTTTGAACCATGCAGTGTTTCCCTGTTCTGTTCTGAGGACTGCTTCCTGGTTGAAGTACAGTTTTTGCAAAAGCATAGTCAAGTGTTCTGAGACTGCCATTTCCTTCGAAGTTATCCAGAATTTTTTTGTGATCCACACAGTCAAATACCTTTGCATAGTCAATGAAACACAGACAGACATTCCTCTGGTACTCTTTGCATTCTGCCAAGATCCATCTAAAATTAGTAATAACGTCTCTAGTGCCACAACCTCTTCTAAATCCATCTTGTATTTCTGCTAGTTTTTGGTCAAGGTACTGTTCCAGTCGTTTCTGGATAATCTTCATCTCAGGATTTTGCTTGCATGTGATATGAGTGATATTGTTTGATAACTTTGACACTCTGCCAAGTTACCTTTTCTTGGAAGGGGAATAAATATGGATCTTTTCCAGTCAGTTGGAGAGTAGTTATCCTCTAGATTTCTTGGCACAACCCAGTATGCATGTCCAGGGCAGCATCTGTTTGTTGAAATATATCAATTGGTATTCCATCAATTAGTTGGTGACATTCCCATTTCTGAGGGAAATTCTGCCACAAACCTGAGTTATTCTTTTCATTTTCCCCTTCTTGGTAAGCAAGAAAAAGAGTCTAATCCAATTACGCCTATCCAACCCTCCCAATATATAGTTGTAAGTCTTCATTTCCTTCTTACATTGGTATGTTTTATTACTGTTACTCTTATTTTTTGGAAGATTTCCTATTATCATATTAGAATGCCCTCAAATAAACCTCTCCTCCACCTTATCGTTCACCCAAACTTAGAATCACTTGGTGGGTTTGAAAGTTCTTTCTTGTGCAGAGTCAAGTATAAACCTTTTTGTCATACTTGTTAGTAGGTGCCATTGAGTCAAGTATGATCCGTAGGCTATACCTAACCCAAGATATATCTAGTTGTTCTTTTGGAAATCCATGTGATATTATTCAGTACTCTTATAACACCACAGATCCAAGACATTAATTCTTCTGTCAACCTTACTCTCTGTCCTGCTCTAAGATGAACAGCAAGTGATTGAAAAGATCATGGCCTTAATCTAGTGCACCTTGGTCCCCAAACTTGTGGATCCAAGTAACATTAAGTCATCAACAGTTTCAATCTTTTCTTGATCATAATATTGTGTACTGGTCAAGAACGGTTCTGTTGGTTCTCTTGAGATGCAATCCATATTGGAAGTTGTATTCTTTCATATTTTGTAGCAAGTACTTCAAGTCCTTAGCAAGCAAGGTTGTGTCATTTATATTACATAGGTTATTGATGTATCTTCCTCCAATCTTGAGAAAATATTCTTCTTCACAGAGTCCAGCTTCTTGAATAATTTGCTCAG
Source organism: Elephantulus edwardii (assembly GCF_000299155.1). Classification (NCBI taxonomy): domain Eukaryota; kingdom Metazoa; phylum Chordata; class Mammalia; order Macroscelidea; family Macroscelididae; genus Elephantulus; species Elephantulus edwardii. Next base: position 3,827,920 of record NW_006399828.1, read on the forward strand.
CACACAGACTGAACTGCTATGAAGAGAGGATACAACTTTGATGCAAACCTTTCTTAATTTTAAATCACATGGTGTTCCCTTTCTCCTTTTGGATAGCAGTTTCTAGGTACAGGTTTCACCTGAGGGTGAACAAGTATTCTGGGATTCCCATTCTCCTCAATGCTAGCCATAATTTATCATGATCCACACAACCAAATCCTTTTGCCTAGTCAGTAAAACACAAACAGACATTCTTCTGGTATTCTTTTCTTTCAGTCAAGATTCATCTGACATTAACAGTGACATTCTTGGTGTCACTGCCACTTCTAAACCCCACTTGAATTTCTGGCAGTTCTCCATCTATGTACTTCTCTATCCATTTTTTAACGATCATCAGCTGTATTTTAACTGCATGTGACATTAACGCTATTGTTTTGACAACTTCCACATTCTATTGGATAACCTTTCTTGGTAATGAAAATAAATATGGATCTCTTCCAGCCAGTTAGCCAAGTAGCTGTCCTCCAAATATACTGGCAAAGTCTGGTGAGCATGTCCAGGGCTGCATCTGTTAACTGAAACATGTCAACTAATATCCCATCAATTCTTGGTGCCTTATTTTATTTTTTATTTTTGCCAATGCCTTCAGTCCAGTTTCAACTTCTTCCTTCATTACCTTGGCTCTTGATGACATGGTACTTACTGAAATATTTCACTGTCAACCAATTTGAGGCTTGAATTTGTTTTTCAGGTCTTTCAAGCTTGAGAAATGTCACATGAATTCTTCCCTTTTTATTCTCCATTTTCTGCACTCTGCACATTTCATTACAATAGTTGGTCTTCTAGAGCAGCCCTTTGAAATCTTTTGTTCATCTCTTGTACTTTGGCATTTCTTCCTTTTGTTTGGCTTCTCAATGCTTTAGTATCAGTTTCAAAGTTTCTTCTGACACCTATTTTCATTTTTTTCTTTCGCCATATGTCATACTCTGAGTACACAATAAATGGTAATAATATTCATGCTTTACTCTTCTGTTTATTAATGAGCTAGCTCTCTTCCTAACCTATTTTTGATCTTTCCAATAATATGTGAATTCTTATTTCTTTATACATGAACTAATTTTGCATTTTATTTTTACAAATAAAAGCAATTCATTCTGAGGCATTAATTCATCTCTAAATTAACTTATCCCACAGCCCTCTATGAATCACTTCTTGCTGTTGATATGTGTCATCAAGTTGGGACTGACTCATCACAGGTTTTCTGAGACTGTAAAGCACATGGGAGATGATTGTCCATATTTCTCCCGCAGAGCAGCTGGGGGATTTGAGTGTGTTTGGGTTGGCGGTGCAAGTCCGTACCCAGTAGACCACCAGAGCTCCCTTATTTACTAAATATACACAAAATATATGCACATAATTTTAGTTGGATTCTAAGATAAAATCAGATCTAAATATTTTAGTCTTCTAAGAGCTTATGTTTAGAGACTGGGAAAAAACAACCCTCACATATTTTTTTTTAATTTAGTATGCTTAAGAGGAACACAAAACAGCAAGATTAGTAATTATGAAATTGTACTAAGAGTCACAAAAAGTGTAATGAGATGTTTACAACCACTATTCAATAAGTGTATATAGATGATAAGCTCATTTCTGAATGAGTACACATCTTGAATGTGAATTTGATACTTTTTATACTTAAAATACATTTCATATGTTGAGAAAAGCAATTAAAGGCAGCCATTCTATGTGATTCTATTATTCTACTCTCCTTTTCTTCGTACACTTTGTGGTCTTATTGATGAAGCCCTGTTTTAGAAGAACAATTTTCATGACCACTTGGGATCAAGCCCAACTCCCCCTGCTCCCTCTCTTGGGATGGGATTCTCTGACTCACCTCTCATACAGTTTCCCAACGGACAAGTTTAGTTTTCATTAATTCATTCAGTCACTCATTCATTATAAACATTTATTCAGAGCTTACAATGGTTAGGCATTTAGTTAGTTGCCTGGGAGACTCTGAGAACCAGACAGAATCAATTTCTGTCCAGGAACATCATCTGACGAGTATACAGGGGGCTCTGATGGCCTAGTGGCCAGTTGTGTTGCAATCTCAAAAGGCACATGGTCTGAATCCACAGCTACTCTATGGGAGGAGAATGGGAAATCTCCTACTATGTGATTTACAGCCTCTGAAAATACACTGGAGGGTAACCTACAGGTCAGTTTTGATTGGATGGCATGCAACATAGGCATAAGTTATTTGTCTATGATTCCTTGAAGATGTAATATTTTTTTTTCTTCCAAACAAGTGGCTTGGATTTCTCCTGATCATAATGCATTCTCCAAATGTCAGAGAATGAATGCCACAATTGAAAACCACAAAGTTAAATGTACATGTGCCAAAACAGAATCTCAACAATGCAATTCCCAAAACAAACAACAGGGAGCATTACTTGAGCCATTAACCCTCATTCAGCAAGTGACTGTTTAATCATTCAATGAGATTGGTGAAAGTCTGGCAACTCAAACATCCATTAGAGAGGAAACAGGTATGCTGGTCATAAGGCTGGAGAAAAGCAATATGAATCTGCAGGAAAAATATTATTTCAGCCTGGATATTTACTCAGAGAATAAAACGTCAGAGCAAAGGGTCTATTCATTCACATTAGATGACAGAAATAAAAACAAGCCTGAAGAATAGTTAAGATGAGAAGTATAAAAAAAAATTAAGGTGTCATTCATACTTTGGACATGTGATCAAGAGCATGACTGATTGCAAAAATTATGATGTCTGATATGACAGGGGTAAAGAGCTGGAGAAAGAAGCTCTATAATTATCATCTTACTGTGTTATTCCTAATTGCTGGAAAAGTATGTTCTATAAGTCAAAAAGTGATTTCCTCTAGGAGTAAAGAGAATAAAAGATGCAGCTTCCCCAGGGGAAGGTGCAACTGAGAGAGAACTCTCTGAGGCAGAGAGAAAATCAATAGGATAGTGACCTGAAAGGGAAAGGCAGGGCTCACCACAGGATTGATCACATCTGTAATTATCCACAAAGAGTCTATGAGAGGGCAGGGCAGAAGTGTGGATGGAGGAAGAGGAGATTACACTAGTTTGCTGTTGTGGATACACATGCTGGGGAGTCCAAGGGGAACAACAAATTATAACAGCCAGTTTGCAGAGCTCAAAGAGAAGACAGAGCAGGTTTCTGCTATGCTAGCTATTCCTCCAACAGTCTGCAGTTTGGGTGGACAGAATGTAAAAAGGAGAGAGGAGATATATAATCTGTCTTTTTGGTGCTTCTACTCACGTTTTTGTAACAAGGCCTCCCTGCCAATCATTGTAACTACCTGTCATTGGTATATATTCAGAACGTCCTCTACTAAAGATATTCGATATTGGTTAAACAAGTCATGGCAGGTAGAATTCTGCCTTGACAACATCACCACCCTGTCTAAAGAGTTTTGGAACTTTATGTCCTTTCTCTTTAGGATGGCAGAGAAAAACTGTTTTGCCTCTCCTTTTGTTTCAAGATCTACAAATGAGGTACTGTTTCTAATATTTTATGATGGTAACACCCAAATAAAACAGGATTAGTCATTATTCCTCTATGGGTTTTAGTATATTTTAGTTCAAATTTCCTCTATTCCCCTAATTTATTTTCTGGTCTCAAAGCTGGTCTAAATAAGCAGTGAATTGGTTTGTTTTGTCTTTGTAGCTCTTCCATACAGGCTAAATCAGGACTAACCCTGCTTCATGTTCAGAATTTGAGATATATGCAATGAATTAGATATGCTCAACTCAATTATATAACAGCTTCTGTGAACATAGTGACATCTGCTTGATAGAAAACTTACTAATATACTTTGTTTCTAAATTTTGGTATCCAGGATGCTGTAGAGTTCTGGTTAAATATCACAGCTTGAATTCTATAAACTTACCAGTGCATGAAAGTAACAGTGTTGATACAGGCCACAATTACACTTCTTGAAACTCTCTCTCTTTTTCTTGCAACATACTGAAAAACAAGAAGAAAAATGATTATTCCCTTTTGGATAGCAATGAAGAAGTACACCATGATCTGGACATTGTAAAAAGCAGTGTTTTCTACAAATCCAGTAGCAAAAGATTGCAAAATTGCAGCAAAAGCTTATCTCTATAAATTATACTCTGGGGAAGAGTGTATCTATCCAGCATAGTCTTTCCAAGTAGTCTGAAATATTATTTGCATGTTCACATTTTTTTAAAACCCACTTAAAAACATCACTGCTGCTGAGTCAGAACTAGCTCACAGCCGATCCTTTTGTGTGTTAACAGAAGCTGTAAACTGCGAGGGAGGAAAATGACCATCTCTCTGTGTGTATGTGTCTCTTTTCTCTCTCTCTCTCTCTCTCTCATCCACTGATGGATTCAGACCACCAGAGAGGTATCACCTTTGTGGTCAGCAAGTGGAACTCTCTATAGACTATGCTGCCAGAACTCACTAGTCGTTCTAAAAAATGCTTGCACACACATAATATATGTGTATGTATATACACTGACATGATATAAAAGAAGGCAATGTTGTACCAAGTAAAAAAAAAAAAATGATAGTTGAATGTAAACAAAATTGCAAGTCCATGAAATATGGAAGAGCTCTGGTAGCCTAGAGGTAAGAAACTGCACTGCAATCCTAAAGGGACACAGTTTGAATCCACCAACAGCTCGCAGGAAGAAGGATGAACAACATTCTCCTGTGTGATTAACCATCTCTGAAAACCCACAGGAGGGTCAGCTATGGGTCAGTTCTGACTCGAAAGCAAACAACAACAGGGTCAACTACAGTAAATGAAAAGGCATTCTAAAGACTTTTTAAAAAAAATGTTTCTGGAGAAAATACTATATATCCTGAAAAACATTAAAGGCTCTGTAAACCAGAATGAAGTAAAAATATATCACACAAGAAGAGAACAATCACTTCAAATATCTTGAACCAAAGGTGTTTAGGAATATGTGACAAAGGCTGGACAAACATGATGACTTCTGCCAAAAAGAGCTAAGCTTAGGAATAGAGTCTGAACAGGAAGAATCAGCATGTCTGATAATGGTATGGATCAAACCTGCCCTCAGATCTCCAGGACCAGGAGTCTGCATTAGACTACTGTTTCCAGAAATGAAGCAATCACCATGGCCACTTCTCAAACCATGACTAGGGCCACGAAGACAAACATGTGACTGAATCCCAAAGGAAAATACAGATGTAAGGCTGAAGAGAGAGGGAGAGGCCGGACACATGAATGAGACGTAGGAGACAATGGTTGAGAGCTGCCTTCAGGAAAGTCAACAATTCCTTAAAGATGTTATTGGAAAACTTTTCTTTAGCTGTGTGTAAAAATAACCTTACACAATATTGGAAGGTAAGGAGAGAAGAAGAAAACTAACAAATAGATAACAAATACTCATTAAGAGATGAAGATAATGACAACATGGAATGAATGGACAATAAAAACACTATGAATGTTGTAATTAATGCTATGCAGCAAATGTCCATGAATTATTGTTTGAAAAAAACGATACATTTTATAAACTTTTGTTCAAATCCGTTTTAAAAATATTTTTTAAAAGATGTCATATATATGTGTAAAGATGTCATATAAGACACTAGTGTCTGGTACAACCACTGTGGAAGGCGGTATGGTGCTTTATCAAAAAGTTGCAAATAGAGATACAATTTGACTCAGCAATTCCACTACTGGGAATACATCCCAAAGAGACCATATGTGACAACCAAGCAGATATATGCACACCCATGTTTACTGCGGCTTTGTTTACAATAGCAAGGAGTTGGAAACAACCCAGGTGCCCATCAACAAACGAATGGATAGAGAAGCTGTGGTATAGTCACACAATGGAATACTATGCTGTATTGCAAAACAAAGAACTCATGCAATATTATTCAAAATGGGTGAGCCTGAAGTACATTATGCTGAGTGAAATAAAAGGACAAATACTGCATGGTGCCACTGCAGTAAAATGGGACTGATATCAGGGTTGGGGTAAGACTGAGAAAAACTGGATAAATTGTGTATACTGCATTGAAACAGATGAGGGAGAGAATAATTTAAAAGTGATAGGGTATTGTGGTTGTCAATGTGGACAAGAGTCCACAATTAAGGTTGCATAGTGGAATGTACTTGGGGCGGTGGGAGGAGTGCGGGGGCATTGTGTACCAGGGAGGGTGTTTTTTCTTTTACTTTTCAAAGAGAGGAGCCAACTGGGGGGTGGAGGGGGCGCTGGGCGGGGAGAGAAGTGCAGCAATGAATGAATGGAAATCCAAAATATCTGTAAATATTAAAATAAAAAAAAATTTAAAAAGTCATATGTATATGAAACAGCAATGTTGAACTTACGTATATTCACATTTAAGACAACACAGTACCTTATCTCATTATCCTCTTCATTGATCTTTCTACTTTCACCTGCCCTTGTAAGATTTGGTTGTTTCTTCTGGAAAAGTAATGAATGACATACATATTACAAAAATACCAACAAATGCTATAATATGTAAGATGCTATTGGTCTCTAGTTTTAATTTTTTTTATTTCTAATAATACCAACACATTTCAGTGTGCAAAATATTATTTCATATAAAAATATGAAAAATTGCATGGCATTATTGACCTAACATTTTTAGGATGTTAAAAGTAGAAAATAAGGGGAGCTCTGGTGGCCTAGTGGCAAGGAGCTGCAACTACAATCCCAGAAGCGAACGGTTCAAATCCACCAGATGCTCTGCCGGGGAAGGAGGGACAATCTCCTCCTGTACCAGTCAGATCTGATTTGATGGTACACGCACACAATAAAATAAAAAACAAACAAAAAAAAGAGTGGATAGACAGTGAACGTTACACTGGAACAGATGAAGGAAGAACTGCCATGGGAAAGTCTGCTGTTAGGGACCTCTCCAAAGTGCTGAAGAGCAGTGGTGTCTCTCTGGAGACTAAGGTGCGTCTGATACAGGCCAT
>NW_006399828.1:3835002-3841220 GCF_000299155.1 Elephantulus edwardii
AAAAAAAGTAGAAAATAAAGAAACTTCCAGATTTGAACACAATCAAATTCAAAAGACATTTTAAAAAGCTGACTCATGACAAGCTAGCACACTGTATACGTTTTGAGAGGCTTCAATGAGAAAAGCCCAAAAGACTGAGAAATCCAAAATAACAGGCAGTGGAATGGCATTTCTACTTGCCTTTTAAGTACACAATCTGCTTTTCAGTATACTTTCTCCCTTTTTATACCTCGTTAATGCTATTAAGACTAGTTTCAATTCCTCAAGTACATATTCTAAGACAGAAGGGTGGAATCCAAAGTATGATCAGGAAAACTCAATCTGAGGTTTAAATATTTTTGCCTCTAGAAACTCTATGAACTTGAAGAAATGACGTTAAGTTAAATAAGTGTCTGGGTCTTTCATTCATAGGATTGCTATGAGTCGTTTATGACTCTACGGCACTTAACAACACAACATACTTATTAAGGTCAAGATGAGTGATTCTTAGAAAGATATTTTCTCAGCACTGGATCCTTTATATTTACAAATAAATACATAACGTTCAGAAGGTGTTGTTTTTTTTTTTTTATGAAAGCAAATGGAATAAACCAAACAAAATATAACAAAAAAAGCAACCAGGAATAATAACACTTACCTTCCAGTAGAAAGCTCCAAAAGCAAATCCAATTATAAGAGAAAAGAATGCTGGCAAAGCCATGGCTGCCCATTGTAGGTTGGAGTCTCCAAGGGACTTATCAGCCTTCCCTGCAATTTGAAAAACACAGAGGTGAATACAGTAGATCCATGCTAGAGTTTCTGTGGTTCCTTCCAACAGTTTCCCTAAAGCATTCTTGCCCTATTTCCATTCAAAGCATATGAAAGGTTGATTTTCCAGCGGGGTAGTGTTTTAGGAAAGCAAAACAAGTCCTCAGACTCTTCAAAAGATAAAGACATCTTCCAAAGGGAAAAAACTTCAGAAACTTAACAAGATTAGACTTAGCTAGTATTGATACATACAGAACACACACCTGGAATATCCCTGGTGGACCATGTTTTAAAACTAGAGCAAATTCATCTCTGATAGCTTTATCTTCTAAGGGCCTTTCACTCTCTCACTCATGAAATCTTGTACAAAGGTTGTAAAGATGACATTGTAACCAAGATCAAAGTATGTATGGATTAAGTCATGGTGTGGTCTGCCTCAGGTATTTAGTTGTTCTAAGGCTATTGTGGATTATATGGCAACATCAACAAAGCAAAAATCTACACCACTGAACCAAAAGACAGTATCATTAATTGATGGAGAAAATACTCAAAGTGTTAATTATTCATTTTACTTTAATCCACCATCAACATCCATGGTTAGCAACAACCAAGAAATCCAAAGACCCATTGAAACCTGCTGTTAAAGGCCTCTCCAAATACTAAAGAGCAAGGACATCAATTTAAAGCATAAGGTATGACTGATTCAAGGCATGGTATTTCCAATTGCTTCCTATTGGACCTGAAAAAAAAATCCCAAATAAATAGGTATTTGAGAAAGTGCAATAAGGGTGCTCCTTAGAAGCCAAGATTGTGCAACTTCATCTCACATTCTTTGGGAACGTGGTCAGGAGTCATCAGTTCTTAGGAAAAGACATCATGGTGGGAAAGGTAGTCAGCAAAAGAGGAAAATTCTCAAGGATATAAACTCACACTGGGATTTAACAATGAGCTCAAACAAGGTGGAGATTCTGAGTATGAAGCAGGCCAGGGAAAGACTCAGATCTGTTGTTTATAGGGTCACTATGATTCTTAGTTGACTCAATGTGTCCTAACAAGTCTACTGTATTGCATATTTTTAAATACTTGGTATTTAATATCATGGCTGTTTCTTCATTCACATCTTCAATAATCATTTATTGGATCCTAGGTCATGTCAGCATCAAGAGTCTGAAGAGTCAAGTTTCTTATGTTGAAAAGCCCAAGACCAACATCTAATAAGACAAAAGTGTCTCCCTATAGTCTCTCAAATAAGACATATGAGATTGGTTGAGACAACTTTTTGACCCTGCCTCACTCTTTCAAGAGAAGCGGTATGACTCAAGAACCAAACAAAACGTATCTTCCTTTCCACATGAAATTGGAACTTCTGAAAGATTCCTTTCTGTCTCCTTAAACAGAACTTAATTATTTGGGAACACTGACAGACATGTGCAAGTGTATAAGATCTAAATTATCCATTTTTTTCTCCAAAAGTGTTCTTAGGAATTGTATGCTTCCAATAATTAATAGTATTCAAATATAAACTAATGAAAGGCAAAGTTATTGTCTAAGGGTAATTTTGTATGGTGCTTATTTTTCTATTATTAAAATAAAATTTATAAATGATGCATAAGTTACTAGGTCAGCCTATTTAAATTATAACATTTCTAAAGGAGATAAAATAAACAACTATTTATGAATAAATGTTTACAAGGGGAAAATAAACTCATGGCTTTGAGAGGCAAGAAAAAGATATTACTATATTGTAGTGAGAACAGAAATTTCCCAGTCTCCCATCCCTAGTGAAGACCACTTTAAAATGTTAAAGAGTTGGGGAGCTCTGGTGGCCTAGTGGCAAGAAGTTGCACTGCAATCCCAGAGGCACAGGGTTCAAATCCACCAGATGCTCTGCTGGAGAAGGAGGGGCAATCTCCTCCTGTACCAGTCGGATCTGATTTGACGGTACAGACACAAAAAATACTTAAAAATGAAAAAAAAAATGCTAAAGAGCAAAGATGTCAATTTAATGACTAAGGTGTGCCTGAACAAAGCCATGATACGTTTAGTTGCTTCTCTCTTTTTTTTTTGTTTTTGTTTAATTGCTTCTTATGCATCTGAATTTATGGACAATAAATAAGGGTGACCAAAGAAAATAGATACCTTTGAATTGTGGTGTTGACAAAGAGTATTGAATATGCCATTGACTGCAAATACAATAACACGGCTAGTTAAAGGGTTAGAAAAATATATGCCCTCATCTGGGATCTAAATAGTTTGTAAAAGTGTCCTACTAGAAAAGAGTTTCAGAGTTTCCCATGTTTACCATTTAAGGAATTTTTAAACCACAATCTGTAAAAATGTAGGAGTTTGTGTTAGTATTGTATGACCATGTTTATTTATATTCTCCTTCGTGGCAAACATACTATGTCCTGCTCTGTCTACTGGGAATATTGATGGACAAAGATTATACAGTGGACTAGGTAATCTTGAGAAATCTTACATCTCACATGCACTGAGAACAAAGGAAATTAATGGTATTCCCCTCCTCTTCAATCCCAATGCAAAATCCCAAAAGGATAGTGGTGGTGTTCTCTGTAAGGAGTTGCACTAGTAACCAAAGGCTGCCTCTGTTGGTGGTTCAAATCCACCACTTCAGTGAACGACTGTAAAGATCCTCCTATACTATTCACAATCTTGGAAACTCCCTATAAGGTCAGCTATGAATCGGTTGTGACTCAATAGCAATGGATTAAGTTTGTTTTATTAATCTTAATTCTCTATTTGGTTAGTTAGACTTCTCTAGAATCAAGGTATCCAAATAGCCTGCTATACCTGCTCCACCTGATGAATTACAAAGCCTTCTGAGATTCTTCTGGGTACCCTTAACCACCAAAGTAGCAGCTGAGTACAGTAACTGTGCACCAGGCCAACAAAGACCAATACTGTCTGACTTTTGTTATTTCTCTTGTTAAGTCAAAGGCCATAAAAGGCACCTCCATGGCCTCCTTCTTTCCCACCTCCCCACACTCTCTCACACCCAGAAATAATAAAGCTATCAGAAAAGACTCGCCTATACCTCCTGGGAATAATTCCCAGTAAATGCCACAAGTATTATCACTGAGGATCAATGAGTTTTGAATTATGTGTATCAAGATTAGGATGATAGTTACTTGGGAATTAAGTAGAAGCTTTTGTACCTTGGAAATCACAATAATAAATACTGACAACTGAACAAAGTGTTTTGAGACACTAAGTAACTCTAGGTCAATGTATGGGTATTGATATTACCAAGAGTTCTTCTAAGACCTAGAGGAAAGCTTAAAATTAGTGTACGATAATGTATATAGGGCTATAATTCTCTCACTAGTTTCCCTATCGTGTATCCAATAACAAATAGCCTTCTGAAGTGTTAGTAGGTAAACACGACATTTCATTACTGCATGTTCTCTCTCCGTTTTCTAAGATAAGGCTTTGTGGTTCCAGCAGTTGTTTGCTCTGGAGAGTGACACCCACATGTTCCATCACAGTGGTCAAATCTTGTCTTGAATCTGGAAAGATGCCTTGCTCTAACCCAATGAGACCAACTTTTGGGGTTTTCACCCCTAGAAACTGTAATGCTTTCTTTAAATTTACCTAACTTCCCTTTAAAAAATAATTTTCTACTTTTCAAAATGCTTAATACCAAGGATGTAAGTTTAAAGGTCCTCTGGCCTAAGCCATAGTATTTCCAAATTCTTCATTTGCATGGGAATGCTGGGGAGGGGGAAGGAAATTCAAAGAAAAACTGATGCTTTTGAATTGGGGTTTTTGGTGAAGGGGGTTGGCTATCCCATCAGCTGTCAAATCTGTCTTGGAGGACAGTGCTCGTTAGGAGTAAGAATGTGGAAACTTCATCTCACATACTTTGGGTGTTTGAGTTATGAGGAGGAGGCAGTTCTTGCAAGAAAGTAGCAAGCCTGGAAAACTGGACAGTCCACAGAAGACAGGCAGACCTGCAATAAGATGGCTAGACTGCGTGACTGTAACAAGAGGCTTGAGCATGGTGCACTATATGGTAAGGGTCACAGGGCCACTATGAGTCACAGTCACCTTGATGGCCCTTTACAACTTCCTCTGCGTACAACCAAAGCACTGACATACTTCTGTTAGTAAAACACTCCAGAGCTCTGATAGCATAGACATTAGTGAGCTGCACTATCCACCCAGTCGTTATTTCTCTTTGGTGATTCAAATCTACCAGAAACTCTGAAGGAGAAAGATAGGCAATATTCTATGCAATTTACAGCTTCAGAAACCTGCTGGAAAGTCAGCTAAGAGTCAGTTCAGACTTGACAGCAAGCATTTTAGATGATCATAATATTTATTATATGTGGTACTTTGTGTCTTTTATGTATACCTGCTTCAGTTATCAGAACATAAGCTCAATGAAAGTGAGTCCTCAACATTAAAGCCCAGGTATCATGTTCATGTAAGTGACAATATCTAACCAAAAGATACTCACTATCAGTGATTCTTCATTTGTTTTTAAGAAAATTATTCAATAAATTAAAAACAATATACCACATAAAAGGAAAGAATCTGACCATCATCTTCTAATTTCAAAAGAAACCTTAGACTCTGAGGTAGACAAGATTGAAGAGGGTTCTTTTTCACCCTTTAACATTCAGTTTGCTTTCAAATTTAGTAGGACTTTTACTTCTAACAAGGAAAGAATAACTAATAGTAGACACAATTCACAGTCTAAATAACTACAATACTAAGAAAATTAGATGCTACAACTATTTTTAGACATTAGCCAAAGGTAGTTCAAGACTGTATACTTGACACAGTGGGGCACACAAAAGGCGAACTCCATGGCTACATGGGGGCGACTTCACACCAAGGCAGGGACATGTACCTTCTAACAGGGCTCAGGAAATCTCACTGAAATAAGAAAGAAGATGATGAAGTTTGACGTTGCTGACATGGTTAAAGAGTGTATGGAGAGGCTGGTGGGAAGAATGGGAAGTGTGAAGAGGATTCTCTAGAGAAGTCTTCCTAAGCCCATGGTTGAATACTAAGCTATATAAGAACAGGGAAGAGAGATCAAAAAAGTCAAAACCCCTAGCAGTCACGTTGGAATGAAAGACAGAGTTCTGACAAGCAAGAGGTAGAAGGGGCATCTGAACACTCAAGAGCCACTTCAGAAATTCTATGCTTTTGGAATAAGATTACTGCCTCACTGCTGCTGAGCAGGAACTGATGCCCAGCTAGCCCTACATTGGGCTTCTGAGGCTGCAGACCACAGTAGAGGAGACTGTCTTTCTCCCAAGGCACCTCTGCAGCTGGTGACTTTGCTGACCTTTCATAAGGTCATCAGTCAAGCACTTAACCACTATCCACCAGGGTTTCTGAAAAGATACTTCTTGTTGTTGTTATGTGCCATCGAGTCGCTTGCGACTCATAGTGACCCTATGTACAACAGCCCTAAACTCCGCTCTGTCCTGTGCCAA
>NW_006399828.1:3841320-3880465 GCF_000299155.1 Elephantulus edwardii
CCAGTTACTGAATCAATCCATCTCATAGAGGGCCTTCCCCTCCTGTACTGTCCCTCCACCCCACCAAGATACTAGCACTCTTGAATAATACCCAGAGCTAGCAGAAAATACCTTCAAAGCACATAAAGGACCTTTTATGACTGCTTTTTCAAAATCTGGGGATTTAGTGTGTGATGTAAATCGGAATTTTAGATTTTAGGGAACACTATGTAGTAGCAAATATTATGTTACAGAATATCCTCAGTGTGTTAAGCATTGCACTGTGTAATCAAACACATCAATTTCTCTGCAGTGAAATGAATAGTCACTTTAGAAAAAGAATGTATTTGTTGTTGTTGAGAATACACACAGCAGAACACACATCAATTCAACAAATCCTCCACATGCAATTCAGTGACACTAACAACATTCTTTGGGGGAACTTGAGTGGTTTAGTGGCAAAGAAATATAGAGTCAACTCAAAGATATATAGCTCAAATTCACCAGCTACTCCACGGAAAAAAGATGAATTCTCTTCCCTTAAAATTTACCACCTCTGAAAACCCACTGGAAAGTCAGCTAAAGTTGGTCCAACCTGATAGTACAAAACAATGATATTCTTTGAGTTTCACAATCACTCTTATGCTCCTTTTTTGACAAGTTCTCCCCACTCCCATTAAATAAACTCACTGCCTCTTAAGATTCTTATCTAACCTCTCAAAGTGTTACCAATTTGATCCTACGCCCTACAAAGACAAGATTGTTTAATAAACAAACAAAACTATACACAACTTCATCTCAGTCCACGTCATATTTTGGTTGGTGGGGGGGGGGGAAACCCCAAAGAGAGATAGTAAATTGAGTTTTTGCTTTTTTTAATTTATTTTTTGTTTCATAATTATAAACAAGTGTTGTACTGCATCACACTAGGGTGGTTGTTGTTGTTAGGTGCTGTCAAGTTGCATACGACTCACAGTGACCCTATGAAGAAGAGATCTGAACCCTGTTCTATTCTGTGCCATTCTCAAACTTCCTCAAGAGATTCTAAAAATTACACTAGAGTGTCACAAAACCAAAACTAGGGAAAGCATGCCAAAGTAAACCAGCTGAACAGATTTCAAAGGGCAACTTGAGAGGACAAAGAAATGGATCATAATGGACAGTGCAGAGAGCTGGAATTGGAGAATAAAAAGGGAAGCACTCACTCGAACTGGAAAACAAATTTAAGCCTTGAGTCATATTGAGCAATACTGAAAGATGCTATGGGCAATATATTGAATGACGCAGAAAGCATCAAAAGAAGATGGAGGGAATCACTGTACCAAAAAAGAGCTGACTGACACTGAAAAATTTTGGGAAGTACATGAGCAGGAGCCAAGGGTAATAAAGAGGAAGTGGGATCTGCATTGAAGGTGTCTGACAAAAAAATAAGGCCCCAGAAATCAATGGCTTATTTCAATTAATAGATGCAGCCTTGGATGCACACATCCGTTTATGCCAGGAAATCTGGAGGACAACTATCTAGCCAACAGATTGTAAGAGGTCCATATTTGTTCCCATTTCCAAGAAAGGTGATCCAACTGAATGTGAAAGCTATCAAACAGTATCACAATATCACATGGAAGCAAAACGCTGCTGAAGATCATGCAAAAACAGTCTGAACAATACATTGATAGGGACCTGCCAGAAGTTCAAGCAGAATTTAGAAGAGGCCACAGCACCAGGAATAACATTGTTGATATCAGATGGACCCTGGCTAAAAGTCAAGAATACCAGAAGAATGTCTATTTGTGTTTTACTGACTATGCAAAGACATCTGACTGGATCATAATAAGTTTCGGCTGACATTAAGAAGAATGGTAGTTCCACTTAATGGCACTTAGTTCCACTTAATGGTGCCCAGGCGAAACGTTTACCTGGACCAGGAGGCTGCTGTGTGAAAAGAGCAGGGGAACACTGCATAGTTTAATATTAAGAAGGGAGTGTATCTAGGTTGTATTCTCTCACCATACCTATTTGTTCTAGTGTGTATAATGTGTTGAGTTGCTAACCAAAAGGTCAGAGGTTTGAATCCAACAGCTACAATGAGGGAAGAGCCTCTTCCTGTAAAGATTTACAGCCTTACAATCATGCTGGTGGTTAGCTATGGGTTAGAATCAATGTGAAGACAGTGGGTTTGGTTTGGATTTTGTAGTAAAAACCAAGGAACCGTAGTGGTGCAGTGACAGAGTACTCAGCTGCTTAATTTCTGTGACAGCGATTCAAACAAAAGTTGTGGTAGTCTTTTTCTGCAAGCATGATGTTGCTGTCCTGAGATGTCATCAAGTCAGGTACAACTCATAAGGACTATGCTCAACACATCTGAACCTCGCCCTATCTTGCGTCCTCTTCTCCATCTCTAATATACTCAAGTCCACTGGTACAGTCTCAGGCCAATACGTCTTGTTGAGAGTCTTCCTTCTTTTGCTGACCCTCCGCCTTTCCCAGCATGATGTCTTATCCCAAGAATGGGTCCGTCCGGAAAATATACCCGAAGTATGTGAAAGGAAGCTTTCATCATCCTTTATCTCTAAGGAGCACCTTGGCCTGCACTTCCTCCAAGACAGACTTGTTTACTCTTTTACCAATCCATGGGATATTCAGTGCTTCTCTCCAACACCATAATTCAAGGACACTGATTCTCTTTCTGTCATCCTTATTCACTGTATGCTTTTCAAATGCATAGGAAGTAACTGAACATATCATAGCTTGGATCAAGGCACACCTTGGTCTTAAAATTGACATTACTGCAAAGATATATAGCCTTAGAAACTCTATGAGTAAACTTCTCTCAGTCTTACAAGTTTGCTCTGAATCAGAACTGACTGGAGGACATAGGGTTTGCTGCTTTTTGTGTGTGAATGTGATGGCTAGTGTATTATACTACTCACTCCTTTTTAGTCTTCGATGATTCTTAAAAGTTAGTGCTCCCTTAATAATTCTGATGGAAGATCTTCTTAACTAAAAGCAGACACACATTTTTTCCCTCCTACAACTTCCAAGAAGCTTTAGGGTCAGAATATTTAGTAAATCAAACAACCTTTATAGTGACCTTTGCCTGGATTTGGAAAGAGGACACAGTTTTCCAGGAAATGGGGCTCTTGAGTAAGAAAACAGAAATTTCAGGAAAATAGGGATATCTTCTTCCAATATGTAATTTTATAGTTAAAAAAAAAAACCCAGCAAAATTTCCAAACACACAACAGTAAACTGTGATATGTACAAAATGGGAAATGGTCTTATAACAGTGAAGCAAATTTCATGCAAAATATATCTGAAATCCATGAAGATGTCTATCCAATAAAATCCTATTCCCAAAAGGAATTTCACGTTTTACTTATAACAATCTTACAGAAATTTTATTGAAAGCATTCTCTAAACATTGCCTCAAACTCTGCAGAAACTCAGTCACTTTGCCCTAACATGTAATCCCCAGGTGGGCCACCGCATGAAGAATAGTAACAGAACAGTAGTAATCACGAGAATGTCCTTTAAATCCCATGCAGTTCTCCTATGGATGCTACCTGGAGCCATGCAGTAAATCAGGTATTTGTACTTACTATTATTACTGCTACTGCTGTCATTCCTAAGGGAGCTGGCTGCAACAGGGGGTAACAGAAATGGTTTTGTGACACTGACTCTGGAATCTAAATAAAAAGCAATAATGTGTCAGTGCTGCAAGGCGATGTATGTAAGTTAGAGACCCCACAAGGTGAAGTGCAATATAACTTTCCAGCCCTGCTTCCCAACTCTCGGTTACTAGATTCTATGCAGCAGGGGGCAGGACATGGGAAACGGTGTCATGCTTGGAAAAGCGGAAGGTCTGTGAGAGAGGACTGACACAGTGACTGCAGAGATGGGCTTAAGCTCAGTAGAGATTATTAAGGATGGGGCAGAGTTTCATTTTATACACAGGGTCGTCATGAGTCAGAGGGGACTCAACAGCACTGAACAACACAACAACAACAGCGTATTTCAAACTGGGTCCTGCTGTTTTATGTGATTAAGAAATTCATGATAATTGTCTCATAGAACAAAGACTTACTTCACATCTGTGCTAAGAAATATGGGGGGGAGGAATTACAAAATTCTTATAATTTATTACTAGACATCATGAGGAGACCATGAAATTAAAACTTTGTATTATAGGAAACCACTAAAGGTTTTAAAGGGAGTTTTAATATAATAACTGGAGAGTATTGAAGTCATGATCCTCAGAGAGACTCATAAAGAAAATATTTGAGAAGGGAGCATTAAGGAGACATGGGTAAAGAATAGTATAATTTTAATTAAAAAATTTTTAAGCATGTATCAAATAAGGAAAAAGAAATCTATTATTTACTAAGATACAATGCTTTAATTTGAAAATCATGTTATTTTTAGCTTGAAAACCAACAAATTCCCAGCCTCTGTTGTTGTTGTGTTCTTTTAAGTCAGAACTGACCCATAGCAGACCCTCCAGTGAGTTTTCAGAGGGAGTTAATTGCATGGGAGGAGACTGTCCATCCTTTTCCTGCAAAGCAGCTGGTGGATTTGAACCACATGCCTTTGGGAATGCAGCACAGCTTCTTACAACTAGGCTTTCAGAGTTCCCACAACCTCTAGCTTCTGAAATTGCCTTTTATATTAGACACACACATGCACACACACACCTTTTTATAGTTAGACAAATATTTGTTTCAAAAGAAGATACTTATCTACATGTATAAGATTCAAATTGGCTAAGTGCATTTAAAACGGGCACGCTTCTATGTCTTACCTTTATTAGGACTTAATGTTGAAGAAAACACACAATCACTAGTGTCAGATGTCTCTCTAAAGTCCTTAACAGCCTCTATGGATCTATTGAAAATGTTAAAGAATTGTTCTGGAGTAAATTGCCTGAGTTCTGGGTCCTTAGATCCTTTTATTACATTCTAGAAAGGGGTAAAAACAAGCAAACAAATAAAACAAAGTCAACATTAAATTTTCAAATAGTCTGCTAATTTAACTAAGGTTGAAGTAACAGACTTTAAATATATCCTTCATAAGAAGTGCAAGTCCTGAAACAGATGAGGGAGTGAATAATTTAAAAGCGACGTATGATAGGGTCTTATGGTTATCACAAGAGTCCACAATTAAGGTTGCATAGTGGAATGTACTTGGGGCGGTGGGAGGGGTGTGGGGGGATTGTGTACCAGGGAGGGAGTCTTTCTTTTACTTTTGAAAGAGAGGAGCGAACTGGGGGGGGGGAGGAGGGGACAGAAGGGAACCAAGAAATGAATGGAAAGCCAAAATCTCTGTAAATGCTCATTAAAATTGTGAAGAAAAAAAAAAGAAGTGCAAGTCACTCAAAGTTGGTTCCATCAGACAAGGTATAATGAAGGAAATGGCATTTGTGTTGGTGACTAAAGGATGATTCAGCATTCATTAAATGGCAATGCTAGGCAGAGTGTTCCAAATACTACCGCATGTGTATTTAATATGTTGGTTGGAACCCAGGAGACTGCAGGTCGAGTTTTTTGAGGGGGGATTAACTGACTCAATATATCCATAAACACACAGAATAATACATATTTTTATTGTTAGGCGTCGTCGAGCCAAGTACGACTCAGCAACCCTATGAATAACTGATCTGAACCCTGTCCTATCCTGTGCCATCCTTACAATTTCTGACATGTTCAAATCTACTGCTGCAGTCACTGCTGTAAACCCATCTCGTGGAGGGTCTTCCCGTCCTTTGCAACCCCTCCACCTTCCCAAGCATGATGTGCTTCTCCAAGTAATCACCTCTCCTATCATGGAGAACTGCATAATGTTATATATTATTACTTTTATCAGAGTTCCTAGATAGTATAAAATTTTAATGCTCTTGAAACGAAAGGTTAGTTTTTCAAGTGCATACATACAAAAGTTCATCAGAAAAAAATCTGACAACTCTCTTTGCACTAGTAGGATGTAGAAAGAAATGTTAATTTTCACCTGTCATTGATATATTCTGATTTCAGAAATAAGAAACTGATACAAATATAATATAGTGATTAGTGCTATCTGTTCAATATAACATAAACGCAAAATCACACTAATAAAAACTCCCCAGTGGCCCTCCCCCAAACTCTCTACCAACAAATAGCCTCAATTTTAGAAGAGTATTAAAAGTAACCCCGATGATGCAAGGTTACCTTAGGTGTGTGCTCTTGAACGCACACCCACAGGTCATCCACTATCTTCACAAGTTTGTCTATGATAGAATGATTACTCAAGCCTTCAGGAATACTTGAAAACTTGCTCAGGAGCTCAGTCAAGCTGATTGTCAATTGTTTCACCATCTCACTTAACCAACAATGACTAGGCTGCAAAAAAAGCAAGAGAAAATTGAAAGAAAGGGAGATTAAACATGCATTTTTAGGTAAACTCAGAGCAACATTCAAAGCCAACAATGTTCCAGTCAATGTATTCTGGACAAAGGATTTCCTTATCCCCAATGCTTCTGGTATTTTGTTTAATGCAAGTCACTATGTGTTGGGATTGGCAAAAGTAAAAGACATGATAGAATCAATGCTTATGCTTCACAAAGAACAGATTCTGTCTAAGAATATTTGTCTCTCATTTAGTATATTCTCAAAAGATCTGCAGGCACAGAAGGAATTGCCAACAATTGCAGTGGGAGAGTCTTGTCTCCTCCAATCTTTTGAGCGATGTAAGGTAATGTAATGTAATGTAGATATAATGAAATTTCTTTCCCCCCCAACTTTTTATATATTTATTAATTTTAATGAAAGTTTACAGAGACTTTGTATTTCCATTCTTTTGTTCTTGTACTTTTCTCCCTGCCCAACCTCCCCTAGCCCCACTTCTCTCTTCTCTTTTAAAAGTAAATGAAAAATTCTTTCATTGTTGTACAATCCCTCCCTCAAATCCACTCCACTATGTAGCCTTCGTTCTGGATTCCTGTCATGACAAAATACCTAATCTTATATCTCTTTTAAAAAGTTCTCTCCCTTATTTGTTTCAATGCAGTATACATAATTCATCCCATCTTTCTCAGTCTCCCTCCAACTCGTATGTCAGTCCCATTTTACAACAGTGGCCCTATGCCATATTTGTCCTTTTGTGACTGAGATAGTCTCTTGTTTTCTAATACTGCTTAGCAGAAAGGTCTGGTAATATACCGTTGAAAGACAACCAGTGAAAACCCTGTGCAGCCCAAAGGTCTGACTGGTAGCCATTGTGGGGATGGTACAGAACTTGGCAGTGTTTCATTTTACTGTGCATAGGGTCTCCATTGCTTAGGAACTGGCTCAGTGATGTTAACAACAACAACAACAACAACAACAACAACATATCTCCAAAGTGTATAAAGAGATACCCAGTCTTCAACCCTTTTAGGAATGTGGTCTGATAATGGATTACCTTAGTGAGCCCTGGAAAAAGGGAGGAAAAAAACACATAGAACAAAGTCATAAAAAGTGTCAGGCTTCCTGGTTGGAGAGAGAGACTGGGAGAACCCCAGAAACTGTAACCCTGACTTATCATCCACCAGGTCTAAAACTGAACTTACTCCAGCAGCTCAGTTTTCAGCCAAATAACACAAGTGTATAAAGTGATGAGTACTGAATGTCCCATGGGCTGCCAAAAGAAAAAACAAGTGTCCCAAACAAGTACAGTCTGGGTGGTCCTTCCAAGCAATGATAGTGGAATTTTGTCTGATATACTTTGGGTATGTTGTCACGAGGGGCCAGGCATCGGAAAAAAAACATCATGTTGAGAAAAGTGGGAGGCTCAGAGAACAAGAGGAAGACCACCAACAAGATGGGCTGACACGCGACTATTAATTGTGATAGGCTCCAGTTTATCAGAGATGGTATGTTGTAGGATTGGCAAGGTTCAGATTTGTTGTTTATAAGGTCACTATAAAACCTGGTGAACTTGATGACCGCTAACAACAACAGCAGCTATAAGGTGAAGACCACCACTAGGGGGGTACAACACTCCTTATAGCAAGCAACCACTCAAGATCAAAAGAGAAGCTTTTGCCGGAGGACAAACTTTGGAATGCAGGATGGGTTAGGAAAGGAGGAATGGAATGGCAAAATGCCAGGAGGAAATGGGGAAAGTGATGTTACATTGCAGAATTTATAATCAATGTCATGAAACAAAATGCATATGAGTTGAATGTAAAACCAATATGCTCTTTCCCTTGAAATGTATATCAATTTTTATTGTGCTATAAACTTTCACTCAATTTGTATTTTTTTTAATATGATCTGATAGAGAAGCAGTAACCTCATCTAGTAGTGGGACAGGCTACATAATGGCTCAGAACAGAATGAAAATGTGCAGACTCTCATTCAAAACTACTAAGATTTTTCAAGACCATGGTAGTAGAGCATTAAGCTAAATATGAATCATTCTATTGCAGGGCAAGCCCTGTCAGACTGCAGAAGTCTCACACCTCTGAAAGGAGCCCTGCCTACAGGTGATTAGAAACTCAAGCTATGGATTTAGGTATGTTGTTAGTGTTATGTGCCATAGAGTCGCCTCTAGATTACAGGCAGATCTTAGTCTCTAGATTGATATCATTGTTCTTTAGCACTCTGAAGGGGTCCCTGACAGCAGATTTTCCTAATGCAACTCATCTTTTGATTTCTTGACTGCTGGTGCTAAAAGTGTTGCTTATGGAAATGAGCAAGGTGAGAATGTTAATAACCTCAATCACTTTTCCATCTCTCATGAAGCTACTTCATTCATCGAGAAGCTGGACTCCATGAATATGTATGTGGCATGAGGATTGGAGGAAGATTCATCAGTAACTTGTGTTATGTAGAAGACACAACCTTGCTTGCTGAAAGTGAGAAGGACTTGAAGCACTTGTTGCAGAAGATCAAAGAATACAGCTCAATATGGATTGCATCTCAATGTCAAGAAAACAAAGATACTTAACACTGGACCAATAGGCAGTATCATAATAGATGAAGAAAAGACTGAAATTATCAACAACTTCATCTTACTTGGATCCACCATTTACACCCTTGGTACCAGCAGTCAAGAAATCAGGAGACACATTGCACTGGTACCAGCAGTCAAGAAATCAGGAGACACATTGCACTGGGAAAGTCTGAAGTTAGGGACCTTTACAAATTATTGAGGTGTAATGTCAGTTTGAATCATCTGATTCAGGCCATGGTCTTTCCAATCACTTGTTATGCTTCTGAGAGCTCGACAATGAATAAGGATGACAGAAGAATTGATGCCTTCGAGCTTTGGAGAAGCTTTGAGTTGGAGAGAAACACTGTATATCCCATGAATTTCCAAAAGAACAAATATGTCTTGGAGAGGGTGCAGCCACTGCTCTCTTTGGAGGCAAAGATGATGAGGCCTGGCATCATGTACATACCTGAAGCATGTTGCCAGGAGAAGCTATTTCTTCAAGAGGGACATGATGCTTGAAAAGGTAGAGGATACACAAAGGAGAGGAAGACTCTCGACCAGTTGGCTTGACATGGAGACTGCCGCAATTGGCTCTATTGTGTCAGAAACTGTGAAAATGGCACTACATAGGACAAGATTCTGATCTGCTGTTTATAGGGTTACTATGTGCTGTACTTGACTCAACAACACCTAACAACAACATGATGCTGACTATTTGTCCAATGGTGAGAATCTTTTGTTTTCTTGATGTTGAGATGCAATCTATATTGAAAACTGCAGTCCTTGAGCTTCTGTATGCCAACACTTCAGTTCTTTCTCAGTTTCAGCAAGCAGGGTTGTGTTATCTGCATAACACAGGCTGCTGATGAGTTTTTCTCCAATCTTGATGCCATATTCCTCCTCGTACAGCCTAGCCTTCCAAATTATCTGTTCCACATACAGATTGGAAAGGTATGGAGATAGGATGAATCCCTGACACACTCCTTTCCTGATTTTGAACTATCCAGTGTTTCCTTACTCTAGTCTGACAAATGCTTTTTGGTCCAAGTATAGGTTTCACATGAAATTCATATTTATTTCCATAAAAAAAGGGTGGTCCAATTGAGTACAGAAATTATCAATCAATATCACTAATAAAGCAAAATCTTGCTGAAGATTATTAAAAAACGACTGGAACAGTACATTGATGGAGAACTACTAAGAACACAAGCTGGGATTGGAAGAGGCCATGGTGCTGGGACATCATAACCAAAGTCAGATGAATCTTTGCTAAAAGCAGAGAGTAACTAGAGGAGTCTATCTGTATTTCATTGACTGTGCAAAGGTTTTTGACTGTGTGGATCGCAATAAATTGTGGCTAATCTTGAGAACAATGAGAATCCCTGTGGGATTATTAGGTATGTTGTTGTTGCTGTTATGTGCCATCAAGTCACTTGCGACTCATAGCGATCCTATGTACAACAGCCCTAAACCCTGCTCTACCCCTTGCCAATCTCATTGTCTCTGACGCATCTATCCCCATTTTCCCCGTGATAGAATCAATCCATCTCATTGAGGTATAGCTGAGTCCAATTCCAACTCAGATTTTCCCAAGCAAATTGCCTAGGAATATATGTAAGCTACAATTTATTGAGGAAGACCCTTAATGATAAGGATTGCCATGGTGACTGCAGTAATGGGCTCAACTGTGCCAAAGATGATGAGGATTCACAGAACAGGGTAGGGTTAGGATCTATTGTTCACAAAGTTGCCATGAGTTGTACTCGACTCAATGGCACTTAACAACAAAACAATTTATTCCCACACTTAATTTGCTGGCTTATAGAACAGAAAAAACAAAGTCTTTTATATAGGTTAGTTATGATGGCAGAGTACAATTTAAATAAAAATTGTCTAAGAGCAACAACTTAAAAACAAAGTCTTCCACGTGAAGTTATTCCCTCTACAATAATACCTGTTACAGAGAACTGCTAAAAACAATGTGCTGAATGGATACACACACCACTGAACAAAACAATGAGTGAATGAGGAAAATACTCCAAAGCAGTGGCAAGCATGCTCTTTCCATAAAAGGTCACACAGTGAAAATTTATGCTTTGTGCACTGAAAAGCTCGGTGGTGTACAGAGTCAATGTTTTGACAGTTAACTAAAAGGTTCAAGGTTCCAGCCCCTCCAGAGGCCCCCAGAAGAAAGGCTTGTGTTCATCTTCCAAAAAAAATCAGATACTGAAAAAGCTATAAAGCACAATTCTACTACAGCAAATGTGAGGTTACCATGAGTCAGGATCAATTTGGTGGCAACTATATTATGTAATATGAGGAAACAAATTTCCACAGAATTTGGCTGTATAAACTAAGCTTGTAAACCATATAAAAAGAGGCAGCAGGCTGGATTCGGCTATGTGTTTCCGCATGGTGACTCCTGCTCTAAGTGGTTCTGGGTCAATATAGGTTTAGATTATTAGGTAAAAATATCTCAGTATATGGAAAGGATTTTAAGATTTTAAAAGCTCATATTACAGTTGTTGGTTGTAAATTCACAAACTCCCTATATTCTTTTGGGTACAATTATTTTATTTGGGAAGTGATTCTAGGAAATATAAGAGTATAAGAAGTAAAATAGGACAGAGAGACAGGAGCCTATAAAGAGCACATTTCTGAGCTGATTATAGTCACAGACAATGAGGGCTCTAACCCGTCCAATCCTCTCTAGTCTGATAGTCCTGGGCCATAGTTGCCTAGGCGGTAAAGGACTTGGCATATGCATTTACCAACTCCAGGTCCTCCTTGCTTGAGTGTTGCTTCTGGGGTTTTGATTCCTCCATACTTTATGATTTTTTTCTTCTCTTCCTACTATCTTTTCTTTTACAAAGCTCTCATGGAGGGCACTGATTTGCTTTTTTAACTCTCTAAAATATTACAATAATATAAATCATATTATTGTTGCTGTTGTCATTGTTCATGCCATTGAGTCAGCTTCAACTCAGAGATCCCATATATAACAGATTGAAATCATGCCTTATCCTGTATCATCTTCAGTCTTGCTACGCTTAAGCTGACTGTTACAATCACTGTGGTAATCCATCTTGTCTTTGCTGACTTATTCTTTCAAGCATGATGACATTTTCCTATGACTGTCCCCATCTAGCAACATGCCTAAAGTATGTGACACATGGTCTCACCATCCTTGCTTATACTTCTGTTAAGACTTTGTTCTTTTGGCAGTTTATGATACATTCAATATTCTTCACCAATAGAATTCTGTGGTATCAATTCTTTGGTCTTTCTTATCCACTATCCAACTTTCTCATGCATATGAAGTAACTGAAAATGCCATGTAAAATATCATGGTAAGAGACACCTTACTCTGTGAAGTGAGAACTTTACTCTCTAGCATTATACAGAGGTTTTTAGCAGCAGATTTGTCTCTGTAATACACTGTTTGATTTGTTGACTTCTGCTACTATGGGTGTTGACTGTGAGTCCAAGTAACACAAAATTATTGACAACTCCCATCTTTTCTGTTTATCATGATGCTACCTGCTAATATTAACTAGCTTATTTATTACTGTCAAGTTGGAACTGATTCCTTCTTGACCCTCCAGTGAGTTTCAGAGGCTGTAAATCACACAGGGGAAGACTGCCTTCTTTCTCCAATGGAGCCCTTTGATTATTGTTGTTTTTATGTAGAGTCAGGATGGACACTGACAGTCAGGTCAGACAGCTGACACTCCAATGGGAGTTCAGAGACAGTAAATCATACGAGAAGAGATTGTCCCTCTTTCCCCCATGGAAAAGCTGGTGAGTTCAAACTATGTGTCTTTGGATTGGCAGTGCAACTCCTCACCACTAATCAACCCGAGCGACCTTTGATGATGATGATGATGATGATTGACTTCGTTTATTAGGATCCATGGATTGCTAAGAAAACCAACAGGTTAATCCTGAAGAATGTGAAACCAGGCTGCTTCTTGGAGGTAAAGTTTCTGAAGATCCACTTGATATACTTTGGGCATGTTGAAAAGAGACATTATGCTTGGGAGGATGGAGGCACAGAGCAGGAGGGGAAGATCCTCGATGGAATGGATTGACTCAGTGATTGGTGTAATTGGCCTAAGTGTGTCAGAGACCGTAAGGGTGGCTCAGGCTAAAACAGGGTTCAGAGCTGCTTGTACATAGGGTGATTATGAGTTGCAACCAATTCGATGGCACCTAACAACAATAAAAAAAATTTAATATAACTTCAACTATTATAAAAACCTTAAACTTTTAGATAAAATCTCATGCCATAGAAAATTAATCAAATCATCTTTAATTCTATAAATATCTCAGAATTTCTAGAGAGAAATGCCTCTATTTCTAGAGTGGAATGTCAAGTAACTAATTTATTCTGTACGAAATGAGTGGCTCAATTTTTAACTCATTTAATGGAGCCGTTTTCAACAAAAAGAATACAGCCCAAAAGGAAATAGTTTATCTATAAATAAGTAAGTCCCAGAAGCATTTTAAAAAATTATAAACTTTTGGGATCCTTAGTTACAGCTACAAATAAATAAAATAAACTAAGTCCTAAATGGGAATTCATTTAAATGTGTATCTAGGCTATTTCAATGCATCACAAACAAGTTATCTAAGACTGCTATGTTTCCAAAGAACACCGAGAATGGATTCCTTTGTTTTACTACATACAAGTTCATCTCAAGCACATGCAAGTTCATGTTTATATCATTACCAAAGTGTCTTTCAAAGCTGTAGGTCTGGTGTTACCACTTTGTGAGTTCCTTTCCATTTACATATATATATCTCAAAATACAGGTGCCATCAGTCAACTCTGACTCAAGGAGACCCCCCCCCCCATTTGTCACAGTGATTGTAACAGTGCTTACTAAGACTTTTCAATGATGGATATTGTGGAGATGGATTGCCATGTTTCTTCTTGGGTACCTCTGAAGGGCTAGAACCCCCATCCTTTAGGTTAAAGGCAGAGCTGATAACCCTTTGAACCACCCAGGATTGTTTCCACTGTCATTCTGAAATCCATTGTTTACTCCACTAACAGCCTGTTTCATGAAACTTACAGAACTGCCTCACAGGGATTCCTAGGCTGCAAACTTTGCAAGAGCAGATAACCAGGACTTTTCCCAATTAGCAGCTCTGTGGACTCAAACCTTCAACCACATCATTAGCAGCACAGCACTTAACTGTTGGGCCCACCAATGATTCATTTAACACAACAAAAAATTTTTACTGTTAAATACACTTTCACTTGCTGAGCTCTATCGGGCATATCAAGTTTGAAAAGCTGTTACAGAGCCCTATGATTATAGTGTATCACTTAATGGGCTTGCTTGTTTGAATGGACTGGTCACTCCTCAAGAGAAAGATGAGAAGTCTCCTTTCATAAATATTTACAGCCTTAGATACATGATAGAGTGTCACTCTGAGTGGAAATTGACTCAAGAGCAGATTTACTGACAGCACAAAGGCACAGGGCTATAAGGGGCATAACAAGTCAAAGATAACATTGAGAAGGAGAATCCCAAAACACATAACTGTGCTTATGCAAAACCTGTACATAGACCAAGAAGGAGTTGTCCAAATAAAACAAGGGGGCACCATATACTTTAAAGTCAGGAAATGAGTGTGAGAGAGTTGTATAATTCATTATCATTCAATCTGTAAGCTAAGCAAATAATTTCCAAAGCTGGACTATATAAAGAAGAATGTGACATTTATTTGACTTGGACGAACACTCATCAACAGTCTGTGCTGTGCAGATGACATAACTTCGCTGAAAGTGAGGAGGACTTAAAGCAGAAGATCAAGGACAATAGCTTTCCATATGGATTGTATTTCAACAGCAAGAAAACAAAAATCCTCACCACTGGGCTAATAGAAAATGTCACTATTGCTGGGTGAAAGACTGAAATTGTCAACAGTTATATCTTTCTTGGATCCACAATTGACATCCTTGCTATATCAGCAGTCCAGAAATCAAAAGACGTTTGACACTGAGAACATCTGCTGTCAAGGACGTCTCCAAAGTGCTAAAGAGCAAGGATGTCAGTGTAAAGACTAAGGTGATCCTAATGCAAGCCCTGATATTTTTAATTGCTTCATAGGCATCTGAAAGTTGGACAATGAATAAGAAAAGCCAATAAGAATCAATGCCTTTGAACTGGAGTGTTGGAAAAGAGCCCTGAATGTCCCACGGTCTGTTAAAAGAACAAACAAGTATATCTCAGAGGAAGTACAACCAGAGTGCTCCTTACAGGCAAGATGGTGAAAGGAAGACTCTCAAAAATACGGATTAACCCCGTGACTGTAACCCAGGGCTTCAGCATGTGGGAGATATCAAAGATGGTGCAGAAGACAGGGAAAAGCTATGATTAAAAAAAAAAAAAGTTCAGTGTCCCTGTGAGCTGTAGCTAACTCAGTGTCACACAGCAAAAATATGGCAGAACATGGACCTCTGATGGCAAAATCCATTGAGAGTTGTACTGCTAATTCAAAGGCAACTCCCTATGGACTATGTCATCTATCCTACCATGTTGTTGTTGATGTACCACAGCTCTGAACTCTGCTGAGTCAATCTTAACTGTCTCTGACACTCCTACCCCCTATTCCCCAGTCATACTGATACTAAAACTCAAGTTAGCAGCCACTGTGTCAATTCCAACTCTTAATGACCCTCTGACAGTTGAGCTATGCTTCCCATGCAACTTACAGACTTGGAAGTCAACTAGAGGGTGTATTATGTAGTTGTTGTTAGGTGTTGCCCAGTCAAGTACGACTCACAGTCATGCTATGGATCACAGACCTGAACTGTGTCCTACCCTGCGCTATTCTCAGCCTCTTGTATGCTGTGGTATGTTATGAGTCAGTTCTAACACAGGCTAAAGAGAGAGAGAGAGAAGGTAGAGGGGATTTCAACAGTTAAAACCACTCAGCTGGAAAATGTGGTTTGTGTGGCAAATAGGCTGCACATATTTCTTCAATCTCATTCCTTGTTTTACGAACATGTATGCCCAGCCTCCACTTCAATCTCTGACATGTAAAAACCAAAATCAAATTCCTTTGTTTTGAACTCAGGTATTCCTTTTGTTTCTGTGGTCTTTGCCTTAAATGAACAGGTTCTTTCTTTCTTTGTGGTTAAAGCAAAAAAGAACTCTTTCTACTGTCCCCCTTCCCGCCCCCCACCCGCCCGTTTGTGTTTGTTTCGTATTTTTAAGTTGGGGAATTCTGGAATGCTTACAACCACTCTGTTTATCTCTATTTTCAACTGAACTCTATGTTTACATTTTAGAGTCTAGGTGATACTTAGCTATAACAACCCCTCCCCACTCCCTTCGTTTTCACATCAACACTCTGAGAAATTAACTTTTTCCAGTAAAATGTTTTAAGCCCCAAACCTGTCATTTCTTTTGATTAAATCATGGAAATTCCAGAATCTAAACTCACCCTAATGTTTGCCTTTCTCAATCATGAGCAGTTCACTGATCGTGGGTGTAAACTTCCTGTCCATTCCACTGCTAAGATATTCTGTATTTCCTAAGGTTTGGAAATCCTATTTTATTCATTACTTATGAATGCCAACATATCCTTGATGAGGACTCCATAATCAGTTCAAAGTTCTAACTTCTAATGATTTCTTTGATCAGCAATGTTAGAGGGATTTTTGTTTGATTTTTAAAAAATTTTTGAATTTACCAAAAGATAAAACAATGTAACAAAATAAAAAGTCAATACCAATTCAACTTATTTGTCTATAAACATCGTGTACATGGAGGTTTTTTGTTTTGCTTTCATCATTTCTTTTTCATGAAATAGAATCAAAGATTTGTGAGAGGATGAAGACACAGTGATATCTCTCCTTTATTTGGGCATTGTTCTTTTTGGTTTCCAACTTTTCCACACTTATAGTGATGTAAAGGATAAAGGATGCAAAGTAAAACAAAAGTAATTTTTTTCTTTAAAAAAAAGTCATTATTGTGGTTTAAATCCACCAGATGCTCTGCTGAAGAAGGAGGAACAATTGCCTCCTGTACCAGTCAGATCTAATTTGACGGTACACACACAAAAAAAAAAAGAAAGGGAAAAAAAAAAAGACATTCTTATCTTTAGTTCTTACCTCACAGAAGAGTATTTAAAACTTACCTGGCCTTGCTCCTGTTGTCAGGTATGACTCTTGTTGTTGTTATGTGCCTTCACTCATGGCAAACTTATATGTACAATAGTTCTGAACACAGCTTTAGGCGGAGCCAACCTCACTGTCTCTGACACACCTACCCCCATTAACCCAGTCATTGTGTTAGTCCATCTCATCCAGGGTCCCACCATCTTTCCAAAAATTATATCCCTTCCTAAGGACTGGCCCTTCCTTGCAACATGCTCAAAGTGTGTAAGACTGAGCTTCAGAATCTTCGTCTTCCAATCTTTCCATGGTATATTCAAAAGTCTTTTCCAGCGCCGCAATTCAAAGGCATCAATTATTCTTCTTCATTCCTATTCATAGTCCAGCTCTCTGATGCATAGCAAATGATTGTGAATATGATGGCTCTTCAGTACTCTGGAGAGGTCTCTGAGCTGATTTTCCCGGTGCAATTCTTCTTTAGATTTCCTGGCTGCTGATAGATTGTGATTATTGATTAAGAGTATTGATTATGGAGCCAAGCAATCTGAAGTTATTAATAATCTCAATCTCTTCAACATCAAAATGCTGTCTATTGGCCCTGTGATGGGAACCTTTTACCTGTTTTTTTTCTTTTTATGTTGAGCTTCAATCTATATTGAAGGCTATAGTCCTTGACCTTCTGCAGCAAAAGCCTCAGGTCCTCTTCAGGTGGCATATTTCAAATGACTCCTCTAATTGACATATTTTAACAAACAGAATCTGTCTTGGATGTACTCAACAGGTCACACCAATAAATTTAGAGGGTAACAACCTGGCTAACTGGAAGAGATCGATATTTGTTCCCATTACAAAAACAGGAGATCCAACAGGGTGTAGAAATTATAAAAAAATACCATTAATATCTCATGCAAGCAAGATCCTTCTGAAAATTATCCAATGACAACTAGAACAGCATATCAATAGGGAACTGTCAGATATGCAGGCTGAGTTTAGAAGAGGTCATGGCACTAGTGATATTACAGCCAATGTGAGATGGATCTTAGCTGAAAGCAGAAAGTATAAGTCTATCTGTGCTTCATTGACTATGCACAAGCATTTGTGCGGATCACAACAAACTGTGGCTGACTGCTTCCAAAGAGCACTCTGACTGCACTTTTCCCTAGAAAAGTGATTTTAAAAAAATTTTTTGACAGAACAAACTCATCTAATTCTAGATAAATATTAACTTAGATATTAGAAAATTAACTTACAATACTAGAAAAATAGGAAATATCAGTAAGGCTCACAATTCAGCTTACAGAAGCATGTCAGAGATTATGAAAATCGACAAAATAACAGAGGATGCTAAAGAGATGATGGTAAGAGGAGCTTTTCACACTCTTGAAACATTTACAACTTACTGGTTTTGCACCCATATACGCACAGTTTCCAAGAGAAGACATACAGTCCTTACTTTGAAAAAGAAACTTTGCAATTTCCTTGATCCCAGATTTCCACTTTTCTGTAATATCTGTTTTACATCATCTAGGCCAATTAGCAACTCCAGCCAGGGGTCCCTGGGTGTCACAGATGGTTACATGCTTGACTACCAACAAAGTGATTAGTGATTCCAGTAAACCAGAGGCACCCGGGGGAAAATGTCTGTTGACCTGTTTTAGAAAGATTGAAGCCCTGAAAACCTTTCTGAGAGAGTCAAACTTTGTACCACATGGGGCAACCAAGAGTCAGAACTGACTCAATAATTATGGAATTGGCTTTCTCGTTAATCTATGATAATATACTTTTCTACTCCTCCACTGTGTATAATATGAACCTTCTAGAATGCTACCTTAATCAATAGTATTGAGCCAATAACTTTGACCTACCACTGTCACTACCACTGAAAGATCTGAATAAAAGCTGTAAACTTCCTTAGAATTTTTAAAGTGTAGAAACATGAATGTAAGGTTTTAACTAAGTGATTAAAACAAAAGCAATGATGAAATTAAACCTAATATCATTATAGTATTCTAGCTGCAAGAAGCTGTGCTGAAATCCTGAAGGCACAGGGTTCAAATTCACCAGCTGCTCCATGGGAGAAAGATGGGCAGTCTCCTCCTGTGTGATTTACTACCGTATCTGAAAAGGTACGCCGGAGGGTCAGCTATGTGCCAGTTCTGACTCAAAGGTACACGACAACAACAATTATGACTCGGGACCTCTGGTAGCCTAGTGGTAAAAAGCCACGCTGCAACCCCAAAGGCACACAGTTTGAATCCACCAGATATTTCGCAGCAGAAGGAGACACAATCTCCTCCCATGTGATTTATCGCCTCTGAGAATCCACTGGAAGGTTGGCTAAGGATCAGTTCTGACTCAATAGCACATAACAATAAGATACAAGTAGGACTATGACTACCTTTAAGACAACAGGTCTTGGGGTGGTATAAAAGTTGGCACTACATTGCTAACCAAAAGACTGGTGAGTCAAAAACCTCAGTGGCACAGCAAAAGAAAGGCCTGGTTGGTTATCTTCTATAAATGACCTCGTAAAGAAAACTCTATGGACCTCAGTTTACCTCTATTCTACTCATTAGGCTGTCATGAGTCAGAATCTACTCAAAGATGAATTTTTTTGTTGCTGTTCTACAATTAACAATGAAAACATCTATACATATTCAAAGATTAAATGTACTTTTAAAAGGAATTATTCATGAGTTTTGCAAAGTGTGTGGTGTAACATCTCATAGGCCCTCAGCTTCAGCTTGCTTGGATCCACAATGAACACCTTGGTACCAGCAGTCAGGAAATAAGACACACTGCACTCGGAAAATCTGCAGTTAGGGACTTCCTCAAATTATTGCAGAGTAGTGATGTCTGATTCAGGCCATAGTCTTTCTGATAGCTTGCTATGCATCTGAAAGGCAGATAATGAATAAAGATGACAGAAAAAGAACAGATACCTTTGAGCTGTGGTGTTGGAAAAGAGCACTGAACATCTCATGGACAGACAGGAGAATAAACAGATATGTCTTGGAGAGGGTGCAGCCTGAATACTGTTTGCTAGGAGGGGCTGTTCCTTGGAGAAGGACATAATTCTGGGAAGGGTGGAAGGTCAGAGAAGGAGAGGAAGACCCTCAACTAGATGGACTGACACAGTGACTACTGCAATGGCTCTTATAAGTCAGTAAGCGTGAGGACGGCCCAGGGTTCAGATCTTCTCTTCATAGGGTCACTATGAGTTGTATTCTACTTGACAGCACTTAACAACAAAAACAACAACCACCACAGGTCCTCAGTGTGGTAATGGTGAAACACTGGCTGAAATAGTGTGCTTTAAAAAACATGCTGAGCACTTGGCAAGTCAATCATAGTGCCTCCTTCAAGAACATGGTTCTGATTTATTACTAAAAAAAAATAGAACGTAACATTCTGTTTAGGTTCTAAATGATAAGTATAATATTTATGAAATCAGAAGAGGAAAGTGGATAACTATTTATGACATCTCATCATTGATACACTTTCTCCTATTGATCTGGTTGTGGTGGTTGTTGTATACCACTGAGTAGGACCTGACCCGTGGCTGACCCTCTGCTGGGTTTTCAGAGGCAGTTAACTGAATGAGACTGCCCATGCTTCTCCTGCAGAACACCTGGTACATTCGAACCATGGGATTTGGTAGCTTCTCTTAAGATATTTTAGTACTTCAAGGTTGATGTTTACACTGAAAGAGTTCACCCTCTACGAAAGTTGGGTAAAATATCAGTGATTCTCAAGGAGAAAAGCCTGGCTCATAAACTACAAGCCTCTGAGGAATATTTAATTAGGTGTAAACAACCATTCTTCTAATCTAGCCTAATTACCAGCATCACCGCCCAGCTTGATTGTTTTTGTTTCATTTCCTTTCATGTTAAACCTCAGAGTTGCCAAACTGAGGTATGAATGCCCAAGGCCAAAGAATTCCATTCTCTCTTCTTGTGCTCCCAGCAGCTACCTCCTGGCTGAGCAATCAAAAGAATTAGAGTCGTTTTAGTTGGATTTCAGTAAATTAAATCTGAATACTAAGGACCATCTCAGGATCCTAGCAGTTGCCTAAGTGAAAAACAAATGGGCTTGAACCTGCAACAGAAATCTTGAAGATGGTATAAGATATAGTGCAAAGTTTAGATCAACTACAAGTTGACAAAATGACATCTATCAAAAGCAAAGTGTTGAAGTAAGTTGTTCCAGATTTCTTCTTTTCATTACCATCAAGTCAGAAGTGACTTGAAGTGGACCCTCCATTGGGTTTCTGAGGCTGTAAATTCCAGAGATTGCCCATCTGTCTCCCATGGAACCTCTGGTGAGTTCAAAGTAACAGAGAGACAGGGTTTTTAGGTTGGCAATGCAATTCCTCATGGATTACATACAGAAAAGTTTAAAAAGAAAGATTTACAGCCCAGCATTCTCAATCATTTGTTGAGATTCTTTCATCAGTTTGGCTTCAAATAAATTTATTGTTATTAGGTACACTGAACTGACTACAAATCACAACTTGTTATTAGATGCTGTCGAGTACAACTCACAGCGACCCTATGAACAAAATATTTGAATCTTGCTCTGTCCTGCACCACCTTCACACTTCCTGACACACAAGGGCCCACTGTGGCAGTCACCATGTCAATCCACCTGGCTGAGGGTCTTCCTCTCCTTCGCTGATCCTCCACCCTTCACCATGTCCTTCTCCAAGGAATAGCCCCTCCTAGAAACAAGCCCAAAGGAGGTAAAGTGAAGCCTCCTCATTCTTGCCTCCAAAGAGCACTCCAGCTGCACCCTCTCCAAGATATACTCCTGGCTGTTCATGTTCTGTGCTCTTCTCCAACACCACAGTTCAAAGGCAATTCTTTTCCTGTCATCCTTATTCATTGTCCATCCAGCTCTCAGATGCATAGCAAGTAACCAGAAAGACTATGGCTGATATCTGTGCCACTAGTATGTCAAATGCCATACGGGTTACCCATGGTGGACAGGTTTTGGTGGAACTCCCTAATTAAGACAGACTAAGAAACAGGGTAGGGCATCTTCTTCCTAATCAACAAGTATTTGAAAGACCTGTGAACACTACTCACACTTGTTGTTATTAAGTACCGTTGAGTGGTAGACAACTCATAGTGAACGAAAGACCTGAATGAACCCTTGAATAACTCTGATTGTTTCTATAAGTTCATAGAGTTTCTGGAGCCAAGCTATTTTGGAAGTGGATGCCACTCAACTCATAACTGTTGTTGTTATGTGCCGTCGAGTCGTTTGCGACTCATAGCAACCCTATGTACAATAGCCCTAAACCCTGCTCTATCCTGTGCCAATCACACTGCCTCTGACACACCCATCCTGATTACCCCAGTCACTGAATCAATCCATCTCATAGAGGGTCTTCCCCTCTTGTGCCGTCCCTCCACCCTCCCAAGCATGATGTCCCTCTCCATGGACCTGTCCCTCATAATAGGTACAGACAAGTTAGATTTCCTGGCTAGTAGAAACTGTTAACACGCTCAGCTGTTAATATAAATGTTGGAGATTTAACACTACCAGAGATTCCTTGGAAGAAAGATCTGGCAACTACTCTGCAAGTACCAGCCCTGAAAACCCTATGGTTCTATTCTGACACACATGGGGTTTCCATGAATTAGAACTAACTCAATGCCAATTCATTTTTATCGTCCAGGCACATCAGGATGAATTTTCGTTTTTTCTTCCAGATTCACTGTGACACATCTGGTTTCACATGTGGCCTCAGACACACTGGTAGTCAGGCTCAGTAAAGAGATCTCCTAGAAATGCAAATGTACTTTACACGTCCTTTCAATTCATCCAAAGTCACAATGATCAAAGCAAAAATATCCAAGTTATTATGAAAAAGTGCCAATCACCATTCGTGGATTTTCATTAGCGTTCTTCCGGTTTTCACACTCGTGGTTAGAATGCTGAACACGTGTCGCCTCTAAGTAACATTCCATGTGCTCCCAAATTTAGATAACTGTCAAGCTGTGAAAATTAACACTATGTACTCACAGGGTTAGTGCAGACTGTCCTACCGAAAATCTTCATTCTCTTTGAGAAAGACAGGTTTATAATGATCTCTCTTCATCCTCTCCCATACAATTACTTTGCGTCTTCAGTAATCATAGACTTTTACCTTTGCATTTTCTTATTTGAATTAAAGTGATGTAGCAAATGCACCCTAATCAGAACGTAATTAACTCAAACTATGTAAGTACATATCATTTCCCAAGACAAGCCTAAAAATGGCCACTGAAACAGACACAAATATCACAGAGATGACCAGCATGGGTAGGACCATGAGAGAGAGAGCTGCAACAATGAATTAGAGGCCCAGTGTCTAGTCTCAATTCTGACAGTAGGCTTCATGATTTTGGCCAAGCTATTTAATCCAGGGATTCCATTTCTCTGTTAAAAATTAGAAGTTCATCTAATAAATGTTTTTCAACATAGCACCCACTAGGAATCATTACCAAATGGAATATAAGTTCATCAACAAAGAATTTGTATACCACATTTTTAAACAAGCAACTTGAGTTATAAAATTCAGGAAACTGCCCCTGAACACTAGTTTTCTATTCAAAATATGCATGATATTCATACACCTTATATGACTAGGTATAAATAAGGTGGAAATAGAGTAGTATGTATGGTTCACTTTCTGGTTCTAACTACATAAAGCATTTGTTTAGTGCTCTTCAATCTTTTTTCCCCCCCAGAATCATGTTAAAAATAATTCTGCTAATAAATAAGCAACCAGTCTGAAATGTGGCTAATGTGACAGAGAAGTTCATTTAAAAAAAAATAAATTTAGTTAACTTTAATTTGATTTAAATTAAGTCTTTACTCCAGAATTGACTCTAAGGAGCCGCAATAGTGTTGTGTGTCAAACGCCCGGCTGTAACCCTACGGACAGTTCAAATCCACCAGACGGTTCATGAGAAAAACGTGGGCAGTCTTTACTGCACAGATTTACAGACTCAGAAACCTGATGGAGGGTACCTATGACTTGGAATTGATTTCATGACAAAGAGTTTGGTTTACACTGACAAACCTTTCGGGTAGGTTGACAATAACTTCGATATAAATTTGTGTTTTCAACTATATATTTTTAAAAAAATTTAACCACAGAGTAGGGGCCATGGGGTGGTATAAATGGTTGGTTTACTCCGCTACTACAAAACAGAAGGTTGAAGGTTTGAACTCCCCCAAAGGAGCCTCAGAAGAGAGGTCCGACTGACCATGTGATTTTGAAAACTCTGTAGTGTAGTCTCTGACTCTATGGGGTGTCGACTCTGATGCATATAAGGTTGTCAAGTGTCTGAAATGACTCAAGGTCAACACACTCACTGCCATCAAGTCAGTTCTGACTCTAGTGACCCTCCACTGGGTTTCCTAGGTGTAACCTGAAAGGGAGGAGACTGCCCATCTGCCTCCCACAGAGCAGCTGGTGGGTTTGGAGATGGGCAGCCTTTGGATTAAGCAGCACAATTTACTTCAGACTACACCCCGGAGTTCCTTGGCACTGAGAAAATACAGGCTATTTTTAATAAAAATGTTCTTTCCAAATTGGGATTGCTGTACTTAGAAACTGGATTTTGAGTAATATGAATGTGTAAAATATTTCATTATAATTTTATATTGATCTTATGTTAAAATGGTAGCATTTTAGACACGCTGAATGAAATAAACATTTTTACACTTTTCTCCTTTTTTGCTTGCCTTTTTTTAAGGAACTCTTAAGAAATTTAAAATTACATCATGACTAACAATATATTTCTAACAGGCTAAAATGGCTTTAGTGTTTTGAGATATGTCTTTTTTTAATATCTTTATTGATTTTCATATAATAATAACATTACAGTTTGACTTGTTCATATACATTGTGTCTTATACAATCTTTCAGTTATACTGTATTTCATACAATCATTCATATACATTCTACTTTACATTACTCTTTATAGTAGTTTATTTATAAAATTCGAATACATTCTTTTTCACACAAGGGAGGGGAGGGGGAACCAGAGGGGCAAGGATGTGTGGCCGGGAGGATTAATCATGGAGTCATGTATTTGTTGGGTAGGTGGGTGAGTGAAATAGGAAGGACCTCGTATAAGATATGACTTGACAAGACTCACTTTTTACAATGTGCCTCGTATTGTAATTTGAGTACACAAACCAGATACTTTAAAAGTGTTTAATGTGGTATTTCATGTCTTCAACTAGTATTTTGTTCATAGTCTACAGAGAGTCACACTGTGAAGCCAAAGGCCGTGCCTCTCTAGAAGTTGGAATCCACCAGCAGCTCTGCAGAGGAGAGATAGGTCATCTGCTCCCATATCATTTCCATCCTTGGAAACCGAAAAGGTCAGCTATGAATCGGTTATGACTCAGCCACAGTGAGTCTGAATGTATTCCTTTGACATAAATATTCTCTTATTATATAGGAGATAGAAAAAGATAAGTTAGGGTGTGTCTACTTGACTGGCTGCTTCCATTTCTGTGGGAAATTCCTTAACTAGGGTGAGTGCTTGGGATTTATGCCGGCAAGCACTGACTCTTTCTTATGCCATAACTATTTGGACGCAGGTGGGAATCTGACCCGAACAGGCCAGTAAGAATAACGTTCTTGTGAATTGATAGAGATAACAAAACTTGATAATCTCTCTCCGGGCAAGGGAGAAATGGGAACAGATACGTTTGAGAGCTCTGGGTTAGTTCCAGTCCAACAGGCGATGTGACTTTGAGGAAAGAAGGGAAATAAAGATCTAAAAAGAGTAAAAGGAAAACTTCAGTGAATCTGCAGTTTGATGCTGCTGTTAGTTTTTAAATTCACTGTTGTTAGAAAGAACTAAAGGAGGCTTCATTAATGAGACAGGATCCTTCCAAGATTTGGAAATCTGGCATTTATGCCTACAGCTAATATTTATTGGAAAGTATTTCTGAGTAGCTACCACACACATTGAAGTGTTTAAAGAATTATCTGTTGGTGGGTGCCAGTGACTCAACTACGACTCACAGAGATTCTATTAACAACAGATCGGAACCTTGTCCTAGTCTGTACCATACATGCTCTCAGATGTTCTTGAGCCCATTGTTACAGTCACTGTGTTGACCTATCTTGTTGCACTTCTCTTTTTCTGACCTGACCCTCTGCCTTTTCTCATCATGACGTCCATTTCCAAGAATGGCTTCTCTTGACAACATGCTCAAAGTATATAAGATAAAATATAAAGAATGTAGCAAAACAAAAGAATCAACAATTTGCTTTCTACCCTTTGTTGTTTTTGATTGCCATTGAGTCGAGCACAACTCAGCAACTCTATGAACAGAAGACCTAATGCTTTTCTAGAACTCTCATTGTTTCTCTGAGTTCACAAAATTTCCATAAGCATGTGGTTTAGGAAGTGGATGTCACTCCTGCTTCCAAACCTTTTTTAAACTGGGAGCTCCACCAAACACTGTCCACCTTGGGAAACTGTTATGGCATTTGACACACACACACACACACACACACACACACACCTCCCCACAATGGCACAAGGTTAAGCAACACAGCAAGACCAGATTACCTCAATACAGCAAACTGACAGAAGAATGATGTATAACTTAGAAGAATGTTCGTTCAAACTATAACAACATTGGTCTCATTTAGCAGTGGTTAAGTGCCGTCATGTCAAATATGACTCATAGCAAGCCTATGAACAAAAGACCTGAACCCTGTTCTATAACTAACTCTATGTTCACAGAGTTTCCAGAGGCATCTCATTTAGGAAGTGGATGCCACTCCTGATTTCAAACCAGAATCAATCTGGAAGCACCTCCAAACTGAAGTAGCTTGGAGTAGCTGTGATGCTGACCACTGTGCCATAGTGTTGTCCATGATGGGTAACCATTATGGTATTTGACACAACTATGGTACAGTGTTCAGCCTCACAGCAACTCCAAGCTACTTCAGTACAGCAAGTATTTATATGGCTATGAGTCAGTTCCGACTTGATGGCAATGAAGGTTTTTTTTAGTGCAGATGAAAGTTGTATTTGCACTTCACTATAATTCATTTCAGGAGCTTTGGTGGCACGGTCTGTAGCATGTTGCACTACAAACCTAAAGAATGTGAGTCTCCAGTGGTTTAAATCCACCAGTGGAAAGTTAGTCTCACAGTCACCTGGCAATTCACAGTCTCATAAACCCCAATGGAGAGTCAGGGAGTAGAATCCAACCTGATGGCAGTGAGAAACAGCAAGCTACTAAACATGCAGAAGCACCGCCAAGAATTTGAGGCAGTGTCAGGATCTCATCCACATGAGACTCAGGAACACAGCAAGCACATGCTGTTGGAAAAGCAGACTTGTTTACATTTTTTTTAAAAAGTAGTTATCTGCAAAGAGCAATAAAGCAAAGTTAATAAAACGAGGTATGCTTCTACAGCAGAAATCCTAACAAATATAGGCAAGACAGCAAAGATCATCACACCAGTACTCTATTAACAGTAATAGAAATAATGAGAGAAAGACAAAGAGGAGAAAGTATCTAGAGCAGGCCACAGTGTGAAGTTCTGAGTTAGTTTCTCGGCTCTCTGAGACGAGAGTTAGATGGAATCAGCCCACTTGGCTTGAAACAGCCTTCCTAAAGTTTTACAGTCATTATGAATTTTTGTTGTTGTTGCTATGTGCCACTGAGTCAGAACTGACCGACAGCTGACCCTCCAGAGGGTTTTCAGAGGCAGTAAACCACACGGGATGGGACTGCCCATCTTTCTCCTGTGGAGCCACTAATAGAGTCAAACCTCCTGCTTTTGGGTTGAAAGAAAAGAAAGCAGCTGGGCTCCAGGTCTTGTTAATGGCCGCCATTGTTGTCTTTTTGCATCTTTCTGGGAAAACTCCCTGATTTTCTAAGATGGAGCCTCAGAATCCTTGCCTCCAAGGAGCCCAGTTTAACACTCCCTAGGATGGATCTGTTAGCAATCCATGGTACACTCAATACTCTTCTCCAGCACCACAGCTCAAAGGCATCAATTCTCCTTCTATCCTCCCTAGTCACTGTCCAACTCTCTCATGCATAACAAGTGATTGCAAAGACCAAATAAATATACAATACATAAAATATCAAGCAATTATGTATGGTCATTGTCTTAGTTATCTACTGGTGTTATAAACAGAGATACCATAAGTGGATGGCTTTAAAGAAAATTTACTCTCTCTCTCTGTTTATGGAGCTCCAAATTCTGAATGTAGGTCCTACGAGAAAGGTTCCTCTCCCTGTTCTGGATAAAGACTCTTGTCTTTCAGTATCTGTAGGC
The DNA here is from genome assembly GCF_000299155.1 of Elephantulus edwardii. Classification (NCBI taxonomy): domain Eukaryota; kingdom Metazoa; phylum Chordata; class Mammalia; order Macroscelidea; family Macroscelididae; genus Elephantulus; species Elephantulus edwardii. Next base: position 3,869,703 of record NW_006399828.1, read on the forward strand.
CCTATTATGCTTGAAGCTATCTTAGCCTGTTCCTATGTCAATGAGTTTCTCAACACAGGACTCTATCCACGAAATTTGTACCACCACTGATCTTCTTTCAATGATATTGATGTCTTCAAGATGATACACGTCATCTCTCTTTTTATCCTCCCTTTATATCAGATCAGGGTTATGTACTAATTAACTCTGTTGGACTAACAATTAAGGGTGTTGGAAAATGATCCAATTACCTTACAAGTAATTGGCTAATCACATCTTCGATCACATCATGGAGAATGACTACATTGCATAACAATCTCTAATCCTGACAGTTACCTAATACCAGGTCTTTTGGCTTAGTCAAGTTTACTTATATTTGAGGGGGACAAAATTCAATCAATGACAGGGAAGTAATCAAAATGAACAGTTAGTTTCTGGAAAAATTCCACAGAAACTCAGCCATAGCTAACAAAATGTAAACTCCACAAAATAAGCATCATGTCTGTGTTCATGACGAATTTATCGTCAACCCAAAGCAAAATGGTCAGCAGAGAATAGGTCCAACATCAATTTTTATTGGCAAAATTATAACAAACAGAGAAAATGTAATCTACATCAGTAGCAAATGGTTCTTCTGAGACAGAATGATCTTAAACTGACCTTGGAGATGATGCTAAGATGCTTTCAGACCCAAGATGTCCCCCAATTCTGTTGATGAATATGGTTGAGTGGAGAGAAAAGGGGAGCAAAGGGACCCCAGCAAGGCAAAACAACACTAACACACACGCTGAAATGGTGAATAAGCTCTGTGATGTTAAGAGGCATCTATTTGAATTGATACATTCATGTTGGGAAATAGTGGGTGGGGCAAGGTCATGGAAAGTCATGAACATCAAATCCAGGAATCTGAATTCCATCTTTAAGTAATTAAGACGAATAGGTTCTTGGACATGGAAGTGACTCAATAAAAGTGGTTAATGGAAAGCGTAAGTGAACCATGATTTTCCAACATTGCATAATTTATCTCTTATAACTAAGATGGTGCATAAAATGCACAAATGTCTATGAGAGAATAGAATTAATATTGAACATAAATACTATGTGATGAGCTGCAGGCACTGACTCCACCATATTATCTTTGGGATGACTTTCAGCTTAAATTGTTGCCTCTGTTAAATTACAAATTATTACATATCGAGGATCTGTCCTCTCCTCACTCCCTCTTCTCTGTCTTGCTGTAAATATTAAGTGCCTTCCATGAATTTGGCACTAACAATTTAAAGCAGATCAAAAAGAAAACGATAGCTGCCTTCATGAAACCTAAGAGGCTACTGGCGAATTATGAAGCAATCCCTCCAAGAAATTAAAAACTGATACTTTGAGAAGTGACATGAAAAGAGTAAAGGCTAATAGGATGATATGGCTTCATCAAGGAGGTGAGAGAAGGCTACTTTAGAGAAATAAAACTACAAGCCTGGGGTCAGGAGCTATCTAGACAAAGGGACTGACCAGGTACAGGAAAAGACAGAGCTGGTGCAGGAAAAAGAATGTGCCAAGTATGGTGGCAAGAAGGAAAATTTTTGGATGGAAAGACAAAACAGAAATACTGGAAATGTGTCAGACCAGAGTGCCTTAAGCTTTGTTTAAGGGAGTTTTTCTCCCATTTCCTAAAAGCAATAGAATGGACTCCAGTGGTAAAACGGGTTAAGGGATATGGTATGAACTAAAAGGTTGGCAGTTCAAACTTCCTCGTTGCTATATAAGAGAACGATGAGGCAATCTGCTCCTGTAAAGATGTATACCACTGGCTATTTAGCATGTCTGCCTGTCCTAAGAGTTAACTACAAGTCAGAACAGAATCACCATCAGTAGGTTTAAGAGCAATGAGCCTCTCAAAGTATATAAAGAAGAAGGGTTCGAACAAATAAATAAGGAGGGTTAAAAACGAATGTGTGTGAGAGTACTTGTATCCCAATGAGTTGGTCTCAATGTGTAACAACTTTCTGTTATATTTCCAGGGCTATACATCTTTATGGGAAGAAACTACTTATCCAATTCCCTTGAAGCATCTGGTGGATTCAAACTACCAACCTCTTAGGTAGCAGCTCAAACATTAGCATTATATACTATAGCACCAGGGCTCCATATTCACTCTCCAACTGACCTTTTTCTCTCTTAAGGAGTCAGAGTGATTTTTTACATATTCAATCACCCTGTCTACTTGGGAAGAATAAAAATTCTAAGTAATAAATCCTAGGAATATCTAAGGAAATGGGAAGAGATCAGCGCTAAAGCACAACACAAAATGATACATAATAGGCTAAGATGTGAAATGCATTTCTTTGAATATTCTTATAAACGTTTCTATGTTGTTGTTGTTGTTATATGCCATCAAGTCGCTTGCGACTCATAGCGACCCTATGTACAACAGCCCTAAACTCTGCTCTGTCCTGTGCCAATCGCACTGTCTCCGACACTCCCATCCCGATTATCCCAATCACTGAAGCAATCCACCTCATAGAGGGCCTTCCTCTCCTGCGCCGTCCCTGCCTCCACACTCCCAAGCATGATGTCCTTCTCCAAGGACCGGGCTCTCCTCACAACATGTCCAAAATATGTTAGACGGAGCCTCAGAATCCTTGCCTCCAAGGAGCCACCCAGTATAACCCTTTCCAGGACGAATCTGTTTGTTTTCCTAGCAGTCCATGGTATTCTCAATACTCTTCTCCAGCACCACAGCTCAAAGGCATCAATTCTCCTTCTATCCTCCTTGGCCATTGTCCAACTCTCTGATGCATAACAAGTGATTGCGAAGACCATGGCCTGTATCAAATGCACCTTAGTCTCCAGAGAGACACCATTGCTCTTCAATACTTTGGAGAGGTCCCTAACAGCAGACTTTCCCATGGCAATGCGCCTTTTAATTTCCTGGCTACTGGTGCCAAGAGTGTTGACTGTGGAGCCAAGCAAACTAAAGCTGTGTAAAATCTCAATCTCTTCACCATCCATCCTGATGCTGCCAATTGGTCCAGTGGTGAGAATCTTTGTCTTCTTGACATTGAGCCTCAATCCATATTGGAGGCTGCAGTCCTTGACCCTCTGCAGCAGGTGCTTCAGGTCCTCTTCAGTTTCAGCAAGCAGAGTTGTGTATCTGCATAACGCAGATTGTTGATAAATTGTCCACCAATCTTGACCCCACATTTCTCCTCATAGAGGCCAGTCTCCCAGATAATCTGTTCTGCATATAGGTTGAAAAGGTATGGAGATAGGATGCATCCCTGGCGTACGCCCTTCCCAATTTTGAACCATGCAGTGTTCCCTTGCTCTGTTCTGATGACTGCCTCCTGGTTCAAGTATAGGTTTCACATTAGCATGATCAAGTGTTCTGGGATTCCCATTCTTCTCAGAGTCAGCCACAGTTTGTTATGATCCACACTGAAATTATATTTTTTTAAAAAAATTTCAGATCTGTTGAATAGATCACTTAATTTAAATTAAAAAAAAAAAAAACCTGCTAAGAATTACCCATGGTGGACAGTGTTTGGTGAAGATCCCCGATTAAAACAAGCTTGGAAGCAGGAGTGGCATCCACTTCCACAATAGTTTGCTTCTGGAAACCCTATGAACCTGGAGAAAGGACGAAAATGATACAGGAAGTGTCCAGGACTTTCGTTCATAGGTTTGCTATGAATCGCCTGCAACTCAATGGCACTTAACAACAAACAAGAGTTACCTTTCTTTTAAATCAAATGACAAAAGCAACTTGGTGGCCTAGTTTTAGGGAGTTATGCTGTTAGTACAAAAGGGGTGTTTCCCTGGTAGTTTGAATTCACCAGCAGCCCAATGGGAGAAAAAATATACAATCTCTTCTCCTGTGATTTACAGACTCAGACCATCCCCACCCCCAACTACCCATTTTGGCTCAAAAGCAATGAGTGATGAGAATGAATGCAGATGTACAGCAAAAATTTTACAACTTAATTGTTGCTCTTTCGATAATAACTATTCTACAAAAAGAACCAGAATATTTAGATATCTTTAAGGTGGTAGTAGTAGATGTGTACCACCAAGACAGAAATGAGTCATAGCCGACCCTCCCACAGGTTCTCAGAGGCTGTAAATTGCACACAATGAGACCCACCTTTCTCTCATGAACTGGTGGATCCAAACCACGTGCATTTGTGAGAGGCAGTGAGGAGGTACTTTTAAGGTTGTTCTTGTGTACCGTTAAGTCAGAAATTATTCCCTGCTGACCCTCCAGGAGGATTTCTCAGGCAGTTAATTGTACAGGAGATCCTGTCTCCATACCTTTTCAACCTGTATGCAGAGCAGATTATCTGGGAGGCTGGGCTCATGAGGAGAAATGTGGCATCAGGATTGGTGAAGATCTATTAACAATCTGCGTTGTGCAGATGATACAACCCTGCTCGCTGAAACTGAGGAGGGCCTCATGCACTTGCTGCAGAGGGTCAAGGACTGCAGCCTTCAGTATGGACTGAGGCTCAATGTCAAGAAGACAAAGATTCTCACCACTGGACCAACTGGCAGCATCAGGATGGATGGCGAAGAGATTGAGATTGTTCACAGCTCCAGTTTCCTCGGCTCCACAGTCAACACTCTTGGCACCAGCAGCCAGAAAATCAAAAAACATATTGCGATGGGAAAGTCTGCTGTTAGGGACCTCTCCAAAGTACTGAAGAGCAATGGTGTCTTTTTGGAGACTAAGGTGCATCTGATACAGGCCTTGGTCTTTGCTATCACTTGTTATGCATCAGAGAGTTGGACAATGACTAAGGAGGATAGAAGGAGAATTGGTGCCTTTGAGCTGTGTGGTTCTGGAGAAGAGTACTGACGGTACCACAGACTGCTAGGAAAACAAACAGATTCTTCCTGGAGAGGGTTAAACCAAGCTACTCCTTGGAGGCAAGGATTCTGGGGCTTCGTTTGACTTCCTTTGGGCATGTTGCAAGGAGGGACAGGTCCTTGGAGAGGGACATCATGCTTGGTAGGGTGGAGGGACAGTGCAAGAGGGGAAGACCCTCCATGAGATGGATTGATTTAGTGACTGGGGTAATCGGGGTGGGTGTGTCAGAGGCAGTGTGACTGGCACAGGATAGAGCAGGGTTTAGGGTTATTGTACATAGGGTGGCTATGAGTCGCAAATGACTCGAAGGCACATAACTACAACAACAACAACAACAACAACAAACCTCTTTTTAGTATTCTATGCTCTCAGTCAGTAACTGTCTGACATCAATATTTCTCACTTCACATCCTCTTCTGTAGCTGGCTTCAGTTTCTGGCAGTTTCCTTTCGATGTAATCTGTTCATGTTGGTAATCTGTCAATTCTCTAAGGGTTAGTTTGTGCCAAAACCTTCATTACAACTCAGATATCTTCCTTCTGGTTCTTGATGTCATGCTACTTCCAGAAATGGAGGAATGTCAACCAATTCTTTTTAGTACAGTAACTCTATATCCTTTCCATCTTCTTCTAATGCTTCTCAAATCTTTAAATATTCTGACCACAGAAAGTTTTAATTTTCCAACACAGATTTAATTTTTTTCCCTTTAGTTCTTTTACGTGATAAATGATAAAAGTAGCTCTTTCCTTTTATTTCTCACAACTTAGATTACAGCCCCGAAACTCCATGGGACAGTTCTATGGTGTCAAGGAGGGTCACTATGAGTCAGATGCTACCTAACAACAAGACTTTAAAATAGAATTGGTAATTACTGGTGGACTTAAATACTAACTGGCAGATCACACTGCTATTTGAGAGAAAGAACTTACTAGGTAATTCTCTAAAAAAGATCCTTGAAAAATCAACCACCCTTTTACAAGCCTATTTAGCCGACTTAAAACAAAAGCAAAAATTAAAGTGTTTCTATTCTAAGAGCTTTTTTTGTGCCCAGTGCCTAAGGCAAAATTATATTGCTTTGGCCCCTGGGAAGCTTTCTGGCACCCACCCTTACTCTCACTCCACCCTCTATTGTTTAAAGACAAAAGATAGGGCAGCTGGGACTCTGACCAATGACAACTAATCAGGGGCCCCTGGAGACTGGGAAACTCCTCAGGTCTTGGCAGAAACTAACTTTTTAAAATGAAGGTAAAACAAAGGGTAAGACCCCTGTGTCTGGCCCAAGCCCTATGTTTAGGCTTGTCATCTTGCCAAATGTGGTGGCCAGCAACAGTGTTTCCCACTTGAGCCAAGGTGGCATGCCAACCTCAAATAATAGAAAACTTTTCTCAATCACAGAAATCAAAGGGACGGGGAAGAAAACACGGCAATGAATCAAGTCTACTTTTTCTTACAAGTTTGGCTCTTGCTATCACAAGCTGCTACTGGAATATATGTTTTACCACAGTCTGTGATTGCACCAGCACAGATTTATCTATTTAGTTATTTTCCTTTCAACACATGCTGATTTTCAAAGTAGCATGAGTTTTCTGAATAAAGTTGGAAAGCATTGCCTTAAATGGGATTACAGATTCGGGAAGGAGTAGATCTTTATTACTTGGGTGCAATAAAGGAGCTCTGCTGGCAAAATGGTAAGGAACTGGCACTGCCAACATAAGTTATAAAGGTTCGAATCCACCAGCTGCTCCATGGGAGAAAAATGGGCAGTCTCCTCCAGTGTGATTTACTGCCTCTGAAAACCTGCTGGAGAGTCAGCTGTTACACCTCAGGGACACACAACAACTTTACAAGGAGGCTCTGGTGGCCTAAAGGGCTGCACTGCCAACACAAAGACAGATGGTTTGAATCCATCAGATATTCCATAGCAGAAGAGTGAGTAATCTTCTCTTTTGCAATTTACAGTCTCTGAAAACCCCTCAGTTGGTCAGCTAGGAGTTGGTTCCAATTCAAAGGCATATAACAACAGCAAGGAAGCAACTCTTACAACAAATCTGTCCTGGATGAAATACAATGAGATGTTCTTTTAGATGCAAGGAGGGTAAAATGTTGTCTCACATACTTTGGACATGTTACCAGGAGGGGCTAGTCCTTGGAAAAAGACATTATCCTGGGAAAGGTAGAGGGTTCACAGAAAGACAGAAAAGTCCTCAAAGAGATGGACTGATAAAGTAGCTGTAACAATGGGCTTGGCCACAGAGAAGACTGTGCTAATGGCCTTGGACAGGGAGGGAAAGATTCCAAAGTGCTCTTTACAGGGTCAAAATGAGTTGCAGTTGACCGAATGGCATCTGAGTGCAACAATACAATACTTCCTCTCCTATCATAGTTATCTTATTGCTGTTAGGTTTCATAAGGTGGTCCCCTACATCATGACAACGGTAAAGGAAAGAAACACCATCCAGACACCTCATGATGGTTACTATGTCAGAGTCCCTTGGGGGAAGCTACTGTCAGCTTCATAGAGTTTCCTAAAGAAATAGTTGCTAAGTCATTGAATGATTAGACTAATTCTCATGCTGTTAGGATTTTTGCATTCTTATTTTCTGAGACATCTAACTCAATGAGACAGACATTAACTTAGATGATGATTTGAGAAAAACTTTTTTGGCATTCAGAAACATTCTAAGAACTTTTTAGTAGTTTACACTAGAAATATCTACTGATTCAAAGAATCCTAACATTTGGCATTCTAATGAGATGACAGTCTTAGAGTCTTTTAAAAGATGGGCTAAAATATGTATGTTGTTGTTAAGTGCCATCAAGTCGCAGGCGACTCATAGTGACCCTATGAACGAAGTCCTGGACACTTCCTGTATAATTTTCATCCTTTCTCCAAGTTCATAGGGTTTCAGGAGGCAACCTATTGTGGAAGTGGATGCCACTCCTACTTCCAAGCTTGTTTTAATCGGGGAGCTTCACCAAACACTGTCCACCATGTGTAGCAGTATTCAGCTTCACAGCAACCATTAGTTACCGCTGTACAGCAAGTGGACATGCCAGGGTTACATAACCTAGAAATGTTTAAATATGTATACTGCATTGAAATAGATGAGGGAGAGAACTGTTTAGAATTGATATATGATTAGGTATTGTCATGACAGGAGTCCAGAAGGAAGACTGCATAGTGGAGTGGACTTGAGGGGAGGTATTTATAACAATGAAAGACTTTTTCTTTTATTTTTCAAAGAGAAGAGTGAACTACGGGGGAAGGGTGGTGGGCAGGGAGAAAAGTGAAACAATGTATGACTGGAAATCCAAAGTCTCTGTAAACACTCATTAAAATTAATAATAAAAATAATAAAAAATTACATTTAAAAAATATTCTTTACCACAGTACATATTGCTCAGCACATATTAGTTATACTGTTTTAACCAGGTAACCAGTTTTGATGGACTAATTCACAAAAAATAAGTCAAGACCAAAGACATCTTGCACAAGGTAAATGTGTAATAGCATTTGGTAAATGATGTTGGCTGGCAGAGCAGAGTAAAGGATAGCACGGGTGGTTTTACATTAACTTAAACGCACAGCTCTGAACTGACTCATAAGTGTTCAGGAGGCTGTAACTCCCTCGGGAAGAGAAGACTGCTCATCTTTCTCACAGAACAGCTGGTGGATTTGAACTTTCAGAGAAGCACTACACTTGATTAACAGCATTAAGTCCTTACAATGGACTCTGTCCCCAGAGTTCATCTACAAGAACACTGTATAGTAGTAAATATGGGGGAAATTAGAAACATGCTGCAGGTCAAACATATTTTTTTTATTGCTAGGTGCTGTTAAAAGACCAGTGTGACTCATAATTGATGCTAGAGCAACAGAAATAGGAGCAAGTTAGAAAGTTACAAAATTGTATAAGAAAATTTAAAATATGCCAAAACATTTTGTATCATTACAGATGCACAGTTTGCAGTAAAAGTTTAAAATCATGCAAAACCATTGTGGGGTAGCTTCTAGTGATGTTGTCCTCATCCTAAATCCTATAAGCATACACTGGGAATTTCCAACTTGGAAAAATAGTTACCCATAAGAGACAAAGGGGGGATTAAAAGAGATGGGAAAGAGGGCTTCAGTCATAGTTATTATTAAATAAACATATCTGAAGCAAAAACAGCAGTGGTAAAGTTTGACAAGCTATGTGGTGGATACAGAGATATGACAATTCTCAATTCAGAAAATATTTCCTAATGTATAAATTCCGGTACTACATAAAAAAAAATAATGACAACTTCTGGTTTCTGTAATAAAGCAGGTGTAATCATAGCCATTTATTTTTATTTTATAAAATTATCATACTGCTAATAAATTTGGAAATAAAACATTCTGTGTTCTCAAAAGAAGTAGAAAAAAGAGCACTATATACTATCTAAGTATGAAAAGAATTTGCAAAATTTTACACCAACTCACTTGTAGGGTTTCTGTTGTTTGTTGTTGTTGTTATGTGCTGTTGAGTTGCTTGCGACTCATAGCGACCCTATGTACAACAGCTCTAAACTCTGCTCTGTCCTGTGCCAATCTCACTGTCTCTGACACACTCATCCCGATTACCCCAGTCACCGAATCAATCTATCTCCCAGAGGGCCTTCCCCTCCTGTGCCTGCCCTCCACCCTCCCAAGCATGATGTCCCTCTCCAAGGACTGATCCCTCCTCACAACATGACCAAAGTATGTCAGACGAAGCCTCAGAATCCTTGCCTCCAAGGAGCAGCCTGGTTTAACCCTCTCAAGGATAAATCTGTTTTCTTAGCACTCCATGGCACCCTCTTTTCCAACACCAAAGCTCAAAAGCATCAATTCTACTTCTATCCTCCCTGGTCACTGTCCAGCTCTCTGATGCATAACAAGTGATTGCAAAGACCATGGCCTCTATCAGACGCACCTTAGTCTCCAGAGGGACACCATTGCTCTTGAGTACTTTAGAAAGGTCCCTAACAGTAAACTTTCCCATGGCAATATGTCTTTTAAGTCCCTGGCTGCTGGTGCCAAGAGTGTTGATTGTGGAGACAAGCCGACTAAAGCTGTGAACAATCTCAATCTCTTCACCATCCATCCTGATGCTACCAATTGGTCCAGTGGTAAGAATCTTTGTCTTCTTGACATTGAGCCTCAATCCATATTGAAGGCTGCAGTCCCTGACCCTCAGCAGCAAGCGCTTCAGGTCCTCCTCAGTTTCAGCAAGCAGGGTTGTGTCATCTGCATAACACAGATTGTTTATAGATCTTCCACCAATCCTGATGCCACATTTCTCCTCATAGAGCCTGGCCTCCCGGATGATCTGTTCTGCATACAAGTTGAAAAGGTATGGAGATAGGACACACCCCTGACGTGAGCCCTTCCCAATTTTGAACCATGCAGTGTTTTCTTGCTCTGTTCTGACGACTGCCTCCTGGTCCAAGCATTAGGTTTCACATTAGCACGAGCAAGTGTTCTGGGATTCCCATTCTTCTCAGAGTCAGACACAGTTTGTTATGGTCCACACAGTCAAACGCCTTTGCATAATCAATGAAGCACAGATAGACATTCCTCTGGTACTCCCTGCTTTCAGTCAATATCCATCTAACATTAGCTATAATATCCCTAGTACCACGACCCCTTCTAAACCCAGCCTGGAATTCTGGCAGTTCTCTGCTGACATGCTGTTCCAGTCGTTTTGGATAATGTTCAGTAGAATCTTGCTTGCATGTGAAATCAACGATATTTTTCTATAGTTTCCACACTCTGTTGGGTCACCCTTCTTTGGAATGGGAATAAATATAGCTCTCTTCCAGTCAGTTGGCCAGGTGATTGTTCTCCAGATTTCTTGGCACAACTTGGCGAGCACATCTAGGGCAGCATCTGTTAGCTGAAATATGTCAATTGGTAT